>NC_141537.1:177008141-177367141 GCF_021556685.1 Rattus norvegicus
TGGCTCTAGCCACATATGTAGCAGAGGATGGCCTTATTGGCCATTAATGAGAGGAGAGGCCCTTGTCCCTGTGAAGGCTCAATGCCCTGTGTAGGTAAAAGCCAGGGCAGGGAGATGGGAAGGAGTCGGTTGGTAGATGGGAGAACACTCTCACAGAGTCAGGGGGAGGGAGGAGGGATAGGGGAACCCTAGAGGGGATATCAGAAAAGTGGATAACATTTGAAATGTAAGTAAAGAAAGTATCCAATAAAAAAAGTAAATAATAGAAAAAGAAGAAAGAAAAAATTCTGTCCAGGAAGGACAAATGGGTGCAGGAAAGTTGACTGCCAAACTCTGCCAAGACAGAGTAATAAAGTCCTTCATAAATCTTGCTTCACTAAAAAGTCTGTCAGATATGCTTGGCCAGAAGGCTGAAGATTGATTTTCCAATGTTACAGAGACAATTCTGGGAATCTGTTCAAGTAACCAACTATGTCTGCCTTTCATATGATATTGCAAGTTGCTTTTCTACATTTCCTCCCTACTCAGGTAATGTTTATTTCATCTCATCTCTGATATGGTGGAAGACTAGATAGTTAAAACATCACAATTAAGCTTAAGTTGTTTAGGACTTCAGAAGATGTTTTTAGGTTCATAATAGAAGTTAGGGGTTGAAATTGAATTAAGTACAAAACCTTAAAAAATGCCAGGATAGGATATATAATAAAATTGTATCAAAAGTTCCCAAATTCTATAGGCTGGTCATTGTAAATGTAAATCTTCCCTTATAGTTTTTTAATTGTTTCATAATTATTATACTTGCATACAGTTTTATTTAAAAGAAGATCTTATTATTAGACTCAAATGGAGAATTGTATAGAAAATACCTTGAGTATGTATAGATGTGTCACCTGTCAATAATAAATTTGATGGCCTATGTCACAGATAGAAATTAGGAGGTGGGCTATCAGGAAGGTAGAATAGATTCCGGGATAGTGGCAGGCACATGGAATTCACCCTGGAAGATGTGACAAAATGGACTCATGGTACTTGAGTATAGGAAATCAGACATGTGACAGAATGTAGATTAGAATTAATGGGTTGACTGAAGTTACAAGCTAGTCAGAGAAGAGCCAAGCTACATGGTCATAGTATTTGTAAATATATTTTGAATCTGAGTCTTATTTCTGGGAGCGTAGGGCTGGAAGGAAAAACTAGACTTAACTTCTATAGTACTTTGTAAATAAAATGCATTGTGTTACCTGTATTCACAGACCCAATGTCTACATAAATTTGTGCACAGTAAGATCCCAACAAAAGTCCAAAAATTGGGCCAGCAACCTTCCCCATTTCTAAAATCCCTGGAAGTAAACAAAAGATAGGAATATACATAACCACACATGAATTTTCTTGCACATGAAAAGCCATAAGATTGAATTGTTCTTTATCTTAATTTCTTTTCCTTCCTTTGAAGAACTGTAGATAAAATGCTTTATAACTGGACATAATTTTTATATATTCAACATATAAAGAAAGTATGCTTGGTATCTACGTTTCATGTTCATTCATATGTATATATAACATACAAATGTACATCCATCATACATATGTTAAATGTACCTGTCTTGGTGTTTATAAATATTGAGAAAGAATTTTCCATTGTTTTAACATTGAACATTCTCAGCAGATCTTGTATTAGAGAATTGTTTCCCAGGAAGGCACCACTGGAGTCTGATGGAACCCTTCCCATGAAGGGCATGGTGGTGAGTCTTCAGCTCATCTGGAGTAGAACCATAATCTCTTTCATATTTTGTTGTGTTTTCCCATCAGGAGATGAATGAATGGTCTTACCACACTTATCCTTCTGCCATAATTGCTGCTTCATGACCAAACCACACAGTCCAGCAACATAGATCAAAATATCCAAAGATGTGAGCCAAGTGAATTATTTGTCTTTATAACCATTACCTCAATTATATTTTAAAGTGAAAATTTGACTGACACAGAAGCGTCGTTGCTTAAAGCACCTTACAAATTCTCTTTTATGTTAAGATAAAGGCAAGAGTGTCACTATCAGACTCCTTAAAGCTCCAACATGAGCAAGGTCCTCTGATGTTTCCATAGCCATGTTTTAAAAGGGTCTCTATAATGGCTAGCTTTCATTGTCAACGTGGCACAACACAGAACTACCTGAGAGGAAAGCCTTAATGGAGTGCTACCTACATTGGTTTTACCCACTATTGTTCTTTATTCTCTTAACTTACTTGACATTACTGGCCAACTCCTCATCTGTCTGTTTCCTCCTAACATCTTCTCCAAACTGTATATTTATTTTTTCCCTTTGTTCCCATGGATAGTCCCTGTTAAGTTTTCCTCTTCTCATTCTAACCACTAAGTAGAAGAGTCCCAAGTGTAGATTCTTATGAATATTTAGTACATTTATGCATTCTCAAGAACGTTTCATTTCTTCTTGATTTAAATTATTGTCTACATAGATAACTACCAGTTTTTATATTTGGCCTCTATATCTGTTCAGCTACAGAGCCATGTATCAAATTATATTCTTAACTTATTTGTTTTGTGTTTATTTAATTATACACACTAATATAATTACATAGCTATTCATTTAAGAAACTAAGCTACTTATGTACTAAATATAAGATTCACAAATTATGTATCTTATTCACTTAATATAGTTATTTTTGTAGTTTATATATTTATGTATATAATTTGTCTCAAATTTTGATAAATCTATTTTCTAAGATCTATTTATCATTGTAAGATGTGCTTATATTTTTTTCTTAGATGAATGTGAAGAGATCTAAAGAGAATGACTAAATTAATACAAGAATAGATTACTGTCAAATAAATAAGTCACCATAAAGGGACAAAGGTTATTTTTAAATTTAATTCATCTTCATTAATCCTACATCTCTTCCTGTCTTCTTTTGCCCTATTTGGTTCTTTTTGTTTGTTTGATTTTTATGTCTATATTAATTCTAAAATGTCTCTATATAGCAGTGGTTCTCAACCTTCCTAATGCTGTAATCCTTTTATACAGTTCTTCCATAAAATATTTTTCTTGCTACTTTTTTTCTACTATTATGAATCACAATGTAAATATTTGTCTTTTATGATGTGACCCCTTTGAAAAGGTCATTCACCACCTGCAAAGTGAATACCAACAATAGGTTGAGAACCTCTGCTACATACAAAGTTATGTGTTTATAAATCAACCACAGATAAATTTATGCAAGAATATAATCAAATCATTCATATTAAATTCAGATCATTTAGTAGATAGCATAAGAAGATGGAAAATAAATTTACTCTTGCTTGGGAAAGCGTACATTTTTTAAAAAGATAATTTCAAGGAATACACCAAAAGAATGCTTCTAGTTATTTATTAAAATGATGAAAAACAACTGTCTACACTGAGGGATTAAAAGGAATGGAACTGTAACATTAACTTCATTGAGAAGAAAGGTGTAGAATCCCCAGTATTAAAAGAGAACAAATGTAAATTTAAAAAAATGGTTGGTATGGTACACAGGATAGGGAATAAAGGATTAAAACAGCATCTGGTCCACTAACACTGCAATGTTTATGAGTGCATGACAAGAGAAAACACTACAGAGCCAGCTAGATGGCTTGCTCTCTGTCTCTGTCTCTGTCTCTGTCTCTGTCTCTCTCTGTGTCTCTCTCTCTGACTCTCTCTCTGTCTCTCTCTGTGTGTGTCTCTCTGACTCTCTATCTCTGTCTGTCTCTCTCTTTCTCATACACACACACACACACACACACACACACACACACACACGGGGAGAGAGACAGAGAGAGAGACAGAGAAAGAGAAAGGGAAAGTAAAACTATATTTTAAAATACTATAGACACGAAATGGCCAACAATGGAATTGCAATAACTTATAAATAAAGGAATGAGAACCTAAAAGCTACAAAAATAGAAAAACAAAACAATTGAACCTAAGGGATATTTTCCAAGAATTTCTGGCAATTCTATTAATAGTTTATAGATACTGTGGCAGCAACAGCAGACTGTTCGCTGGCACATGTGATGGCTCCCCAACAATGAGAAGCTGTTTGATGAGTTGGTGGATCTGAAGCTAGTGGTTCCCCCCATTTCAAACAATCATCTGACCAATGAAATCAGTAATCACTTTCTACCTTCCTAAGGCTGATTTTCAAACTTACCAATGTATAAAGGAGAGTTTTCTGATTTGGCAAAGTCTTCGATGTAAGAGATACCCAAGGGCACAATAGGAGTTTCACCAATTCCACGTATAATATTTCCTACCATTACACATATCCACATTAATGATTTCATTTCTTTCACACATTCTGCATTAAAATAAGAGAAAAGCACATAATTATCTCATGATTAAGTGTTACTAACAGTTAGTTCAAAGTTTTCTGTAAATGTTTCTCAGGTCAGTGCTTTATTATAGGAACAAAAAAGTACACTAGCCCAAACACATAGATCACACTGTGTGTCTAATTCATCTTTTGAATTAATTTTCTCTTGTAGAATACCTCTACAATAGTGCTAAAGTGGAAAATCTGTGACTGATTTTTTTTAAATACACACTTTAAGAAACAAAAGCATCTTAATACATATTTCCAAACTCAAGTGGGAGAGTATTCTACTTTATTAGATATCCCCTGTCCCTGAAAATGGAAATAAATTTTCCTTTGTCTTACATGTCTAGGGAACGTAATTTCATATTAAAGCCCTTCATTAAAAAAGCACTGTGAGGGGTTGGGGATTTAGCTCAGTGGTAGAGCGCCTGCCTAGGAAGCGCAAGGCCCTGGGTTCAGTCCCCAGCTCCGGAAAAAAAGAAAAAAAAAAAAAAAAGCACTGTGGCCAAGTGTCTGAACAGAAAGCAATGAAAAGCAGAAGTCAACCTGCTGGGTCTTGCGTTGGCTTTAAGGTCTGTGTTCGGTTCTCCATACACAAGAAGCTGTTTGAGGACAAGTTGCCTGTAGGTGAGATCGTTGTTTCATATTCGTATCTGTGTAGACAAAGGAAAGGTTCACTGTGAGGAGTTGAGCGCAAGGATAGCATCTGCAGATTACTAACTCGTATTTCCCTGAAAACAGTATGTCCAGAGCCAGTAAAGATTGCAGATGATCCATAAACAATTTCCTCGATCTATTCTTTATCATCATATGGATGATATCCTATTACATAATTCAGATATAAATATCTTGGGAAGAATGTTTGATGAAGTTTAAAAAAATAACCCTCCCTTGCTGGGGATTGCAAATCTCCCCTGAAAAAAATTACAAAGAGGGGATTCTATGAATTATCTAGGATATGGAATAAGTCTGTAGAAGGTTAGGTCACAAAAAATGTAAGTCATAAGAAACCAGTTAAGGACTCTGAAGACTTTTTAGAAGCTACAAGGAAATATTAAGTGGCTGAAGCCTACAATTGACTTGGCTACTCAAGAGTTAGGCAATTTATTCCAAACTTAACAAGGTGGTAAAGATTTAAATAGCCTGAGAAAATTATCAGCTGAGGCTGAGAAAGAGTTAGCTTTGATAGAAAGGAAAATACAGGATCTTTGGATCATATTAATCCAAAGATGGCCTGCATCTTAGTTATCTTGCCTTTTACTCATTCCCCTGTAGGAATTCTTATGCAGAGGAAGGATTATATCTTAGAATAGATATTTTAAACACATAAACAGAATAAAACCTTAAAAACCTACATAGAAAGTTTCAAAATGTGGTACATTTACACAATGGAGTACTACTCGGCTATGAAAAACAATGACTTCATGAAATTCTTAGGCAAATGAATGGAACCAGAAAATATCCTGAGTGAGAAAACCCAATCACAAAAGAATACACATGGTATGCACTCACTGATAAGTGGATGTTAGCCCGAAAGCTCAGAATACCCAAGATACAATTCACAGACCACATGAAGCTCAAGAAGAAAGACCAAAGTGTAGATGCTTCAGTACTTCTCAGAAGGGGGGGACAAAATACTCGCAGGAGGAAATACAGAGACAAAGGAAAGGAAAGGCCATCCAAAAACTGCTACACATGGAGATTCATCACACATGCAGTCACCATGAAACTATTGTGGATGCCAAGAAGTGCAAGTTGACAGAAGCCTGATATAGCTGTATCCTGAGAGGCTCTGCCAAAGCCTGACAAATACAGAGGCAGATGCTTGCAGCCAACCTTTGGACTGAGAATGGGTTCCCAATGGAGGAATTAGAGAAGGGACTGAGGTAGCTGACAGGGTTTGTAACCCCATAGGAAGAACAACAATATCAACCAACCAGACCCCACCCCCAGAGATCCCAGGGACTAAACCACCAACCAAAGAATACACGTGGAACTACCTACCCATGGCTCCAGATGCATATGTAGTAGAGGATTGCCTTTTCAAGCAGCAACAGGAGGAGAGGCCTTTAGTCCTGTGAAGGCTAGATTCCCCAGTATATGGTAATGCCAGGGCAGGGATGCAGGAGGGAGTGCATAGGTGGGTAGGGGAGCATTCTCATGGAGGAAAGGTGTGGTGTGATGGGATACAGGGTTTCCAGAGGGGAACTGGATAACATTTTAAATGGAGATGAAGAAAATAGTCAATAAAAAAGTGAAAAAAGAAAAGGTTTCTGAATTGATACTAAAAGGAAAAATGAGACTTTGACAACTAACTAGCCTGTTTATTTTAAGGCTGTTCTTAATGTGAGAATGGAAAACAGGAAACATGTTATGCTTAGGGGAGAGGTTATGCCTATATTTCCACAGGAAAAGAAAGGTATGGGTTTATTCTAAATTGATAAGATCAGACATGACAAGAATTCTTTCTTTAAACCTTTGCTGCTATTAACATGGTTAGGGTTTGTATATCGCAGAGTGGAAGAACAGAAAGACAGCTCTTACAAGATTCACACTCTAGGATGCTGATATTCTGGTACTTTCCATTCCAGCTCCCTGATTTATCCTACCTCAACTGCATCGAAGCTGTTTCCTCTAAAAACTTGCTTCCAGTACATTTCCAGAACAGCTATCTCACCCATCCAACCTTTCAGACTATTACAGCTAAGCCATGAACCTTCTCAACACATAGAGACTGGGTGGCAAATGATACCAGCTAGCAAAACCAACTTTCCAATTTCCCCTTTGGCCCCAAGAAGAGAATTCTTCACCCCCATTCAGCAAGAAGCAAGCAAAAGATTGTCATACCAGGCTCTTAGGTTGGCATGGGTGGTCCTAGTTATTTTATGAATTACAGAAATCATCAAAAGTCTGAGGTCAGCCTGAGCTACATACTAAATTCCAGACCAGCCTGGGATACTTATCAACCCCCAACTGCGAAAAAGCAAAGCAAAGCAGGACTGAAAAGTTGCCTCCATGGTTAGGAACATTTGCAGATCTTCAAGTGGACATGGGTTCACTTTTCAGCACCCACATGGTAGCTGACAGCCATCTATAACTCCAAAATCAGGGGGTTAGATGCCCTCTTCTGATCTCTGTATGCACCAGACATGACATCCAAGATGCTTACACACACACACACACACGCACACACACACGCACACACACACCCTAAAATATATAAAATATCTTTTAAGACAAGAAAATGAAAGAAACAGTGAAAAAGAGAAGGGGAAGGCAAGAAGAAGAGAAGATGAGAGAAAGAAGTAAAACAAATTCATAAGGAAAAGAATGATGGAGAATTCCAAGGAAATGGCACTGAGATGACCTAGACGGTTGTAGTTCTTAAGCAACAGGAACATAACAGACAACAGCCAGGGGCATTCCCAGAAAAGCCATGAAGCCCCTGACCTGTGTTGATTGATGTTACCTTGTCCCCCAGTGAGGAACCTGGGGTATAATGAAAGAATATAAAATTAAAAAAATAAGCCTATTATTAAATCTAGATAAAAATGGAATCTATAACAAAGAATAGCATGATCCTATGGAAGAGAACATTTTCATAGTATGCCAATATAAACAGTAAATTTTGTGTGTATTTTACAACTAACCAGACATTTAAAGACATTTGAGTAAACAAACAAACCTGAAAACTTGCCCCTGAAAGTAGGAACTGGGTAAACTATAACTGAACATAATTATACTCTCACAGTTTTCTCCGTAAGTTACTTTGGTAAACATGGAAATAAAAGCAGCCTTGACATTTATCTATCCCTTGGTGATCCATGATTATGTCATACTGTGGACCCTATGTAATCAAAGAATCAAAATAGTCTTGAAGGAATCAGCACAAGAGTTAGCGGATTCTGAGAATTTGCTCATGTGTCTCAACTTCATGAAAGAGATGTCTCAAATCACCATGTCACAAGTGGACTGGATGGGATCTTAAATAAACCTAGGCCACAAGGTTCACGGATTCTATTGGTAGATCAGAAACCACAACTTCTTCTAATTTTTATATTAGCCTTCTGTACATCAGGAACTATTACTCCTTCCAGATAGGAAAATCTGAGTCTCATTTACTGTAGGTTAGAGTTGAACCTAAAATATCATCAAGGATTGGAATACTCACCTGCCCATGAAGAAATGAGGTAATGACATTAAGAGACACCCCAGGCCCATAATCACACATCCAATACCAATCACCACAGGTCTGTGCAGTTTTGTTCCAAAATAACTCACAAATACAATGAAAAAAAGGTTTCCTGGTTGAGAGAATGAGAATGCTTTTTTTCAGTAAATTACTAGCAACTCTTAGTGAAACTTTATGTGTAAAGCAATTATGGCCAGGAAGGAAAGTTCTCTTCTGTTTTTGGAGAATATTAGAGGCTCTATACAGGATGATCCTGCTTTTGGCATTGGATACAAAAGCAGGTGTCAGCCTTCACGTCACCTCTGACCTCTCCTCTCAAGCCTACTCTATGCAGAATCAAATGGGGTCATTTTTTGTAAACTTGCTATTTTAAAATTCTTTTATTGCTCAACATTGCCAAGTTGGATGTCTGCTTAGATTTTCAATTCTTTTTTTTTAAACAAGTTAATATTGTTAAGCAGAGAGATGGTATGAGTCCTATTGCTCCATATGGGTTTTAGGTCTAGATTGAAGAAATCAAGCTAAAAATTCTTCTTTGTCATTTCAAAAAAAGCTTTGGTTAAAGAAAAAACCCATTGAAAAGCCCTGTTTGACAGAGACCTTTGCCAAAAATGTTTAAGAGTTGAATGGACTGTAGAACCTGGTGGCATGGATCTGTCATTCCCAGCTATAGGGATGCCAAGAGAGAATGATTATAAGGTTCAATTTTTCCTGGGGCTACAAAGTGAGTTCAAGGCCACTTTCTTTACAAAAAATACTAAACAAAGGAGGGATCAATTGAGAAAATGTTTGCTTAGTGTGCCTGAGGTCCTAGGTTCAATCACCAGTATTAGTCACATAGAAAAAGAGTTGGAAAGAACCAAATATGATGTAAGTTCTCTACAAACCACATCCTTTTCTAGTTTGCTGTTTTCCCTGTTCATATTACACATAATGGAAAGATCAGCAAAAAATCAAACCCTCTTCTTTGATGACTTAGCAAATCTCTAAGTGGTCTTAACTGTTTGAAAGCTGTCTGAAGACTTTGCTTTTCTTCCAATTTTATTCTTCTCTAGTCTACTGTCTAAGAAGAAGAGATGTGAGGTGCCATTCAATGGCTTGATCCCCACTTCTAAATTCTTATTTTCCTTGTTACAGCCTGTGTATTTCCAAAAACCCCATCAATGAAATAATCATGCATCAGGTAATATCCCAAGATGCCCATCGTTGGAACTCTCTACAGTTCTTTCAAAAATATGGCTGTGTTCCCCTGAATGATACTATCCAAAATCTTTATTGATTGGAAGAAAAAACACTTCTGCCTTACATTAGACTGAATTCACCTTTTACATTGCCTTTTTGCATCCCTCTAATAAGCAGTGGGAAGAGCTGGGGAGAGAGTAAGGTGTTATGTAGGCTAGCAGGAGCCTGCTTCCAAACTGTTGGGGAAATGCCCACCAAATCCTGCTTCCACTGGCCAATGTGAATTGCTTCTGCTCGCCAGTATTTCTAATTAATTCCCTTTAAGTCATCTGCCATAGCCAGTGACGTAGAAAGACTTAATGTTTTCTACTTTAAACAGGAATTTTTAACCTTTTAGTCCAGAAGCTATGGAGTTCAAAGAAATTAGAGCATTTTTGTGGACTTGGGTGATGATTGTTAAAAATAATTATTGAATATAAATGATTATCAAATAATAATTATCATTCACTGAATTAATCACAGTTTTTACTTCCTTTAAGGTGACATTGTCTTTAATGCATTTAATGAAAACATCAAAGCAAAATGTAATTGAGCAGAAACTCACCAATACTGAAGATGTACTATTCAGTCTCCCAGGGTCAAACCCCTTAATGCTTCCTATTTCAATACTGAATAATGAACTTATTCAATAATTTCATTAACTTGGAATTAGATTTTCTGCTCACCATAAAGTCTGAAGCAGTAGTGATATGAAGAGCAATGATTCTTTTACAAATAGAAGGCTTTATAAATGGTGGCTTACGATTGGTTGTTATAAATACTACAAAATGTCATAGAGCCGATAATTACTTGAAAATCAGATCTAGTTAAAATTTACCTCGCTGTTAAAAGCACGAATATTTCTTCCTGGCAGCTAGTTTAAATGTTCTGGTAATTTTACTTCAGTATAACCAGTTTCCTCTTTGCCTATATAGTTTAATTTTTTGCAAGTAACATATTATCATGAAGTCAGATATCACTGGGTTTTGAATATGAGCATAGGAAAATAGTATCTACATTTCACCCTATACTGGCACTCTGCTACTTGGGAAATATAAGACATACTCCAGAGTAAGTCAATCTTTACCTATTCCTCATCCCTGCATCTCTCCCGAGCTCATGCTCTAACATCTTTCAACTTCCCATATAATTGGGCTGACTCTATCTCCTCACAGCTTGGTGCTTTACCATCTGCCCAAATCTTTTCTGCCCAAATGAACCTGTCCATTTCTTTGTGTGAGAAACCTTTACTTTAGGAGACTTTCTTCCAATAGTACAAATGTGTCCTGTGGGATCTTGGGTAACCAATGGACTGTACTTGCTTCATTTAACACAGAACACTAGCAGAAGCTGTGTAAGGTCTATGTAAGGCATTCATGCTGTCACCAGTGGAGGTGTAGAACATGCATGAAATAGTAAGCACTAAGGAGCTTGACGCTGAGGGACAGACAGTGCATCCTCAGTATTGGTGAGCTTCTGCTCAATCACATTTTGCTTTGATGTTCTCCTTGAATGAAGTGAAAACTATGACTAACCTAGAGAAGAGAAGCAGCAATGCTTCCGGCTCACTTTGTTTATAGAGGCAATCTTTGTCTTTCAGCCTTGGTACTCTCATATCCAAGCTCATCACCAAAAATCAGGAGTTGAGGTTATTCCACTCTTCTTAGGAATTGTGTGTGACAGAAGTCAAACACAGGAAAACTTCTAGCGAATAGGAGAGGGTATCCAGCAACTTCACAGACCCAGTAGAGGAAGAGCAACATTTGCTCTCTTCTTTGGGACACAAGTTTCTCCTATATCAATCTTCTAAAATGCTAAGGTAAAATCATGTGCGTGTCTCTGAGTTATCAAGTGATAGAATTAATACTCTAAATCTTCTGCTACTTCTCATAGAAAAGGGACTGTGTCCAGCTATGGCAGTCATGAGGATATTTAAATAAATGGTTTGTTCACATCGAATGAGGCTTTTCAGTCAATGTCAGGAAGCGTGTAACTCAGTTAGATTAAATGGGCTACTGCAAGTAATAAGGAGAAAATATCAATATATAAAGGTAAGTAAATGTAAAAATAACTCACCAATCTCAAAGCTCCCATTGATTAATCCAGCTACAGATGTGGAGATATCAAATTGTCTCTCTATTTGTGTGAGCATGGAATTCATATATACTCCTGATAGTGATTTGGTTAAACATGCACATGTTAATGACAGCAGAAACACCTAAGAAGAAAAATATTTAAGAAAAAAATAAAAAGTTTTGGTTTCAATATGTATCTGTCATCTACTGATAAACAGTTTCCTCCATGAGGTGAATAATTATATCCACCATAAAAAGTCCTTGAACATGCAGCAAACTTTAAAGTATAATTTCTTCTGTATGTCATGTGTCCTCATTCTGGAAAAGCAAAGTTAGAAAAGTTGGTTAACAGTGGGGAATTTGGTAGATACTTATGGATTTCCACTTTCATCAGTGTACCTTATTCATAGAGAAAGACATGGAGCTTTTCTACGTAAGACATAGAGAGCTGTTGGTGGGTCGTCGGCATTCTATTGTTATCTACAGGTCACATGCTGTCCACTTTATGGAGAAGAAAGAACAGAACACAGAATTATACCAAGACATTGTGTCTGCAGTAAGCCTACAGTGCTCTCTCTGCAGGAATAACAGGTCTCTGGATTTCCTTGGCCAGTTTAACACTTTGTCCTCTTTTTCGGCATTTTTAGACACAACAAGCAACATTCTCACTATTAGTGTCAATGGCCACACAGCAACGATACATAATTTTTTTTTATTTCTTCCTGGTACAATAGTCTCTGTAACACTTTATCTCATTAAAGTTGTATTCATAGAAAAACAATAAAACATTTTTGGCGTCCCTCATGTGCAGGGTAAAAGGTAGCCATGTAAATAATGCACCTCACTACCTTTCTATGACTAATTAACTCATTTTGAGTGATGTTTGAGTGAATGAGTTTCCTGTTTTCCCAACTTATCTTCTAGCAACTGACTGATGGCAAATATCACCCCAGCTTCTGAAATTTCTGTACTGCCTCATCTGAAATACTATGTAAATTTATTGTGTTTGATTAGTATTTAGTGCTTGTAAATTTATTGTCACAAATGCAAACTTATTTGACTAAACCAGAACAGAAAGATATACAAATAAAAAAGGAGAAAAAAGAGAGAAAGAAAGAAAGAAAGAAAGAAAGAAAGAAAGGAAGGAAGGAAGGAAGGAAGGAAGGAAGGAAAGAAAGAAGAAAGAAGGAAGGAGAAAAGGGAGAACTGGGTGTGAAATGCGAACACCTAGTAACTAATGTAGGTCAAAAGTACAGACATTTGTTTTCTGATTCCAAATGCAATTTGCAGAGATGTTCCTTCATCTCACCGTAAATCCCTTAGAGGATGTGATACTTTTCACATTTTATATTTCAGATCCTATCATTATAATCAAGATCTACCAATTTTTAAAAACTCATCTTTGGGAAGATCATTTATTCTATTTATATTTTGAAACAAAAAGCTAAACATTTTATTCCTCTGTGCTTCCTCTAAAGTACTTTTTTCTGGGCAGAAAATAAAAGAAACCAGTGGATATACTCATTCAGGTCTACTGCCATGTAACATCTGTATTTAAAAATCGAATCCTACTGACTTTTTACCTCAAGACTCTAGAGTCTGCAGCAAACTCCTTTAGAGCAGTCTTCTCCTGCTTCCTAAGGGACTTTTACTTTTTTCTCTCTTTTTCTTTCATCCTGTCTTTGTGTGTGTGTTTGCACACTCATGTGGGATGAGTTAATGTATGAATATGTACATGGGGAGACCAGAAGACAACCTCAGAAAAATTCCTCAACATTTGTACATTGTTTTAAAAACTTGAGTCTCACCTGCCTACAATTCACCTAGAAGGCAAGGCTGGCTCACCAGCTATTTGTCTGACTCCATCCCTCCAAGCTGAGATTAGAGTTATACATTGCCATCCCTATTTTCCATATAGACTTGGTGACTGAACACAAGCCCTCCTGCCTCAAATGCAAGTACATTACTGATCAAGTTATCTATCCCATCCCCCCGATAAATGCTCCTGTCTTTGCTTTAGTAATTTTTATTGATTAAATTTACTCTGTTGATTTCATGCATACATGGAACTTTTTCTCTCTCTTGCCCATCAACGTCTTTTTGTTACTAACAGTCTTTTTCCAAGCTTCACGAGTTTTGGGTTGGTTTTGTTAACTTTAGCTAAACCAGGGCTATCTGTCTGGTCACACTGGGTTACAACTATCCATTGGCACCTGGTGAGGTCAATAGGGCATGCTTGCTTGGAGGCTATGAAGGCCATGTTTTCCTTGTCCTGAGAGACTTTTCCTAATGATTACGTATCTATCAAGAAGAACTTTCAGTCTGACAGAGTAGATTTTTTTACCACCCCAACTTTTTAGATAGTTCTAAAGTCAAAGAAGAGTCTAATTATTTTTGAACAAGTTACCTCTAAATTTTGTCTTATATACTCATGGTGTGAACATTTTCCCATAACATTTACACCAATTTGTAGAGTTATTAAACTCCAGAGTAACTGTGGTGGTTTGAACAGGAACAGACCTCAAAAGATCATAGATGTGAATTCTTGGCTACCAGGAACTAACACTATTGGAGTAGATGTGGCCTTGTTGGGTGAAATGTGTCAGTAGGGATGGGCTTTGGGTTTCAGAAGTTCAAGTCAGCCCAGTACATAATTTTCCTGCTGCCCATCAATCTTGATGTATAATTCTTAGCTCTTTTTCTATCACCACATCTGCCTGCATGCCACCAATATTGTCATGGTGGACTAAAACTGAACCAGTAAGCCAGCCCCAATTAAAGGTTTTTAATAAGATTTGCACTTATCATGGTGTCTCTTCACAGTAATAGAAACCCTCATTAATACAGTTAACATTTTCTGTATCCATTCCTCTATTGAAGGGCATCTGGGTTCTTTCCAGCTTCTAGCTATTATGAATAAGACTGCTATGAACATAGTGGAGCATGTCTTTGCTGTATGTTGGAGCATCTTTTGGGTCTATGCCCAGGAGAGGTATAGCTGGGTCCTCAGGTAGTGCAATGTCCAATTTTCTGAGGAACCTCCAGACTGATTTCCAGAGTGGTTGTACCAGCTTGCAATCCCACCAACAATGGAGGAGTGTTCCTCTGTGTAGTGGAATGTCGGGTGGGGGTGAAAGTGAAGGGGAACAACTTTGTAGAAGAAGGGGAGGAGGATGGGATAGGGGGCTTATGTCTGGGAAACCAGGAAAGGAAATAACACTTGAAATGTAAATTTAAAATATCCAATAAAAGAAAAAATAAATAAATAAATATGGTTTCCTTGAAAAAAATTAACGAAGACAAACATTCAGCACTACTGTTTATAATGATATCTGATGACCTCTCTCTCCAAATACGGTCTAGTAATCACAATACTCATCATTATCCTAATATTTGAAGCTAGAGTTGTTGCTCAGTACTTAGAAGCAATGGCCGCTCTTGTTGAAAACTTGTATTATGTTCCAAGTACCCACATGGTAGTTCACAGTCACCTGCAACTCTAGTCTCGGGTGATCTAACACCTTCTGTCCTTCAAAAATACAAGAAATGAAAATGGTGTACCAACATACACGGGAGCAAAGCATCCACATACATTAAATAAAACATAAATGTAAAAATATTAAAGCATCTTAAAGGTGTTTTAAGTCTTTCTAAGATGCTTTAAACATCTTAACGGAGGTACAGAGCAGGAGAAGAGAAGTTGCCTGCTGTGTGTAAGTGCCTGGGTTTAATCTTTCATACCAGCAGTGTAGGACAACCCTTGAAGGTGAGCACACACAAAAACAGTAGCAGAGACAGACAGAGAGACAGACACATACATAGTGAGGACTCAGAAAGAATTTTTAAATCTTAAAATATAGGATTACCATTACCCTTTTCAAATGTACAACACTGAAGTATAAACAGGTTTTATAAACTGTCCAAAATGGCACGCCGACTAAGCCTCTGGGAAGGTTAGGAGCCAAAGGACCTGGGCTCCTCTGAAGCTGTACGAACTAAAGGTTGACCTGAGCCTTGACCGTGGTTGGCTTCCTATTATCCGTACATCATTGCAAGTGAAAACACTTTCCCTGGGCTGAGTCTGAAGCCTCTTTTACATTAAGATGCAAATTCCACTACGTGTAGGTAAAGACAAAATGAGCTTTCAATAGGATGATTTAAGAGGCAGCATCTTAGAGAGGAACATTTTGAGAAACACCCTAGAAACTTAGCCAATGCTTGAATTTCTTCGTTTAATATAAGTTCACATTTGTGACGTAAAGATACCTCTGGAGCTATGAGAACAATAGTTGTTTCTAAAACACTGAAAACCACCAAAGCAGCCAGCAGAATGGGCTACTGTCTTACAAACAATGATTGCTATGTTGCCAAAGCTTGAAGAAAATATTTTTTCTAGCCAGGTCATGGAGCCATCTTTTTATATTAATGAACAAAGCACTTACATTGTGGAGCTGATTTCTAGCTACAACCCTTCACCTTCTGTCAGGACTCTGAAGCTGAGCACTAGGCTAGCCTCTGACTTAAGACTAAATCCGACCACAACATAATACTCATCTAAAACATTTTAAACCCGATTCTTCTTTAAGGACTTCTACAGTAGTGGTTCTCAACCTTCCTAATGCTGTGACCATGCAATATGGTTCTTCTTGTTGTGCTGACTACAATCATAAATTTATCGTTACTTTCTAACTCTCATTTTGCTACTTCTATGAGCTGTAATTTAAATATCTGATATGCAGGATAACTGATATGCGACCCCTGTGAAAGGGTCATCCAACCCATAAGTTGAGAACTCACCAGTTGAGAAGCACAGCCCTGAATTATTCTGTTTCCTGAACGAATAATACTGGTTAGACACCCCTCATTGAAAAATCAACCGTTTCTAAGGCAAGGAATTAGCAGCACATTGAGTGAAAGAGCATTTGTGTTGGAAAATTTTGTGTGAGCTGAGCAATGTTACAAGCACGTTCGATGCTTGTTTCAAATGGCTTTCCTGAGTATATGCATGAATATATAGAAACAACCATACCTTCATCTTGGAAAACAATCTACCCTCTTGTGTTGCAATCTTTTTCTCTGTTTCTTCCATGGTGTTCTTCTGATTGTTTCCAGCTTCTTCGCTTTAAAAGTCTTTGCTTTGCTGTCTTTCTAAGAAAGGAGAAAGCTGTTAAATAATTTTCTGAACTGTAACAAGCCATTCAAAAAAAACTCTCTCCTAGGGAAAAGGTGTCTTAATCAGAGTTTCTATTGGTGTGACAAAATACCAGGGCCAAAGGGAAACTAAAAGGAAAGGGTTTATTTTAGCTGACAGTTGTATATTAAGTTCATCTCTTAGGGAAGTTGGGACAGGAGCCCAAAACAGCAACCTGGATGCTGGAGCCAATGCAGAAGCCAAGGAGGAACACTGCTTCCTGTCAGTCTGCTTATATAACTCAGGATCACCTACCAAGCAGTGACCCACCTACCATGAGCTAGGCCCTCACATATCAATTCTAAATTTAAAAAAATGCACTACATGCTAGACCATAGGGCAATCTCATTGGGACATTTTTCCAACTGATTTTCCTCTTCCCAAATTATTCTAGTGAACGTCAAGTTCCAGTAAAACTGTACAGCACAGAGAGGGAGGTGGTTCAGTGGCAAAGTGTTTGATTCTTATGCTTGATGCCCTGACTGAATTCTTAGCAGGCAAGTAAAAAATTGGGGCTTTTCTGCATGTGCCTGTAAGCCCTTCACTGGAAGGACCTGAAGAACAGGATCAGTGCAGTATGCCGACTGGGCCCTCTAATTACATGTTGAGTGAAGAGACCCCATCATAAAACATAAACTAGAACATTCTATAGGAAGACATTCGCATCGACTTCTGGTTTCTGTACTATGCATCTTCACACACACACACACACACACACACACACACACACACACAAATAGGAATAATTTAACCTGAAATGTTTTAAAAAAATACCTAGGGAATTTTTGTTTTGATTTTTTTCTAATTTTTTTTTTTGCTATTTGTTTTTATTTACTCTGACAAACCTTATAAATAACTGCACAGGATAGGATTGGATTTGTTTGATTTCCACTGAAAAAGTAAACACAAAAAAACACTATGCCGATTCTTTTAGCAATGTTAAAGATACCCTTAGAGCTTGTTAAACTCTGACCTTAAGCTAATGACAATGTGGTTAAAACCAGGCTTCTCAATTCTTTAGCAAAAGCAAGTGAGCCCCAGGTGATTAACTCACTTCAGGACTCCTGCCTTTACAAATGGGACAACATTTTTTGTGATTTACTAAACCTCTGCCTCACAGAAGCCTAGGCTTCCTTCCTTGTTTCTTTTCATTCCAAGACTTCTCTGGAGTCTCAGAAAGATAAACACTTTCTGGGGCAATGTTGATTCACAGAAACCTGGGAGACAGAGAATCATTTTAATCATAAAAACAACCTACATGAAAACAACAAATAAGTCTATGATCTGGGGCAGAATCTAGCAATTCAGGTTTGAAAAATGTAGGGGTTACAAAATGACCAGACACCTAAATAGAGAACTCTACATGGTTATTTGTGACCTACACTTTTTTAATTTTAATTTTTTGTTTTACATTCCAGGTTTTATCCCACTCCCAGTCTACTCTCTGACTGTTCCACATCCCATCCCCCACCTTCAATCTCCACAAAGATGTCCCCACCTTTTCATTCTCCACCCCAGGAAACCTCTAAACTCCCTGGAGCCTCCAGTCTCTTGAGGGTTAGGTGCATCTTCTCTGACAAAACCCAGACCCAGCAGTCCTCTGCTGCATATGTGTTGGGAGCCTCATCTCAGCTGGTGTATGCTGCCTGGTTGGTAGTCCAGTGTCTGAGACATCTCGTAGGTTCAGGTTAGTTGAGACTGCTGGTCCTCTTACAGGGTTGCCCTCCTCCTCAGCTTCCGCCAGCTTTTCCCTATTTCAACCATAGGCGTCTGCAGCTTCTGTCCATTGGTTGGGTGAAAACATCTGCATCTGACTCTTTCAGCTGTTTGTTGGGTCTTCCTGAGGGCAGTCATGATAAGTCCCTTTTTTTGAGTGCTCCATAGCCTCAGTAATAGTGTCATGCCTTGAGGCCTCCCCTTGAGCTGGATCCCATTTTGGGCCGGTCACTGAACTTCCTTTTCCTCAGGCTCTTTTTCATTTTCGACCTTGCAATTCTTTCAGACAGGAACATTTATGGGTCAGAGTTTTTACTGTGGGATAGCAACCCCATCCCTCACTTGATGCTTGGTCTTTCGGCTGGAGATGGAATCTATAAGTTCCTTTTCCCCACTGTAGGGCATTTCATCTAAGGTCCTTTTGAGTCCTTTTGAGACTCCCTTTGAGTCCTGAGAGTCTCTCGCCTCTCTTGTCTCTGGTACATTTTGGAGGGTCCCAGCAACTCCTACCTCCTGAGGTTGCCTGTTTCCATTCTTCCTGCTGGCCCCCAGGGCATCAGTCCTTTTCCCCCACCCATTCCTTGCTCATGTTCTTCTCTTCCCCTCCCTGTCCCCTTTCTCATCCAAGTCCCCCACCGTTTGTCCCACCTCCTGTGATTACTTTCTTCTCTCTCCCAAGTGGGATTTAGGCATGCTTTCTTGGCCCCTTCAGTTTCTTAACCTTTTTGAGTTCTGTGGACTGTATCTTGGGTATTCTGTACATTTTTGACTAATGTTCACTTACTAGTGAGTACATACCGTGCATGTCCTTTTGGATCTGAGTTACCTTACCAAGATGATATTTTCCATCCATTTGCCTGCAAAACTCAGGATATCCTCTTTCTTAATAGCTGAGTAGAATTCCATTGTGTAAATGAAAAATATTTTCTGTATCCATTACTCTGTTGTGGGACATCTGGGTTGTTTCCAGCTTCTGGCTACTACAAGCAAGGCTGCTATGAACATAGTGGAACATGTGTCCCTGTGGCATGGTGGGATATCTTTTGGGTATACTCCCAAGATAGCTGGGTCTTCAGGTGGATCTATTTCTAATTTTCTGAGGAACCTTCAGATTGATTTCCAGAGTGGTAGTACTGGTTTGCAATCCCACCAGCAAAGGAGGCAAATGGATGGATGTGGAGAAGTTCCTCTTTCTCCATATCCTCACCAACTTGTGCTGTCACCTGGGGTTTTGATCTTAGCCATTCTGATTGATGGAAGGTGGTACACTTTCTCTTCTATTAGTTTCAGTGTATCTAGTTTTATGTTGAGGGCCTTGAACCACTTGAACTTGAGTTTTGTGCAAGGTGACAAATATGGGTCTATTTTCATTTTTCTGTATACAGACAGCCAGTTAGACCACCACCATTTATTGAAGATGTTTTTTCATCTTCCTTGTATATTTTTGGCTTCTTGGTCAAAGATCAAGTGTCCATAGAGTGTGATTTTTTTTCTGGACCTTCAATTCTATTCCATTGATCAACATGTCTGTCTTTGTACCAATACTATACAGTTATTATCACTATTGCACTGTAGTATAGTTTTAGGTCAGGGATGGTGATTCCCCTAGCAGTTATTTTATTGTTAAGGATTGTTTTTACAGAACCTAGGTGATCCCGGCCCACAGCTTCCTGCTCCCAAACCCTGTGGGAGAGAGAGCTTATCGGCCAGACAGGTGGGCATTCCTGAGACTGCAGAGAAGGAGAGACTTCCAGTATTTCCCACCCTTGCCCACATCCCAGGGCCAAAAGGAAACTGTATAGGGCCTCTGGGAACAGGAAGATAGGGGCACTCAAGCTACAGGAGCCCTGTGGTCCAGACAGTGCCCAGATCTGAAGGGACCTGGCCAAACAGCTCTGTGTACCCAATCCTTTGGGAGGAAGAGCTAGACCTTCAGAGATGCAGACATTTCTGGAAAGCCAGAGGAGACTACTCTCTGCCTACATTTTTGACTCTAGATTAAAGCACCTAGCATCATCTGGGCCACCTGTGCACAGGGACCCAGGAGAAGGTGGGGCAGGCCCATCTAGTGGCTGCCCTCACAAAGAGCTGAAACCCAGCACAAAAGACCGAATTCAGGCCCAAGATCAGAGGTAAGACCAACTTTTCTATTCCAAGTGACCTGCCTGGTAGTCTCAGGACACATGCCCACAGGAACAGCTGAAGACCAGTAGACAGGAATGACTACACGTCTGAAAGCAGAACACTCTGTTCCCATAACTGGCTGAAAGAAAACAGGAAAAGGTCTACAGCACTCCTGACACACAGGCCTATAGGACAGTCTAGCCACTTTCAAAAAGAGCAGAACAAGGTAACACCAGAGACAACCTGATGGTGAGAGGCAAGCACAGGAACCCAAGCAAGAGAAACCATGACTATATGGCATCATCAGAGCCCAACTCTCCCACCAAAGCAAACACTGAACATCCAAACACACCAGAAAAGCAAGATCTAGATTTAAATTCACATTTGATCATGATGATGGAGGACTTCAAGAAAGACATAAAGATCTCCCGTGGAGAAATGCAGGAAAACACAAAGAAACAAGGAGAAGCCTTTAGAGAGGAAACACAAAAATCTCTGAAAGAATTACAGGAAAACATCATCAAACAGGTGAAGGAATTAAAAATGGAAATAGAAGCAATAAAAAAAGCAGAAAGGGATACAACCCTGGATATAGAAAAATCAAAGGAAGAGACAAGGAGCCATAGAGACAAGCATCACCAACAGAATACAAGAGATAAAAGAGAGAATCTCAGGAACAGAAGATTCCATAGAAATCATCGACACAACTGTCAAAGATAATGTAAAACAGAAAAAGCTACTGGCTCAAAACATACAGAAAATCCAGGACACAATGAGGAGATCAAACCTAAGGATAATAGGTATAGAAGAGAGTGAAGACTCCTAACTCAAAGAACCAATAAATATCTTCAACAAAATCATAGACGAAAACTTCCCTAACCTAAAGAAAGAGATGCCCATAAACATACAAGAAGCCTACAGAACTCCAAATAGATTGGACCAGAAAAGAAACTGCTCCTGTCACATAATAGTAAGAACATCAAATGCACAAAACAAAGAAAAAATACTAAAAGCAGTAAGGGAAAAAGATCAAGTAACATATAAAGGCAGACCTATCAGAATTACAACAGACTTCTCACCAGAGACTATGAAAACCAGAAGATTCTGGACAGATGTCATACAGACCCTAAGAGAACACAAATGCCAGCCTAGGTTACTGTATCCAGCAAAACTCTCAATTAACATAGATCAAGGTATTCCATGACAAAACCAAATTTAAACAATATCTTTCTACAAATCCAGCCTGACAAAGGATAATAAATGGTAAAGCCCAAAACAAAGAGGCAAGATACACCCTAGAAAAAGCAAGAACTAATCGTTTTGTAACAAAATAAAAAGAAGACAACCATAAAAACATAATCTCACATCCAAATACAAATATAACAGGAAGCAACAATCACTATTCCTTAATATCTCTCAACATCAATGGTCTCAATTCCCCAATAAAAAGACACAGATTAACAAACTGGATATGCAATGAGGAACCAGCATTTTTCTGCCTACAGGAAACACACCTCAGAGACAAAGACAGACACTACCTCAGAGTAAAAGGTTGGAAAACAACTTTCTGAGCAAATGGTCTGAAGAAGCAAGCTGGAGTAGCCATTCTAATATCCAATAAAATTGATTTTCAACCAAAAGTCATCAAAAAAGATAAGGAAGGACACTTCATATACATCAAAGGAAAAATCCAGCAAGATGAACTCTTAATCCTAAATATCTATGCTTCAAATACATGGGCACCTACATACATAAAAGAAAATTACTGAGGCTCAAAACACACATTGCACCTCATACAATAATAGTAGGAGATTTCAACACCCCACTCTCATCAATGGACAGATCATGGAAACAGAAAATAAACAGAGACATAAACAGACTAAGAGAAGTCATGAACCAAATGGACTTAACAGATATTTATAGAACATTCTATCCTAAAACAAAAAGATATACCTTCTTCTCACCACCTCATGGTACTTTCTCCAAAATTGACCATATAATTGGTCAAAAAACGGGCCTCAACAGATACAGAAAGATAGAAATAATCCCATGCGTCCTATCAGACCAACAAAGGCTAAAGCTGGTCTTCAATAACAAAAAGGAAAGAACACCCACATATACATGGAAGTTGAACAATGCTCTACTCAATGATAAGCTGGTCAAGGAAGAAATAAAGAAAGAAATTAAAGACTTCTTAGAATTTAATGAAAATAAAGGTACAACATACCCAAACTTATGGGACACAATGAAAGGTGTGCTAAGAGGAAAACTCATAGCTCTGAGTGCCTGCAGAAAGAAACAAGAGAGAGCACACATCAGCAGCTTGACAGCACACCTAAAAGCTCTAGAACAAAAAGAAGCAAATACATCCAGGAGGAGTAGAAGGCAGGAAATAATCAAACTCAGAGTTGAAATCAACCAAGTAGAAAGAAAAAAATCTATACAAAGAATCAACAGAACCAAAAGCTGGTTCTTTGAGAAAATCACCAAGATAGATAAACCCTTAACCAAACTAACCAGAGGACACAGAGAGTGTGTCCAAATTAACAAAATCAGAAATGAAAGGGGAGACATAACAACAGAATTAGAGGAAATTCAAAAAATCATCAGATCCTATTACAAAAGCCATTATTCAACCTAACTTGAAAATGTGGAGGAAATGGACAATTTCCTCGACAGATACAAGGTAACAAAGTAAAGTCAGGAACGGATAAACCATTTAAACAGCCCCATAACTCCTAAAGAAATAGAAGCGGTCATTAAAAGTCTCCCAACCAAAAAGAGCCCAGGTCCAGATGGATTCAGTGCAGAATTCTATCAGACCTTCAAAGATCTCATACCAATACTATCCAAACTCTTCCACAAAATTGAAACAGATGGAGTGCTACTAAACTCCTTCTATGAAGCCACATTTACTCTTATACCTAAACCACACAAAGACCCAGCAAAGAAAAAGAACTTAAGATCAATTTCCCTTATGAATATCGACACAAAAATACTCAATAAAATTCTTGCAAACCAAATCCAAGAGCACATCAAAACAATCATCCTTCATGATCAAGTAGGCTTCATCCCAGTTATGCAGGGATGGTTTAATATAACGAAAACCATCAACATAATCCACTATATGAACAAACTGAAAGATAAAAACCACATGATCATTTCTTTAGATGCTGAGAAAGCATTTGACAAAATTCAACACCCCTTCATTATAAAAGTTCTGGAAAGAACAGGAATTCAAGGCCTATACCTAAACATAGTAAAAGCCATATACAGCAACCAGTAGCTAACATTAAACTAAATGGAAAGAAACTTGAAACAATCCCACTAAAATCAGGGACTAGACAAGGCTGTCCACTCTCTCTCTACTTATTCAATATACTTCTCAATGTCCTGGCCAGACCGATCAGACAACAAAAGGAGATCAAAGGGATACAGATTGGAAAGGAAGAAGTCAAAATATCACTATTTGCAGATGATATGATAGAATATTTAAGTGATCCCAAAAGTTCCACTAGAGAACTACTAAACCTGATAAACACCTTCATCAAATTGGCTGGATATAAAATTAACTCAAATAAATCAGTAACCTTCCTCTAAACAAAAGAGAAACAAGCCGAGAAAGAAATTAGGGAAACGACACCCTTCATCATAGTCCCAAATAATATAAAATACCTTGGTGTGACTTTTTTTTCCCCTTTACATATCAGAGTGTTTATTTTATTTAATGTTATATAAAAAGATGGTTATTCTTTTCATTCAAAGGTAACATTCTAATACAGTATATTTTTAAACAGAATAATAAAATTTACTTATATATCACATTTTTTTATTACTGTCTAAAATATATAGAGTGTGTATGGACACAACTTGTGTTTGGAAGTTACAGAACAACTCATGGGAATTAGCTTTGCACTTTGACTGTGTGGGCTCTAAGTGTAGAATTCAAGTCACCAGGCTTGGTAGCAATTGTCTTTACCTGCTGAACCACCCCCCAAAATTTCAATATGTTTTATATAAACTTTTCTGTAGAATACAATAAGTAAAGGAAAAATATGTAAAAGAAGCTTTTAACTACCAAATTCTTTGTAGTCTGTCTCCTGTGTCAAGTTGTTCCTTTTGGGTTTTTCTTAAAGATAGTGAGGACCACATAAATTCAGAATCAGTTAGGAACAGGGTGATATTCAAACAGGTGATATAACTTTACTCTGGTCTATAGTGACTATGTGCTGGGGGTTTGCTTGGGTTTGCGGAGACGGGTATTTGGTATAGGGGTTAGTTGAGGGTTTTTTTTTTTTCATTTTTTAAGGCAAAAATGACTGATCATTGTGTCCTTGTCTAAGAAATGCTTCATTGTCTTCAAGTACCTTTTTGGCCAATGAATTATAAACATAGAGTGCCCATAATCATCTCAGTATTGGATTGATAAGTGGCTATTAGCCCAAATGCTTGAATTACCCTAGATCCCTAGAACAAACGAAACTCAAGACAGATGATCAAAATGTGAATGCTTCACTCCTTCTTTAAATGAGGAAAAAGAATACCCTTGGCAGGGAAGGGAGAGGCAAAGATTAAAACAGACACAGAAGGAACACCCATTCAGAGCCTGCCCCACATGTGGCCCATACATATACAGCCAACCAATTAGACAAGATGGATGAAGCAAAGAAGTGCAGACTGACAGGAGCCGGATGTAGATCGCTCCTGAGAGACACAGCCAGAATACAGCAAATACAGAGGCGAATGCCAGCAGCAAACCACTGAACTGAGAATAGGACCCCCGTTGAAGGAATCAGAGAAAGAACTGGAAGAGCTTGAAGGGGCTCGAGACCCCATATGTACAACAATGCCAAGCAATCAGAGCTTCCAGGGACTAAGCCACTACCTAAAGACTATACATGGACTGACCCTGGACTCTGACCTCAAAGGTAGCAATGAATATCCTAGTAAGAGCACCAGTGGAAGGGGAAGCCCTGGGTCCTGCTAAGACTGAACCCCCAGTGAACTAGACTGTGGGGGGGAGGGCGGCAATGGGGAGAGGGTTGGGAGGGGAACACCCATGAGGAAGGGGAGGTGGGAGGGGGATGTTTGCCTGGAAACCGGGAAAGGGAATAACACTCGAAATGTATATAAGAAATACTCAAATTAATAAGAAAAAAAAAGTGAACTGAAAACTATTGGCCAGAATGGCTATAATTATCAAATTTACTGTGGAACAAGGGAAGGTAGTGAAGCCAAATGGCAGTAGATTTATTAGCCAAAAAAACCAAAATTCATTATTTGCTGGAGCAGAGTGAAAAGAGGCACCACAGATCAATTCTGTAGTAATTATAGTTTCCCTTGGTGTGACTTTAACCAAGCAAGTGAAAGATCTGAATGATAAGAACTTTAAGTCTCTGAAGTAAGAAATTGAAGAAGATCTCAGAAAATGGAAAGATCTCCCATGCTCAAGGATTAGCAGGATTAATACAGTAAAACCGGCCATTTTACCAAAAGCAATCTACAGATTCAATGCAATCCCAATCAAAATTCCAATCCAATTCTTCATACAGTTAGACAGAACAATTTGCAAATTTCTCTGGAATAACAAAAACTCAGGATAGCTAAAACTATCCTCAACAATGAAAGGACTTCAGGGGGAATCACTATCCCTGAACTCAAGCAGTATTACAGAGCAATAGTGATAAAAACTGTAAGATATTGGTACAGAGACAGGCACATAGACCAGTGAAATAGAATTGAAGACCCAGAAATGAACCCGCACACCTATGGGCACTTGATTTTTGACAAAGGGGCCAAAACCATTCAATGAAAAAAAGATAACATTTTCAGCAAATAGTGCTGGTTCAACTGGAGGTCAGCATGTAGAAGAATGCAGGTTGATCCATGCTTATCACCCTGTATAAATCTTAAGTCCAAGTGGATCAAGGACCTCCACATCAAACCAGATACACTCAAACTAATAGAAGAAAAAGTGGGGAAGAATCTCAAACACATGGGCACTGGAGAAAAATTTCCTGAATAAAACACCAATGACTTATGCTCTAAGATCAAGAATCGACAAATGGGATCTCATAAAACTACAAAGCTTCTGCCAGGCACAGGGCACTGTGGTTAGGACAAAACGGTAGCCAACAGATTGGGAAAAGATCTTTACCAATCCTACAACTGATAGAGGGCTTATATCCAAAGAACTCACGGTTAGACTGCAGGGAGACAAATAACCCTATTAAAAATGGGTTTCAGAGCCAAACAAGGAATTCATAGCTGAGGAATGCCAATGGCTGAGAACCACCTAAAGAAATGTTCAACATCTTTAGTCATAAGGGAAATGCAAATCAAACCAATCCTGAGATTCTACCTCACACCAGTCAGAATGACTAAGATCAAATACTCTATCAACAGCAGATGCTGGCAAGGATGTGGAGAAAGAGGAATACTCTTCCATTGTTGGTGGGACTGTAGACTGGTACAACCATTTTGGAAATCAGTCTGGAGGTTCCTCAGAAAATTGGACATTGCATTACCTGAGGACCCAGCTATACCTCTCTTGGGCATGTACCCAAAAGATGCCCCAACATATAAAAAAGACACGTGCTCCACTATGTTCATAGCAGCCTTATTTATAATAGCCAGAAGCTAGAAAGAACCCAGATGCTAGTCAACAGAGGAATGGATACAGAAAATGTGGTACATCTACACAATGGAATACTACTCAGCTATCAAAAACAATGACTTTATGAAATTTATAGGCAAATGGATGGAACTGAAAAATATCATCCTGAGTGAGGTAACCTAATAATCACAGAAAAACACACATGGTATGCACTCATTAATAAGTGGCTATTAGCCCAAATGCTCGAATTACCCTAGATGCACAGAACACATGAAACTCAAGAAGGATGACCAAAATGCGAATGCTTCACTCCTTCTTTATAAGGGGAACAACAATATCCTTGGGAGGGAATAAAGAGGCAAAGTGTAGAACAGAGGCTGAAGGAACGCCCATTCAGAGCCTGCCCCACATGTGACCCATACATATACAGCCACCAAACTAGATACGATGGATAAAGTAAAGAAGTGCAGGCTGACAGGAACTGGATGTAGATCGCTCCTGAGAGACACAGCCAGAATATGGCAAATACATAGGCAAATGCCAGCAGCAAAGCACTGAACTGAGAATGGGACTCCTGTTGAAGGAATCAGAGAAAGGACTGAAAGAGCTGAAGGGGCTTGAGACCCATATGAACAACAATGCCAACCAACCAGAGCTTCCAGGGACTAAACCACTATCCAAAGACTATACATGTACTGACCCTGGGCTCCAAATTCATAGGTAGCAATGAATAGCCTAGTAAGAGCACCAGTTGAAGAGCCCTTGTTCCTGCCAAGACTGAATCCCCAATGAATGGAATTGTTGCGGGAGGGAGGTAATGGGGGGAGGATGGGGAGGCGAATACGGATATAGAAGAGGAGGGGGAGCGGTTAGGGGGATGTTGGCCTGGAAACCATGAAAGGAAATAACAATTGAAATGTAAATAAGATATACCCAATTTAATAAAGATGGAGGAAAAAAAGAATTGTTTTTGCTAATCTGTGTTTTTTGCCTTTCCAAATTAATTTAAAAATTGTTCTTTCCAAGTCTTTGAAGAATTGTGTTGGGATTTTGATGGGGATTGTGTTGAATATATAGACTGCCTTTAATGGAATGGCCATTTCTACTATGTTAATACTGCCAATCCATGAGCATGGGAGATCTCTCCATTTTCTGAGATCTTTTATTTCTCTCTTGAAAGACTTGAAGTTCTTGTCATACAGATCTTTCATTGGTTTGGTTAGAGTTACCCCCAAGATATTTTACCTTATTTTTGGCTAGTGTGAAGCGAGTTGTTGTGCTAATTTCTTTCTCATCCCGTTTATCATGCATATAAAGGAAGACTGCTGATTTGAATTAATTTTATATCTGACCACTTTGCTGAAATTGTTTATCAGCTTTAGAAATTCTCTGGTAGAATTTTGGGGTTTTTTATGTACACTATTCTATCATCTGCAAATAGTGATACCATTTCTTCCTTGTAAATTTTTATTCCCTTGATCTCTTTTTGTTTTCTTATTGCTATACCTAGAACTTCAAGTACTAAACTGAATAGATATGTGGAGATTGGTCATCTTTGTCTTGTCCCCAATTTTAGTGGGATTGATTCAAGTATCTCCCCAATTAATTTGATATTGGTTGTTGGTTTGCAGTAAATTGCTTTTATTATTTTTAGCTTTGGGCCTTGAATTCCTGATCTCTTCAATACTTTTAACATGAAGGGACGTAGAATTTTGTCAAATGCTGTCAGCATCTAATAAGATAATCATGTGGTTTTTTTCTTTTAGTTTGTTTATATAATGGGTTACCTTAATGACTTTTCATATATTGAAACAATCTTTCATCCCTGGGTTAAAGGGTACTTAATCTTGATGAATGGTGGTTTTGATGTGTTCTTGGATTCAGTTTGCTAGAATTTTATTGAGTATTTTTACATCAATATCCATAAGAGAAATTGGCCTGGAGTCCTCTTTTTATGTTGTGTCCTTGTGTGGTTTCAGTATTAGAGTAATTGTCACTTCATAGAAAGAATAGGGCAGTGTTCCTTCTGTTTCTATCTTATGGAATAGTTTGAGGAATATTGGTATTAATGGCCTACATATTAAGTATGGACAGACATGTCTATCTGTGTATAGGTAATATGTCAATTCAAGTATTTATATGCAATGGAGAAAAGGGGCAAGCTCTATTCAGCTTTTTATCTTGAAAGTAGGATTTTTTTTCATATTTACTCTATACAATTTATCTCAAAATACCTGGATGATATCTCAGGTGTCTCCACAGCACTGATTTATGAAAATCCTTTGAACACATCCAGTTAACAAGTGATCTGGAATAGCTCTAAATTTATAGAGCATTTTAAATATTTATCAGAGTTCCAAATCCTAGTCACCACTGAGTGTTTATATATTAACCCAGTTCTTGTTACTGCCCTGTAGTTCCAAAAAATACTTAATGAACACTTACTATGTGACCATCACTGGTTAAGTCACCAAGATCTACCAAAGAAGAAGACAAGCTATGCTGTTCTATAGAAAAGTGAGAAAAGACTCAGTCACCAGAGAATGTTGCTTGGACCCAGACCTCTAGGAAACTATGCTTCTCCTGGGGAAGCTAAAATTTACCTATTGATAGATAGATAGATAGATAGATAGATAGATAGATAGATAGATAGATAGAGGCAGGCAGACAGAAAGACAGACATACTACAGCAAGATAGAACGGTGCCATGTAAATTGAGGTACAACTTATTTATTCTGTAAATAGGACTGTAAATTCACAAGATATAAATGAAAATTATAAAACCTATCTTGGCAGTTCTGAACAGCCTGACAAGTAAAAGTGCCAGACTCAAGGCTCCCACATATAAATCCAAATTCACTTAACTTCCTGAGAGGACATGATACTGATGTTGGTAAGAATGGTACAATGGTGAGATTTTTAGCACAGAGACAGCTCATAATTTAAATCTACACCACATATAGAAGAAACATCAAATTCTCAACTTCCCTCACCTGCCTCTATTTTTGTAATCCATAGTACAATTTTTCACTAGCCTTCTCTTTCTTCTGTTTCTCCTTGCCCATGCCTGAGCTGGGGAGAGTCAGCCTATAAGTCCCTTGAAACATGAGAGTGACCAGGCCCTTCCACCAGGAATCTCCAAACATAAGGTCCTACCATCTGAATAGTCTAACTGTCCTAAGACCTGGACCCCACCCCCACCCTACAGAATAATAATTCCAAGCTCAACTTGCAATCCCACCAATTCCCACCCTGAATGCTCCACCCCAAAGAAATTCTATTAGAAACCCTGTCTTCTGCTCAGTTTTCTGTTACCTCTCTCCTGAGCACAAGAAGCCACCCTCCTGGGTTCATCCTTCCCAATAAATCTCTTATGTGAGGTTTGTTGTACATTGAAACTTTATGGTACTCCTTGGCTTTCAACTGCCAGGGTATCTTTCTTCTTATAGGTGTAAAGCTTTCATTTCTGTGAGTCACTAGAAATGTGACTTACATAAGATGAAAATCAATGAGGTTGAATGAATAGTTAGTTGAATATATGAATGATGGTAGCCACTTCATGTTTTGTTTCTGACTGGTCTTCTTTTAGTGTGTGAGCTTTCTATGTTCTGTGTTTTTCCATTTTGTTTTGTTTTCTCTGCTGCTGCTGCCAGCTGCCAGCATCCACTTGCTATGGCTGTTGTAATGTCCAGAGTACAAAACTTATCTCTGGGCTTTTTGGTCACTGAATTCTATGTGAAAGATAGAATTTAAAAACAATGCTTGTTTAATAAGTTATTAAAGCTATACCTTCATGCATTCAGATATAAGGATGTACCATTGTCTGTAACTGAGTGTCTTACATGTGAATCAAAGAAGTTAACCTTTGAGTCACCTGTTGTTGCCTTCTCTCCTCATCAGCTGTTCTCTCTTCTAACATACAAGGTTCTTCAAGCATTACTTCCTTTCCAAGGTCTCTCCAGGTAGTAGTAATAGAGGATGCCATATTCACCTTTCAGCCACGTGTATAACTCACCAATTCAAACTGATCCAAGTTGCTGATTTGATAACTAAACTTGCTCTCTCCTCTCTTCTGTTTCTTCCTATCTATACCTGTCTGGGGTAGATCTTACATATGGATGTGCAATATCCAAGAGACCTCTGTCTCTCACCAACTATCTGTCATAAAACCATCTGGAAATTCCTCTATATCAGGCTGTCAAAGGTCAATTAAGACCCTTGCAACTCCCCATTTTTTTCTGAGAAAAAAAACCTCTTAAATGTGGCCACAAATTTAAATTGGTTACCCACATTTGTCCTGAAAATATTACAGAACAATCTGAGCCATTCTAGTTGCATATCAACTACTGAATAAACACTCTGCCTGGTCACTTTGGAGAGTGCTGGTTGAGTCACTCCAAGTTTTGAAGGATATTTGATCATACTGTGAATGCCAAGATTGTGTTATTTACTAAAAAAAAAAAGCCAACTGTTTCTAGCTATGTTGTAGCTCAGTCCTTAGCACACTCCTTTAATCCCTCTAGCTGGAATACAGACAGAACCTTAGTATACACCTCTAGTCTGAAACAATGAAGGTAGTTACTTTGTAGAAGAAAGTGCCCAGGTTTGAAAGTGATATATAATAGAGTAGCAGACAAAGTTATGAATCAGAGAAAGATTTGACAGAATAGGATATGCCCAACCAGAAGAAAGAGGAAGGAAACGCTACTTAAGAGAGCAGTACAGAGAGGGAAAGAGGCAGTTTTATAGGGAGAAGTTTACAAAGACAGGTTGAAGAGAGAAAAATCTAGTCACAGAAAAGAGGAAAAGAACCAGAATATGAGAAAGAGACAGAAGATTAGAACAGATTGCCTAAGTTAGTTTGAGGCCAAGCAGAGACACTCAGGAGTGGCAAAGAGACAGAGAAGTCACACCGAATTAGTCAGCTTACACAAGAGTTTTGAGCCAAAACAGTTGGGTTGAACCAGCCAGTAAGAGCACAGAAAGAACTAGGAAGGTGTTCAGCAGCAAGTCTCAAAGGCAGAAAACATCTAGGCCTACATTTTACAGAGGCTAGAAGCTTCCACAGCTAGGCCTAGGTTTTCAGATAGAGCCAGGAGCTACAGAGATATAACAATTATATCAGGCAAATAAAAGTAACTAATTTTCTGAGTCAAACTCATGACCATAATTTATAGCCTCACCCACCGGACTACTAGACTTGCTCACCTCACCTCTCATTACCATCAGATTTCATAAAAGTAAATCTGGGATCTCCAATGGGTGGCTCAGACCATTCTTACACTACAGTAAAATAGACTCACTGGCATCTGTTGTACTACAAAGCCAGTGGAGATTAGATTTAGAGTAGAGGTAGGTAGTCTTTGTTTCTTCTTCAGGGAGGAATGTTGCTCCTATCATAACCAATATGATATAGTAAGACAAAATCTGACAACTCCAGACAGAATTCCAAAAACATTTCAGAAACAGCTCCTCTGTTCCTCTGACCAGTGGATCATTGATAGTCTGAAGGACCCTAGAGGCTTTCGTCAGTCTTACACCCACCTACTTTGGGGAAAGGCTAGACCAGTTTCCCGTTTCCTGTCTCTGGTCAAGCCTAGGCTTACTTCCATTCTCCTCCCACAGCTGGGAGGAACAGGGATATTCTGAAAAACCCACAGAATGTACTGACTGATAGTCACCTGACCCTCTGGTCCCAGATAGAATTCGAATGCATTCACACTCTGCCCATGCTTGCTAATCAATAGATTCAAAGATCAATATGCTTAGCCAATAAGTTTTAACTGTAACCTTGCTGGTGTAACCTGTATCCCTAAAAAGTAGAAAAACTGCTTGTTATAGCCATTCAGGGTTGCCTTCTAGTCACTCACCTGAAAACAAACCTCTTGCATTTGCACTGAACTCCATTCTTATGTCTCACTTGGGAGCTCTCCTGGTAGTTAAGACTCACTTAGAGTATTACAAGTCCAATATGTATTTGGAAATTTCTCTTCTTAACCCCGCTTCCTCCTTTCTTAATTGGCAGTCATACCCTACCAATAAACTTCTTGTCTAGATTTCTTCAAAAACTAATCAAAAAGATTTCTAACCAAACTTTTAAGTAGTTGCTACTACAGTTTTACCAGTCCCTAGAAATGAATCCAAATTCAGAGAAGCTCCAATTATCTATTGCTTATGAAAGTAAAATTTGTCCCAAGGACTTTGATGCCCCATTTCAGCATAAACTGGTCTAGTGATAACTTACTCATGCCCTGTCCTGTACCCTGTGTTTGTAATTATAGTAAACACAAAATGGGGTATAAAAGCCCTAATAAATCCATTTGCAATGTTTACTGTGCAGTATGACTTTGAGGTAATCCTTGGCACTTAACTGCCAAGATACCTTTCTCCTCAAAAATGGAACACTTACACACCCTGCCCATCAGAAAGAGAGAAGTCACTCCCATTTAAAACGTGTCTTCACTTTCTTTAGTGGACTAAAATAAAACCATTCTAAATATCTAGTCTTCATTTTTTCCAAAAGAAACTGAAATCACCCCTCAGAAGATCACTGGATAGTTCTTTCCATGTACACTATGCACTAAGTAATCATCGGGCTAATTTTAACCACCATCTTTAAGATTCCTTTCAAAACACTTTTGGTGTGTTAGAGAAGTTTTACAAACAAGTCTCTTGACTGTGAATAAAGCACAGAAAGCCAGGAACTTGGAAACGGATTAAATGTTAATAAATTTTCTCGAATGTGACAGACAACCTTTTACACGGAAAACATATCTTTCGGATGCACTTTAAAGATGAAAACAAGGAAAAACAATATCTGTTTCATTGATTCAGCAAAACCTGTGTTTTCGAATCATGTTACATTGAACCTAAATGAGAAATGTGCACACAGTGATCCACGTGTCACTTTGTTAGCAGAGAGTTGTTTAAACAATTTCGTCTGCTCCCAGGATCACAGAGCATACAGATAAATCCACGTCAATCATCAATGCTCATGAAAACAGCACACTGTACTTTTAATAAAGCAGAGTGAAAAAGTGTGATATCTCCCCCTCTTTAGCATCCACATGAGGGGTGGGAGCACACCACAACCATTCTTAGGCAAAATTCACCACAACTGCGAACCACTTTCATTGTTGGTTTTATTTTAAAGATATATGATGGGATGTCTGCTCACAAACTTTTTAAGAATACAGGACAGAATTGCTAAGAAAGTAGGTGAGCATACTGCAAAGCAGATCTCTAAAACAGTAACTATCTTGCTGCATTAACACTCTATATTCATTGAGCAGAAACCCCAGAGAGGAGACACCCTTTTGGTGGTCCTTAGAAATATCTCAAACACAGGAGAATACAACTTTGTTCAAAGTGAATAACCACACTCACTCACTCTCAGTATCCACACATTTTGTATTATCAGAAAATACATGCTGTTCATTCCACCTGCTGTGAATTAAGGAAACAAAGGGTTTGCTTTACCTTAGCCAAGAGAGAAGTACACTCATGAAGAAACCATAGGAAATGGTCCTCTTGCTGGTGGTGGTAAAATAAAACCACAGCAACAAGTCTTATGAAACACACCTATTTCCAGATCCCTCAAATTACCTCTAACGAAAAGAGACAGCCTACTGGATGACTTCCAGCTGGAATCATTTCAGCCAATTCCAATCAAAGGAAGAACACAGAGAATCTATAATGACTGGTTTGATTTCTAGCAAATTATTTTACCTTGGTCCACTTCTTTCAATCAGAAATCATAGGAGACAGTACTGAATTCCACCTGTTAAGCCTGACATATGTAGGCACACTTTTGTTTCCTACCTTTAAGGTACATGGAATGTGTCCCTATGGGAAAATTTATCCATAACTCATTCGTGCGGTTTTACCATGCAAAACCAGACAAACCCCTCACCAGCAATAGAGCCACCTAGTGCTTTTAGATATATTCTAAGTGTAGATTGAGAAGCAGAACAGGAAATTCAAAACATGAGTTCTGTCTTTAACAGTGGCATCAATGTCACTTCCTGCAACAAACGTATCTAGAGAAAGAGGAGATAGTTGCAGGAGAAGCCAGTTTTCCACACTTGAGACACTTGTTAGACCTAAGTCTTACCAGGTAGCTTTAAGCTCTGTAGTACACAGTTCTCTTGAATTTGTTTCATCCTGCTCATCTCCTCTGTGCACTTTGTCCTTTGCCTGCTTGCTTCTGTGTTCACTAGATTATAGCAAAGGAAAAAAACCTTGATTTTTTTTGGTTTGTTTTTCATTGTGCTTTTCAATTTGCTTTTTTCCAGAATATTAGCTATATTGGTTTCAATACAACACTGTCCTTTCATTTATTGGAAACATAGAGATTCTTATAGTGTCCCCCAGCTATAAAACAATGTCTCTGGGAACACACGTGGATAGTTTCCTGTTTAATTCTTTTGCATCTTTAGTAAAATTATATATATATATATATATATATATGTATATGCATATGTTCCCATGCATAGTCCTTGTATAAGAAGGGGTAATGGGCTCTGTTAGAGAAGGGATAGCTAAAGTCAAATAGTTGGCTCAGTGATTAAAAGAATAGCTGTGCTCGCAGAAGACACACGTTCAATTCCCAGCCCACCCTCTCATAACCACCTTGCTATGAGGTGGTTCTAGGGAACCCAACACCTTCTTCTGGCCTCTGAGGTCACTATACACACATGGCACACAGATATAAATGCAGACAAAATACCTATACAAATAAAATAAATAATAATTTACAAAAACAATAAGGGGAAGCAGAAGAAATTTTGAGGTAAAGGGATGTAAGAGAACATGTGTATAGTCATCATTGTCTTGCTAAAGGGAATGAGTGACCTTCAGAACTCAAGGTAATCAAGTCATCATGGACTGTCCAAGGAGAATAAATAAAATCAACTATACTCACTATGCTGAAGATTAAAAACAGAAATTAAAGCAGGAGTGAGAGATATGTGAATCCAGTTGACTTTTGAGTTTGACAATGTGAGTAAGAGGTGCTTAGCAGAGAAGTTAATCAAGAACATGAGAAGTGTACAAGAAGCACTTAGTTGACTGAAAAAGAGGAGGAAAAGTGACTAGAGGTGTTCACCTCAAACTATAAACTGACAACTTCATTTTAACATTGATGAGCTGAATTTAAGCAAACAAACAAACAAACCATCAAAAAAAAACCTATTTATAAGTCCAGTAAGTAAAAAGCTAAAACATTAACTGTAAAGTCAACTATTAATGGATGGAGAAAAGAAGAATCAAGTAATTTATTTAAGAATTACAGAGAAAACCACAGGTTGAGTTGCACGATGCATATGAGAAGCTGAATAATTGAGGATATTAACTACATCAATACAATACAACCTTACAGAGATCTATGTGAAATTATTTATTGGTAAAACATGAAAAGTGAGTAAAGTGTGTGCTTGTGCATGTGAGTGTGAGGGTGTGAACACGTGTGTGTGTGTGTGTGTGTGTGTGTGTGTGAGATCACCTGTGTGGAAGCATACCTGTCTGTGTGTGTGTGTGTGTGTGTGTGTGTGTGTGTGTGTGTGTGTGGAAGCATACCTGTCAGTGTGTATGTGTGTGTGTGTGTGTGTGTGTGTGTGTGTGTGTGTGTGTGTGATCACCTGGGTGGAAGCATACCTGTCTGTATGTGTGTGTGTGTGTGTGTGTGTGTGTGTGTGTGTGTGTGATCACCTGTGTGGAAGCATACCTGTCAGTGTGTGTGTGTGTGTGTGTGTGTGTGTGTGAGAGAGAGAGAGAGAGAGAGAGAGAGAGATCACCTGTGTGGGAGCATACCTGACTGACTGTCAGTGTGTGTGTGTGTGTGTGTGATCACCTGTGTGGGAACATACCTGTCTGTCATGTACTTGTACATGTGGATGCTTATTGATGTTAGGAATCTTCTTTATCATTCTGCACTTTCTTTATTGAGGCAGATTCTCTCAAGTGAACCCCACCACTAGTCTAGCTAGTCAGTTTGACAGTGCAATCTGTCTCCAGGGACTCTCTGCTACCACATCTGTCCTGTTTTTACATGGGTTCTGGGGACTAACACTCCAGTATGCATGTTTGTTTGGTGTGAGTATGTACTGAGTTGTTTAGATAACTCAAAAGTAGGAATTGTTTAAGAGTGCAAGGCCAATTGAAACCCAAACATATTTTTTGTTTGTTTTGAATTTAAAATGCCGATGAGAGCCCCCTAATATGGAAAATGTCAGCATTTCTAGTGACCGAATACCTGTTTCAAGACATGGAGCACTTCCAAGCAAAACAGTTTTCCAAACAGGCCCTCTGGAAGTGTTGAATTATAAAGTTAGCTTTCGTCAAATATACTTAGCATTGGAAAGGATGTATTCTCACCTCTCATTACAAACTGCCTTTATATGTTCCTTTGTCCCCACGACTGCTTAAAGTATCAATCAGTTTAACATTTAGCCCTGGTAAGGCTAGCATGCTTCTGCAATAACTCTTGAAAGCTCAGGAACGCGATAATGGACACTAAATAAAATAAGAAGTTTAGACTTCTCAAAAAAAAGTTCTGAATTCCCAAAGGAGATAATAGGGAAGAGACCATTTTAAAACTCAAAAGTGAGAGGCTGTTCCAGAAAACATACAAACAAGGTCTGCATCCATGCCCCCTATCAGGCCCTTACAGTAGAATCCCAAGCACACTCTGGTGAGTACTCTGAGAACCTCAGTGACTCTGGTCCTTGATGACCACACATGGCACTGAGGGATGCTGTCCTAGGGCTGAAGCGACACCTCAGGAGTTAAGAACACTGGCTGCTCATGAACAGGACGTGGGTTTGCTACCCAGCACCCACATGGTGGCCAATACTGCTCTGTAACTCCAGTTGCAGAGGACCCAATGTCCTTTTCAGGCCACCATAGGAACTGCATGTGCATGGTGCACAGACATACATTTTGATAAAATGCACACACAAATGAATAAAAATGAATAAATCTCTAAAAACAAAAGAAAGAATGTATAAAAAGGCTCCCTGAGACTCAAATGGAGATTTTAACTCTGAAAATAATGAAGGATTGTGGATAGCTGGTATCCTGTAATTTGGTAGGTCTATATCAAGCATCAAGTTTAGCATGTTGGTCTGTTTGTGGCTGCCAATGAAACAGTGTTAGAGACTGCTCAAGTAATTACTTTATAAGTGTTTATTAGGGTTCAAATTTTTGTCCAAATATGTTGTATCTCACTAGGACAAGGACCTTTTTGCAGGTGAGATCCTGTCAGCAAAGGGAATTACACAGTGAGAAATATCGAGGGTATAATAGACCTGGTTAAAGTGGCTTTTATATCACAGTCACTCAAGATAACTTTCAATAATTAGACGGATGAATTGATCTATTCATATAGGTGAATGGGTATCAAAGTTATCACTAAACCTCAGAACACACTAAGGATAGATCTTCAGGAGGCCAGAAGCACCATTTCTTCCTTTTTTTTTTCTTTTATTGGATATATTCTTTATTTACATTTCTAATGTTATCCCCTTTCTCAGTTTCCCCTCTGGCAAACCCCTATCCCATTCCCACTCCCCCAGCTTCTATGAGGGCATTGAGCCCTCACAGGACCAAGGGACTCTCCTCCATTGATGCCCAACAAGGCCATCCTCTGCTACATATGTAGCTAGAGCCATGGGTCCCTCCATGTGTACTATTTGGTGGTTTAGTCCCTGGGAGTTCTGTGAGGTGGGGGGGAGGGGTTCTGATTAGTTAGTATTGTTGTTCTTCCTAAGGGTTGCAAACCCCTTCAGCTCCTTCAGTCCTTTTTCTAACTCCTCCATTGGGGACCCCAATCCCAGTCCAATGGTTGGCTACGAGCATCGCCTCTGTATTTGTCAGGCTCTGGGAGAGCCTCTCAGGAGACAGCTATATCAAGATCCTGTCAGCATGCACAATAAGCAATATTGTCTGTGTTTGATATCTGTATATGGGAATGGATCCCCAGGTGGGGCAGTCTCTGGATGGCCTTTCCTTCAGTCCCTGCTCCACACTTTGCCTCCATATTTCCTCCTCTGAGGATTTTGTTCCCCCTTCTAGGAAGGACTGAAGCATCCACTTCTTCTTGAGTGTCATGTGGTCTGTGAATTGTATCTTGGGTATTCCCAGCTTGTGGGCTAATATCCACTTATCAGTGAGTGCATATCATGTGTGTTCTTCTCCATGTCTAATAGCGTCCAAGTACTTTGTTCAGTTTCCCAATGTGAGTCATAGTTTAACATCAGGACAATGTTAATGTTGAAGATCTGTAAGCAACAACGGAAGATGTCAAGTTATGCAACATCATGCTGGACCCACATATCGTTAATAATCTTTCCCCATGTGCTTCCATTCCACCAAAACTCCCTCCTACATTGTCCAACTGACTCTTCAATGTGAAGAATGTGTGTGTGTGTGTGTGTGTGTGTGTGTGTGTGTGTGTGTGTGTGTGTGTATGGAGTGAGGATCAAACCTAGGACCATGTGCATATAAAGCAAACAGTCTGCTCTTAAACTACGTCTTCAGCCCTTGATCAGTGTCTGGAACAAAATTGATGCTAGGGGCTAGGGCTAACATTCAGTGGTTGAGGGAACCTAGTGTGCAGGGACCCTGGGGTTCAAGCCCAGAATGGGAGGTCTCAAGTATATATGGTTTTGTTTGAATGGATTTTTGAATCTATTCCTCTGTTGAAAGGTATCTGGGTTCTTTCTAGCTTCTGGCCATCATAAATAAGGCTGCTATGAACATGTGTCTTTGTTGTATGTTGGAGCATCTTTTGCGTATATGACCAGGAGAGGTATAGCTGGGTCCTCAGGTAGTACTATGTCTGAGGTAGGTTTTCTGAGGAACCTCCAGACTGATTTCCAGAGTGGTCGTACCAGTTTGCAGTTCCACCAACAATGGAGGAGTGTTCCTCTTTCTCCATATTCTCGCCAGCATCTGCTGTCACCTGAGTTTTTTATCTTAGCCATTCTGACTGGTGTGAGGTAGAATATCAAGGTTGCTTTGATTTGCATTTCCCCGATGACTAAGGATATTGAAATTTTCTTTAGGTGATTTTTGGTCATTGGGTAATCTTCAGCTGAGAATGTTTTATTTAGCTCTGTACCCCATTTTTAATAGGGTTATTTGGCTCTATGGAGTCTAACTTCTTGAGTTATTTGTATATTTTGGATATTAGACCTCTATCAGATGTAGGATTGGTAAAGATCTTTTCCCAATCTGTTGGTTGCCATTTTGTCCTAATGACAGTGTCTTTTGCTTTACAAAAGTTTTGCAGATTTATGAGGTCCCATTTGTCGATTCTTGATCTTAGAGCATGAGCCATTGGTGTTTTGTTCAGGAAATTTTCCCCAGAGCCCATGTGTTCGAGACTCTTCCCCACTTTTTCTTCTTTAGTTTGAGTGTATCTGGTTTTATGTGGAGGTCCTTGATCCACTTGGACTTAAGCTTTGTACAGGATGATAAGAATAGATCAAGAGATGGCTCAGTCATTAAAGGTGAGGCTCACAACCAAAAATAATAACGTATTCTTGCATTCTAAAATATTATGACAAGGTTCCAAGCACAGGATACTGAAATAAATTATTCAACAGATCTCATGCTTGGTGCCACCTTGATTCCAATACTTCTGAGCAAATAGTAGCAAAAAGAGAACATCCATGGGTCCAGATGTTTGGGAGGTTCTAGTCGCTACTTCTGGTAAAATGCTGCAGGCCTTAGGTCCTGGACTATATATGGGTAGAGACAGCCCTGTGTACCTCACCATTGTGAGCACACACTGCAGCCCAATGAATGTACACTGTTGCTCTTCACAATGGTTGTTTCAGGACACAATTTGCTGAGCATCCTCAATGTATGCCTTCTCCTTCATCTTTAGAAGAGGGTAAGGTGGAGGGGGGAACGATGGCTTTAATGGCGGCAGCAGCCAACAAGAAAAGCAAGAGAGCAAGAGAAGGTATTTCTGCAGGATTGGGTTTTTAAGAAGAAGGGTTGGGGGAGGGGAATCTGTGCTAGGGTGAGTTGGTAGATCCTGATCGGACATATTAGGCAAATAACTGTGATTGGTGTTTTCTTCAGGAATGAGTCAAGTGGCCAATTAAGAGAACAGACCTTGTGACCTAGGTTTCAGAATGCAACATTGTCAGCAAGGGTGACCAAAAGTGGTAAAAAGACAAGCATTTGCCATGTTCAGGCTTGGGTTTGCGAAGCTTGGGCTTGCTAGAGACCCTTCATTTCCACTTTCTGTTTTATTATTGAGTTGTGTGTTAGGCAAGTAAGCGCCTTTTCTCTGGGTGCTTCCTGCTGATACTGGGGACATCATTATTAGGGAACTAAAAAAACTGCAATATAGGTAAATTTGGGAAGGGCAGGCTGGGTCATTCAATGTCCAGGGTCTGTGGTACTGCCTGAGACTAGGGAAGTGTAGTTTGTGAAGCTGGGTCAGGATGCACATTCAGAGGAAACAGCTGCAACTGGGGCTGAAGTTGGTGAAGCAGTCTGTAACTGATTCACAATCTGTTAATGATAGACTAGGGACAAAGGTAGAGTAAAGGGGTCTAGGGAAAAAATACCTTAGTTTGAACATTTGAACTTTTATTCTTGTGGTGGAAGGGGAAGCCCTTGATCCTGCCAAGACTGAACCCCCAGTGAATGTGATTGTTGTGGGGAGGGCAGTAATGGAGGAGGATGGGGAGGGGAACACCCATATAGAAGGGGAGGGGAGGGGTTAGGGGGATGTTGACCGGGAAACCGGGAAAGGGAATAACAATCAAAATGTAAATAAGAAATACTCAAGTTAATAAAGAAAAAAATGTAAACTGCCCACCTAAACAAAATAAAATTGACCTGATCCACCTGGATGGGAATCATCCTACTCCATTGTCTCCATCTTGATTTCTTGCTCCTCCTCCTCCTCTCTCCTTCCTAGACTTTCCCTCCCTACCTCCCACCCCACCCCCTACATACCCTTCCTTCTCATCCAATGATAGGCTTCTTTATGGTGGGCTTGCCTTGCTGCATAATGACATCATCCTACTGATGCTGAGAAGAAGGTATACTCTTTTGTTTTGGGGTGAGATGTTCTCTAGATGTCTGTTAAATCCATTTGGTTCATAACTTCAGTTTCAATGTGTCTCTGTTTAGTTTCCGTTTCCATGATCTGTCCATTGATGACAGTGGGTTGCTGAAGTCTCCCACTACTATTATGTGTGGTACAATGTATCCTTTTAGCTTTCGTAAAGTTTCTTTTATGAATGTGGTTGCCCCTGCATTTGGAGCATAGATGTTCAGACTTGATAGCTCATCTTGGTAGATTTTTCCTTTGATGAGCATGAAGTATCCTGCCTTACCTTTTTTGATAACTTTTGGTTGACAGTTAATTTTATTCAATATTAAAATGGCTACTCCAGCTTGTTTCTTGGGATCATTTGCTTGGAAATTTTTCCCAGCCTTTTACTCTGAGGTAGTGTCTGTCTTGTCACTGAGGTGGCATTTTCTGTATGCAGAAAAGTGCTGTTTACATTGTATTCAACCTGTTAGTCTATGTCTTTTTATTGGGGAATTGAGTCCATTGATGTTAAGAGATACTAAGAAATAGTGATTGTTGTTTCCTGTTGTTTTCATTGTTAAGGTTAGAATTATGTTTGTGTGCCTATCTTCTTTTGGATTTGTTGAAAAATTACTTTCTTGCTTTTTCTAAAGTGTAGTTTCCCTCCTTGTGTGGGAGTTTTTCCATCGACTATCCTCTGTAAATCTCGATTTGTGGAAAGATGTTGTGTAAATTTGGTTTTGTCATGGAATAACTTGATTTTTCCTTCTACGTTAATTGAGAGTTTTGCTGGATACAGTAGCCTGGGCTGGCATTTGTGTTCTGTTAGGGTCTGTATGACATCTGCCCAGGATCTTCTAGCTTTCATAGTCTCTGGTGAGAAATCTGATGTAATTCTGATAGGTCTGCCTTTATATGTTCTGTGACCTTTTTCCCTTACTGCTTTTAATATTCTTTCCTTTTTTTTTTGTTCATTTGGTGTTTTGACTATTATGTGATGGGAGGAATTTCTTTGCTGCTCCAATCTATTTGGAGTTCTGTAGGCTTCTATATTCACTGGCATCTCTTTCTTTAGGTTAGGGAAGTTTTCTTCTATGATTTTGTTGAAGACATTTACTGGTCCTTTAAGCTGTGAATCTTTGCTCTCTTCTATACCTATTAGCCTTAGGTTTGGTCTTCTCATTGTGCCCTGGATTTCCTAGATGTTTTTGGTTAGGAGCTTTTTGTATTTTTGCATTTCTTTGACTCATATGTCAATGATTTCTATGATATCTTTTGCCCCTCTCTTCTATCTCTTGTGTTCTGTTGGCGATGCTTGCATCTGTGAGTCCTGATCTCTTTCCTAGGTTTTCTATCTTCAAGGTTGTCTCTATTTGTGATTTCTTTTTGTTTCTATTTCCTTTTTGAGATCCTGATGATTTTGTTCAATTTCTTCACCTGTTTGTGTTTCCTTTTCAAGGGTTTCTACCTGTTTACCTGTGTTGTCCTGTATTTTTTTAGGGAGTTATCTATGTCCTTCTTAAAGTCCTCTATCACCATCCTGAGATGTGATTTTAAATCTAAATCTTGCTTTTCCTGTGTGTTGGGGTATCCAGGACTTGCTGGCCATCTGGTTATCTCTGGTGTTAGTTGGTCTTGCTGTCTCTGAATGGAGCCTTTCTCTCCTGTGAGCCTGTGATCTTAGGGATGAGAGAACTCTTGCAAGATCAAGTCTCTTCGGGTAGGATTTGGGTATAGAGAGGACTGTGGGACACCCTTAGCATTGGGCACAGATGGAAACTGGAAAGATCCTGTCCCACGCTGCTTCACACTTCCTGTCCCCTGTGAGCTACTAACAGGTCACTCCTTGCGTAGTCATTGGAGCTAAAGTAGGGTCTCAGCTGTAGGCTTAGGAGTGAGAGCACTCCTTGGAGCCCAGCTTTCTATGGGTAGGATTTGAATTTGGATGTCTGTGGGACAGCCTTAGCTCTGGGTGCAGATCCAGATGGAAAGGATCCTGTCCCAGGCTGTTTCGCACTTCCTGTCCCCTGTGAGCACCTGGCAGGTCACTCTTTGGACAGTTATTGGAGTTAAAGTAGGGTCTCAGCTGTGGGCTTAGGAGTGAGAGCACTCCTGGGAGACCAGCTCTCTAAGGGCAGGATTTGGGTACAGAGGGCTGTAGGATAGCCTTAGCTCCAAGGCACAGATGGAGACCAGTAATTTATAATTTTTGTGGCTATTGTTAAGGGTATTATTTCCCTAATTTCATTCTCAGCCCATTTGTTATTTGTATAAAGGAGGGCTACTGATTTTTTGAATGAATTTTGTATCCATTCACTTTGCTAAAGTTGTTTATCAGCTGTAGGAATTCTCTGGTAGAATTATGTATACTATCATGTCATCTACAAATATTGATACCTTGACTTTTTCCTTTCCATGTTTTATCCACTTGATCTCCTTTTGTTGTCTTATTGCTCTAGCTAGAACTTCAAGTACTGTATTGAATAGATATGGTGAGAGTGGACAACCTTGTCTTCTCCATGATTTTAGTGGGATTTCTTCAAATATCTCACCATGTAATTTGATGTTGGTTAGTGGGTTGCTGTATATTGCTTTTATTATGTTTAGGGATGTGACTTGAATCATTGATCTCTCCAAGGTTTTGAACATGAAGGGGTGTTATATTTTGCCTAAGGCTTTTTCAGAATCTAATGAGATGATCATTTGAATTTTTTCTTTGAGTTTATTTACATAGTAGATTACACTGACGGATGATCATATACTGAAACACTCCTGCATTCCTGGTATAAAGCCTGCTTGATCATGGTGAATAATGGTTTGCATGTGTTTTTGCATTTTGTTTGTGAGAATTTTATTGAGTACTTTTGCATCAATTCATAAGTGAATTGGTCCAAAGTACTCTTTATAATTTAGGTCTTCATGTTTGTTTTGGTCTTCAGTGTAACTTAGCTGCCACAGACCACTTAGACGGAGGACACCACAGGAGAAGCAGGGCTCTGGTACTCAGGAAGGCACAGGGTCGGTGCAATGACAGACAGACACAACACACTCAGGGAGGTTTGAATCTGCTGCAATTTTACTGAAATCTGCTTTGTGGTTATATAAAATGCTTGAACAGGAGCTAATTTTTTGACCCCTTGCCAGGGTACACTCAAACAATAACCAAGAAAAAGTTTAACAGTTTACATGAAGTTCAGAACAGAAAGTAAAATAGGAGGTAAATTTTCCTGAGAATCAGACTGATGCCATACAATGGTCAAAAACCTCATTTACCTCAATCTCTAAATATCATCTCTTGGATAACAACAGGACCGCCAGCTGTAAGGAATCTTTCGTCTTTTACTCTCTCTTAGCCAAAATTTATGTAATTGTCTTTTTAAAGATAGGATAGTTCCTTTTGATAATAGGCAAGCACGGGGACATGATCTAGCCAACCGTTCTATAAAATTTAAAGAATAATATAGTACTCTCCATGAGTATTAACCCCGCTATCCCCTTCTTCATCATATGTCCCTGTGTAGGGTAATGGCTCTGCAGTAGTCCTGTATCTACATGTTGTTTTTACCTAAAGGAGGGGCCCACCACCTTCCTCTAATTAAATAATGTTCTCTTCCATGTAACTACTTGATAGGAATTCCTAAATGTTTGGATTTTTTGTAATTGACAGGACTTCCCCTCTAATAGCTAGCACCTTAATTCTTCCTGTTGTAAGTCACTGATCACATCTCTTAGAGTTTCATTCTGATTCTACTTAATTTTTGCTAGTGCTTTCAAAAAAGTCATAGTCCATAAAGACCAAATCAGGTCTCGATGTTCCTGTTAGTAGAGAAAGAAACAAAAGGGCAAATATGTAACTCCTGTTCGTACCTATTTGAATCAACTAGGGAGAAAGTCCAGGAGGAAGTAAGTGGCCAAGTGTCTCCAGAAGACCAAGTTCCAAGGAACACATATCTGTGGCCTGCTGACCATGATTGTTTCATGTCAGACAGACTCCACTGGAGCTGGTGTGGCACTTAGCCTCATAAAATGAATTAGGGAGTGTTTCTTCTGTTTCTGTTTTGTGGAGTAGTTTGAGGAGTATTGGTATTAGCTCTTCTTTGAAACTCTGGTAGAATTCTGCACTAAAACCACCTGGCTCTGGGCTTTTTTGGCGGGGGGATAGGCTGTGGGGGAGGATTTTTAATGTTTAGGTAGTTTACCTGATCTTAATTTAACTTTCATACATGGTATCTGTCCAGAAAATCACCCATTTCACCTGGATTTTCCAGTTTTGTTGAGTATAGGCTTTTGAAATAAGACCTGATGATTTTTTAAATTTCCTCAGTTTTTGTTATGTCTCCCTTTTCATTTCTGATTTTGGTAATTTTGATACTTTCTGAGCCTTTCAGTTAATTTAGCTAAAGGTTTGTATCTTTTTGATTTTCTCAAAGAACCAGCTCTGGGGTTTGTTGATTCTTTGTATTGTACTGGTTGTTTCTAATTGTTTGAGTTCAGCCCTGAGTTTGACTATATCCTGCCCTCTACTCCTCTTGGGTATGTTTGCTTCTTTTGTTCTACAACTTTCAGGTGGGCCTTCTGTTGTTTCTGTTGTTGAAATCCTGCCTTAGTCCCTAATAATCCAATAAAATACAAAAGGTATTTGAATCTCCTTGTATCTGTTAAAGCTTGTTTTATGTTTGATTATATGGTCAATTTTTGAGAAGGTTCCATGGGGTGCTAAGAGACTCCCTGAGCCAAACATATTCAAACTGCCACAAGAAGGTATATTCTTTTGATTTGGGGTAAAATGTTATATGGCTATCTGTTAAATCCATTTTGTTCATAACTTCTGTTTGTTTCATTGTCTCCCTACTTAGTTTCTATTTTGATGATCTATCTGTTGGTGAGAATAGGGTATTGAAATCTTCCACTGTTGTTGTGTGGGGGTTCAACATGTGTTTTGAGTTTTAGTAAAGTTTCTTTTATGAATGTGAGTACCCTTGCATTTGGGACCTAGATGTTCAGAATTTAGACTTCATGTTTGTTGCTGTAAAATTATTTAAAAAATGGCTTTCTTTTACCCCAACTAGATCCAGCACTGCAGTGCCCCAAGATATCTGGTAGACATCTTCATCTCAGTCAGCAAAGCCTCTCACCCGCTTTGCTCCATCCCATATCACACTGCCAAAGGCTTCTCTCTGAGCCTGACAACAATCTCTCTACCCATCCAGTTTCCAAGGTAGGTTACCACCATCTTGTATCTGCCTTCACCTATTTGACATCCTATACATGTTGGTGGATTTTTTTTCCTCTGATGAGTATAAAGTATCCTTCCCCATCTCTTTTAATAACTTTTGTTTGAAAGTCTATTTTATTGGGTGTTAGAGTGGCTACTCCAGCTTCTTTCTTGGTACAGTTTGCTTGGAAATTTTTTTCCAGACCTTCACTCTGAGATAGTGTTTGTCTTTGTTGCAGGGGTGAGGCAAAGAAACTGCTTCATAATCAAAAGTGGAGAATTTTGTCTCAGGAAGGGAGGAGGGAGGCAAAGCAGCTGCTGGTGGTGGCTGTTAGAGTGTTACAGCAAAGATAGGTTGGCAATGTGGCCAGAACAGCAGATGAGCAGCAATAAAGTGTTGGGGAGTTGTTGGAGCTGTGGGAAGCAGAGAGAGAACAGGGGGGCAGGGCACCAGAACGGGGAGGGGGGCTTTGGACAGTTATCCAAGATTTGGCATTTGGTTGAAAAGGGGCTGAGGGAACTTTTGGAAGAGTAACAGTTGGGAGAGGACTTATTAGTTGTCAATCTGAGGTGACATTTCCTGAGGAGGGGGGCATTGAAGAGGTAGCAGAACTGCCTGATAAGGTAGGCCCAGAGCATTGGGCTATCTGTTAATCATGGTGTTTCTACGGAGTTGCTGAGGTAGATTAGATGACTGACAGGAGAACAGAAAGCAAGAGATGGTCTTTAGTGTTACCTGCCCCTAGAAACCTTGCAAGTATAGCTGCTATGTCTGTACATGTAGGTGACAGAGAGCTAAGAGGCCATGTCTACACCCTGGGTTCTGCCCTATGAACATCTTAATAATTAGATTACCATTCCCTGAAAAAATCAAGCCTATCCTGACTACCAGTTTGATGCCTGGGGACTAGAACATAGGGGTAGCCTGACATATCCACCAGTCTGGCACTGAACAGGTCTCAAAGGCTCCTGAGAGCAGGAGCAATCCAGACTAGAATAACACTTCCTGGGACTGAGGGCCCTGGGTAGCAGTGAGCTTGAGACAGATGATCTTCACATAGGCCCACTCTGGTAGGCCAGGTGAGGAGCAAGTCAAAGATGACCACCAGACCAGCGCCATGGGGCCTGGAGAGGGAGCTAGCCTGAGATGACCATAGTTGGGAACCATGCAAGTTTTAAAAGGGTGGTGGGGTACAGACAATGCCAAAAATGACTTTTTTTGATGCCATAATGCACTCCTGAGACCACATCTGAGATGATCTCAGACACTCAGAGACCCTGGGCACCTTTAAAATGAGAAAGGACATGGTGGGAAAATGGAAGAGAAAGAGAAACAGGAGGATGTGGGTACAATGGAGAAAGCCAGAACTGGAGATTCAAGGGTAGTGAGGAACAGCCTGGTGTGAGTACCCAGTGATGCTACCTGGGACCATGGTGGTATTCTAGCTTGTGCTGCCACCAGGGGTCATATCTGGGTCTGTGGCCCTGAAGCAGTATAAGTCTGTTACCACCAAAGCCAGGCAGATGTTCCAGGTCTGGGCTACTATCCAGGGACATGTTGATATCTGAGGACTGTGCAGATTGGCTCCACCCCTCACCTGGGCCTTGTGAGAGAGTTGTCTCTGGAGTCATGATAGCAAGAGAGCTGGCCCCTTCCCTCACCTGCTGCAACACTCAGGAAAGTGAGCCCTGTACTTCACCTGGACAGCACAATAGATCTGGTCCTGGATGTGGAGGTTGCAAGAGAGCTGTCTCTGAGGATGTGAGCAGACCTGACTCTTGTCTTCCATGCAGCACAGGTGAGGGAGAAATGCCCTCCCCTCCCTTGTCCATCACCGTCTATAGCAGATGGAAGAGTGGGTCCCAGGGTCATGAGAGTGAGAGAACTGGCAATGTGCCTCACAGGCTACAACTCTCAGGAGACCAGGCACCTCGTTGGGCAGCAGGATCAAGCTGGTCCTGGTTGCAGGGGCTGCAGGTGGTTCAGGAGCATGAGACTCAGAGAGCCATGGGCTGACCACCTCATTTATCTCTCAGGCCTTCAGCCAGGGCTTTGTACTAGCCTACCACATTAGCTACCCCATCAATAAACTACTGGAGTGCATGAAGGGACCAGTGCTACGGATCAAAAAGTGCAAGGTCTCCATGACATGGGCAACAATGGGCTTTTTAAGCATCTCAGTGAAGTTTAAATATTAATAGAATAGCAGAAGCCAGAGACCTCCTACCAAACCAATGACTCATCTGCAATGAACATTTGCAAGCAAAGAAGCATGGACAGAAGAGTGTACTGTCCTACACATTGTGACACACTACAGATTCCAAAATGAGATTTTTTTCTTTTTGCTTGTCAAGAAGGTTGAAAGGGTTTGGGGTAGGTAGAGGAGGGGAGAATTAGATGAGCAGTATTGGGGTGCATGTTGTGAAATTCACAAAGAACCAATTCAAATGTTAAAAAAATTAAAAAGAATGTGTTTCTGCAGTATTGGGTTTTTAAAGGTAAGAATGGGGAGCCTATATTAAGGTGAGTTGGTAAACTCTGGACATATTCACAAGATAGTACATTTTGATTGGCAGACCTTGGCCTTTTCTTAAGGAATGAGTCAGTGTCCTAATATGGGAATAGACCTTGTCAACTAGTCTTAGAAACATAACGGTTTTTAGGAAGGGAGAAGAAGAACAGGTAAAAGGGAATAAGCTGTTTGCAATATTTGTCACTGTCAAGCCTGCTAATACTCCTTCACTTCTGTAGTGGGTTCATCTGGTCTTGCTATATATTTAAATACCACTTCAGTCTCTGTCCCACAGAAAGGAGTGACACCACGACGTTCTTCTCAAAGCAGTTTATTCAGGAACCTTTCTTTCTGCATGCAAGCAGCAATCTCTCTTTTCTTTTCTTCCTTCTCCCTCCCAGCCCCCAAGCACACCCTTATATCCTCCCTCAACTCCGCCTCCTCAGTCCAGACTGCTTAATCTCAGCTTATAGGTCCACATCACATGGCCTGATCTTGCGTCATGATGTGCCTGTGCGGCTCTCACAATGGACGTAGCTAGTTTCAGGTGTTTGAGGAAGTCAGGTGCTAGTCATGAGACGTAGCTGCAGTCCTGGGTGCCATCTTGGGACTGCTGCCACACCCACACCCCACATCTCCCCCTTCTTTATGTTTTTGGCAGAGAGAATGCCTGTCTTAGGTTGCCCCCTGCAGCAATGCCCCTTACCCGTCACCGGGAGACAAACAGCTTAGGTTTTATCCCTGTCTTAGGTTGGTGACACGCTCAGGGAGTCTTACCCATCATTGACTACTTCTCTAGCATGCCAAGCCACACTTGAGGAGACTGTCCAGTCTCCACCGCTGCAAAAGCCTGTATCATTAAGGCTTGAGTTCTGCACTGACGAAACTGTATACAGCACATGCACCAAAAGGCCAGGACACTAATAAGAATCAGGCATAGGGCAAGTCCAGCAAGTCCAGCCCATTCTTTCAGCCGTGAGGCAACGGTGGCAATCTAATCGGCCAGTCCTCCAGCTAAGGACATGTCCACTCAGGTGGAGTTGATATGGACGATGGATTGTCTCAATTCCCGAACTAGTCCATCAAAGTGTTGAGACCAATTTCCTGTAAGATACTGAGATATATTACGAGATAACTGAGCAGCACAACTGACATTCACAAATGGTATGGAGGTGACACACAGTCCTGAATATTTCCACTCACAACCCAATTGCATTAACACCATCATAATATCCGCTTGTTCCTGGAGCAAATCGACCCTTTGATACAGCAGCAAAATTCCTACTTTCAACTGACTATTAATATTACCCTGAACATCTAAAGCTTCTGCAACACCTGCGGATAAATTACTTACAGCTGCCGCAGTCTGTACTACGGAGGTAAGGGATATGGCCGCAGCAATGGCTGCGGCGGCAGAAACTGCTATAGCAGTAACAATGGCTGCAGTAATGCCAAAAACTCTCCAGATTTCCGGGTGTACGCCATGTCCCTCTGCCCCGCCCGGAGCATATGGAGGTGGATGAGGTGTCCCCGGAGCTGATGGTTCTACCTTTAGTTTCACTTTCTCTAAGCTGTTGGAGATGCTTTCCAGATCGTCTTCCGACATTTCCCCCTCGCTAGAATTTCCTTCAGTCTCTAAATTTTGAGAACGTTCCTCCCTAACCTGATTTAGTGCCTCATTTCCCTTTTGGAGCTCCGCGCTCATCCCCTGTGCAATTTTTCACTAATTTCCACACTGGCAGCACTCCTTTTGGTAAAACCCCCTGCTCCTTGGCAAACCTCAAATCTTTCCCTAATTTCTCCCAACTGGGCATTGTAAGATGTCCTGTCACTGGAAACCATGGAGCAACCTGGTCCACTGCTTTTAAAAAATTCTCTACTATTTCTTTCTTTAGCCCAATTCCTTTCGCTTTTAACAAATCCTTGAGGGCTTGGCGAACTGTCTGAGCTGATGTTGAGTTCCTCATTGTGCTTGGTGCGACTTGTCCCAAAACCGGGAACCTTATAGTCTCAATCCGAGAGCTTTTCTCATCCCACTTACCTGGGAACTTACCCGCTAGCCGCCCTGACCGCGATGGGTTCTGAACGAAGGAGGAGGATCCCCGTACGGGCTACCACTTGTCGCTTCTGTCTCTGTCCCGCAGAAAGGAGCGACACCACAACGTTCTTCTCAAAGCAGTTTATTCAGGAACCTTACAGCATGCAAGCAGGAATCTTTCTTTTCTCTTTTTTCTCCTTCACCCCCAGCCCCCAAGCACACTCCCTTATATCCTCCCTCAACTCCGCCTCGTCAGTCCACTCTACATAGTCTCAGTTCATAGGTCCATGTCACATGGCCTGATCTTGCGTCATGGTGTGCCTGCACAGCTCTCACAATGGACATGGCTAGTTTCAGGTGTGTGAGGAAGTCAGGTGCTAGTCATGAGACTTAGCTGCAGTCCCGGGCACCATCTTGGGACTGCCGCCACACCTGCTCCCCACATTTAAATGCTAAATTCTGTACCCCAAGATATGGTTGCCTCTCCCAGTGAGGAGATCCTCACATACAACAAGTAATGATATGTAACCTTGATCCCCAAGTTAATTTGTCAATAAAAGGCTAAAGCCTATAATTAGGCAATATAGAAATAGGCAGATTTTCAGTTACCTGTCTGGGGGTGGGGGATCACAGGTAGATACAGGGAGATGAGAACAGAGGAAGCCACCATGAGAAGAGATGGACCATGAGCATGTGGCCAGAAGAAACAGCAAGTAACAAGGGACATATGGCTGGGATTTGAGTTAGATTGGTTCCAAAACTTGCCCATTATAAGGCTTACAGCTTAGAAATAAAATACCGGGGTTGTGTGTCTTTTATATGGGCTAACTAGAATTTATAGTTGCTTTTACAGATGACACTCCACCATGGAAATCAAACTGTTGTAAATATTATTTTTGGGGATTTATCCCTCATAGTTCCCAAGTATAAGGCATAAATCATCTATATTTATAATGAGCCTTAAAACCTCAGAGCTGGGCAGATAGCAACCATCATTGCTATTTTGTCTAAACTTATGGCATGAGAATAAATTTAGCATACACTTAAATAAAAAAAATGGAATGGATGGTTTTGGTCATTTTATGAATCATAGATATGTTTCCATTTAATAGGATGGTTACAAATAGTAATGGTCTTAGACAGAGGGGAAATGAAATAGGGAGTTGAAACTCAGGAATTAATATCTTCCCTTTAGTTTTCTCTATCCTTATTTCTTTCTTAGAGAAAAGGAATGGAGTTGTGAAGAAAGAGGGGGATATAGAAATATATAAAATAATAGGATAAGGGTTAAATTATTTAAGCTACTCTAGAACTTATAGCTATTGTTTTTCTAAAATGAGATTATTTTTGATACATAGGTACAGAATTTTGTATATTGATAGGGAAATGAGGTTATTTGGATTCATAATACAGGTTGTTATATTGATGCACATTTAATGTTTTCATTGGTATAAATTCTTGTATATCAATATAAAATTTAAGGCTAATTTTGTTACAGCATAAGGTATGTATGTTTCAACTCTTATATGGAGGTTGGGCCTATGCGACTCTTTTGAAATGCAAGATTTAAATTCAGTCCTCTTAATAAGTGCTATTGGAAACTATTAGGGATAGTTGAGAAATGCAAATTAATGGTCAGACAGTCGAAGTCACGGTTATATCAGATACTACTCTGGACTATCACAGAAATTCTAGGTTGAACAGATAATAAATAGTTAAAAACAAGCAATTATTTGTGTATTCAGATATACTATGAATAGATGGATGGTCATAAAAAAACTCAGACTCATAGAAGATAGGATTTAAATGTTTTGGTTTTTTTTTTTTTTACCAATTTAAGACATTCTAGACACTGAGACATGTCAGCTCTTGACAGCACCAGATTCCACTTCCAAGAAGATGATGAGCATCAAGAAGCTCCATTTGGAGATTTCATTTATTGCAAGCTAGCCATTGGGCAAAGAAAATGACCTAACTTCATCTGCAGAGAGAATGCTGTCTGAAATAGACAACACGGGCATGGAAAGCTGACTGTCAAACCCTTCCAAGACAGGGTAAGCAAGTTCTTCAAAATTCCTGCCTCAAAAATAAATCTGTCAGATATACTGGGCCAGAAGGCTAAAGAGAGATGCTCAAACACTATAAAGAATACTGGGTAGCTGTCCAGGCAGCCAGCTGTCTGTCACTTCTATAATTTTGGAATCTGCTTGTCTGTACCTCCTATCTACTCAGATAATTATTATTCCTTCTCAGATCTCTGATGGAGTTGAAGATCAACTGGTCATAATCTCACCACTAAACTTAAGTTATAAAGGAACTAGAAAAATGTTTTGGGATCTAAGGAGATGTTTTTAGGTTAGAAAATGCAAACTATAAAGATTGAAAGAAAACATAACTGGATGTTCCTTAATCAGTGGAGTTCTGATAAACTATTACCCTAGCCCTAGTAAAGCATTAACTAGCATCATCATAACTAGTTAAGAGCTCAAATTTCAAATTTCTTTTGGTTGTCTTTTAAATATAAACCTGAAGGTAATTGTGTTAAAAACATCTGTGTGTGTGTGTGTGTGTGTGTGTGTGTGTGTGTCTATGTATTCCCCCAGGATGAATGTTTATATTCATTTTGAGGGAGTGTTCCCAAGTTTTTTTAATGATTCTAAAGCATGTGACTATCCCATCTGTTTATCAATACTTTTTAACTGATTTTTCTTCAAAGAGGATTTCAGTACAGATTACAAACAATGGAAATGATAATGTATCTAAAACTTTTGTCTCTTTTTGTCAATACATACTTCATTTAATATTCAAAAAGTCTTAATTTATAGCCACCCAGTATTATAGGTCAAAGAGACTCCAGATAAACACTCTTGCAATTCGGTTGAATAGCCTAAGTTTCCCTGCCTGTAGCTTATTCCAGAGGATGGCCTCTCTCCATCCCTTGATTTTGAAACTTCTTCCACAGCTCCAACTACCAGGACCATAGGTCTGATAGTTTCAAATATACACCACAGCTAATGATATTCTCATAATCTCTTCAACTTCTTCTGTCTACAGTTGATGTCTGCCTCTAGCAGATTTCCAATCAACTAAACAAGGGAAACTATTCAGAAATACCAGCCTTGGCCTCAGTTTTCCAAACTAGCAACCTGGGCTTTCTGAAAGCTGCTGATATAAACCACATGCTTCTGGAAAGCTTTCATAGCAACTTGGGCTTCTGCTTTGGAACAGCATTCCAGATAACTCCAAAGCAGCCTGTACTTCAACACTTCCATACGGTTAAACAGAACCTAAAAAGGAACGTAGATGTCCTCTGTCCCCTTCTGGCCTTTGAGTAACATTTCAGCCTTCCTGGGCCATGACAACCACATCCTAATTTCAGCTGAAAAGCAATTATAAAAGAGAGTTTGTCATCCCTTATTGTTAACAAAGGCTGGAGTGTGAGGTTCAAAAGAAACTAGTTACCCTATACCAAAGAAACTATTTCCCTATCACTGTCAAAAGAAACAAATGTTTGTTTATAGTGTCTGTTAATATACAAGAGCCCATGCTGGCCTTCAGGACCCTCCAATATTACAAATAGATAAATTCAGACATACACAGATACATGCATACATGCATGCATACATACATACATACATACATACATTAACATAATTGTAACATAATAATAACATAATTTAAAAAATCATTAGCCCTACACAAATGTGAATAAATTGTTTGATTCATGTGATCTAGAGCAAGGGGTGAATGTGATAACTTAGACAACAACTTCAAACCCCTCCATTTTTTGCTAGCGTTCATCTTGGCACCAACTAGCCACTTGTCTCTGTACTGCCAGGATGACAAATTCCCAGTAACCCTGACTCAATGATTCTCTTTTTTACAGTCCTTATCCCCCTCCCAGCCCACCCTCTGGCAGTTCCTCATCTCATTCTTCCTCTACCCCCCCATCTCCAAGAGGATATCCTTACCTCAGCCCCCACCCAGCAGGCCTCCCCACTCCCTGGGGCCTCAAGTCTCTCGAGAGTTCGGTGCATCTTCTCTCTCTGAGGCCAGACTAGGCAGTCTTGTGCTGTATATAGCTATTGTATGCTGCCTGGTTGGTGACTCAGTGTCTCAGAAATCTCAGGGGTCCAAGTTAGTTGAGATTGCTGGTCTTCTTGTGGAATCATCCTCCTCCACAACTTCTTCCAGCCTTTTCCTAATTCAACCACAGAGGTGCTACTGGCTTCTGTCCACTTGGATGGGTGTAAGAATCTCCATTTGTCTCATTCAACTGCTTGTTGGGCCTCTGGGAGGGAAATCATGCTAGGCTCCTGCCTTTGTGTTAATTTTACATACAGCCCCTTTGGTGAAGTTGTTTATCAGCTTTAGGAGTCCTCTGGTAGGATTGTTGGAGTTCCAATTGTATATTATCATATCATCCACAAATAATGATACCTTGACATCTTCCTTACCACTTTGTATCCCCTTGATCTCCTTTAGTTGTGTTATTGCTTTTGGTAGACCTTCAAGTACTAAGTTGAACAGATAGAGAGAGAATGTGCAGCCTTGTCTTGTCCCTGATTTTAGTGGGATTGCTTCAAGTTTCTCAACATTTAATTTGATGTTGGCTGTTGTTTGCTAAATATTGCTATTATTATGTTATGTATGTGCCATGGACTCCTGATATTTCCAAGACTTTTACCATTAAAGGATATTGGATTTTGTCAAAGGCTTTTTCAGCATCTAATGAAATATTCGTGTGAATTTTTTCTTTGAATTTGTTTATATAGTAGATTACATTGACAGATTTTTGTATATTGAATCATCCCTGCATCCATGGAGTGAAGCCTACTTAATTGTGCTGAATGATGCTTTTGTTGTGTTCTTGGATTCCGTTTTTTGAGAACTTTATTATTTTTACAACACTATTCATAAGTGAAAGTGGTCTGAAGTTCTCTTTGTTGGGTCTTTGTGTTGTTTAGGTATCAAAGTAAATGTGACTTCATAGTATAAATTAGGCAGTATTCCTTCTGCTTCTATTTTGTGGAATAGTTTGAAGAATGTTGGCATTAATTCTTGTTTTCTTTGTTTCTAGTTGATTAATTTCAGCTCTGATTTTGATCACTTTCTGTCTTCTACTCCTCATCCCTGTGTTTGCTTATTTTTCTTTTCCTAGATCTTTCAGGTGTTCTTTTAAATTGTTGGTATGAGAACTTTCCAATTTCTTCATATAGGCATTTAGTAATGACCTTTCCTCTTAGCAATGTTTTCATTGTGTCTCACAAATTTGGGTATGTTGTGATTTTATTTTCTTTGAATTCTAGAAAGTCTTTAATTTCTTTATTTCTTCCTTAACCCAGAGATCATTAAGTAGAGAGTAATTCAGTTTCCATGAATGTGTAGGCTTTCTGGTGCTTCTGTTGTTGGAATCCAGCTTTAATCCATGGTGGTCTGATAAGATATAAGGTATTATTTCAGTTTCTTGTCTCTCTGGAGGCTTGCTTTGAGACCAGCTATATGGTCAAAATTTTGGAAAAGGCTTCATTAAGTAGTGAGAATATATATTATTTTTTGTTTGGGTGAAATGTGCTGTAGATATCTGTTAAGTTTATTTGATTCCTAGCAAGTTATTTTCATTATTTCTATATTTATTTTTGTCTGGGTGACCTGTCAATTGGTGAGAATAGGGTGTTAAAGTCTCACATTATAAATGTGTGGGGTTTGATATATCATTTAATCTTTAACAGTGTTTCTTTTATGATTGTGGCTGCCCTTGTATTTGGGACATAGATGTTAAGAACTGAGACATAATCTTAGTACAGTTTTCCTTTGATGAGTATGAAGTGTCCTATCCTGTCTCTTTTGATAGATTTTGGTTGAAAGACCATTTTATTAGATACTAGAATGGCTACTCCAGTTTGTTTTGTGTCCATATGCTTGGAAAATTTCTCCAAGCCCTTTACTCTAAGGTATATCTATCTTTATTGCTAAGGTATATTTCTTATATGCATCAAAATGATGAGTCCTCTTTTTGCATCCATTTTGTTAGCCTGTATGCTTTATTGGGGAATTGAATCCATTGATATCAAGAGATATTAATGACAAGTGGCTGTTAATTCCTGTTATTTTGATGTTTTTGGTATCTGTGTGTGTGTGTATAGAAATACCAGGGAAGATCACCCAGAGCTAGTATCACAAGTGATTGTGAGATTCTTGATGTGGGTGATGGAAACCAAACTCAGATCCTGAGCAATGCCAGCACATTCTCATAACTCCTAACTTATCTCTCCATCCCCATAAAATTTTCTTTTGTAATACACACTAAATAATTCAGTAAATCACAACAATTGGAAGATAATTCTAAAAAGTTCTGCAGTTAGATAGTCTGCTTTCTCTTTGCTGCGGTTTTGGGTTTGGCCTACACCCCTTAGCCCATGTGTTAAAATCTCAGTCTTCAGCGAGATGCTTTTGAACAGTGGTGGAAGAATGAAAAGATGAAGCCTGGGGGGAGGTGGAATTTGGGCCCATAATAATAAGCCCTTGGAAGAGACACTAGGTCCTTGGACCCTTCCATATCTTTCTTCTTACTTCCCAGCCAATATGAAGTCAGCAGCTTACTTATGTCCTATGAGTTTCTTCTGCAATGTGCTCTGAGGATACATGAATAAAGTGAACCCTGGGCCAAAAATCTTCTCTAAATATAAAAAGGTAGCCTTTAAATGACATATTACACTATACCCACCCTTTTTTTATATCAGTATTTTACTGTACCTTGGATCTTAACTCAAGGTCTCACATGTATTAGGCGAACATTGTAACCCTGAGGTATGATTCAATTTCCACAAAGGGCCTTTGAAAGGACTAGCTTTCTCAAATACAGGCTTTTAAGAAATAGTTTCGTGACCAGCTTTGAATTGCTAGGAAAAAAAAATAGGTCCAACAATCTTTGCAATGTGAATTTTTTAATAATGTGATCAGGTTTGTCAGTACTGTAAGATAAATGATCAAATGTGTGACATAAGTAAAGAAAAATGGAACTAAAACCAGGAGATGGCACATGAGAGAGAAGTCTAATCTCGGAAGCATCATGACTAAAATAAAAAATAAGGGTTAATAACTTCTAGATATAAACGTATGCAGACAGCTTGTGCATAGAAAGAATAGGTTTTTTTTTCTGATGTGGCACAGCCACAATGCATATTTGTCTCTCTAAATACCCCCCACATCGAAACATAAGTTCAACAGAATGAAATAGTGTTTAAGGACTAGGCTTTAAAGCTACTTGAAGATATCTTAGAAATACATACTTTCCTTGATACAATAGAAAATGCTGTTTGCAAATGAAGGAAGCTTTAATGTTCAATGTGGGGGTCTCTATAGAAATCTATCCTGGGAAAAACTTAAGTCCTACACCAGCCTCATGAAAATGCTACTTTTATCATGAGTGTAAAACTAATTGTTGAGGTTCTTAAAGTTAAGCATTCCTGTTGTTTATCTCATGATTCAAAAGTGAAGTGTTTTGAATTCTAGCATTCTGTTCATGGCCTTACACAAGGCAGTAGAAAAGTCATTACAGCTTCGTTTTCAGTTCTCCATCATTCTTGAACTTAGGATTTCTGTGCACATCTGTGCACTGGCTTTCCTTCTCTGTGAGCTTCATCTCTGCAATTTCCATTTCTGAAGAGTTGATTTTCCCAGGAAGAGAGAACTTCCTTGTAAGTATTACAATAACAAATGCAGGGAGATAGCTTGATCCTCTTAGAGCTGCAGACATCCCAAGGTAAATGCGCCTATTGAAAAGAACTAATCTGTATTAAATCTTAATGTCTTTAGTGAATCGAAATTTGTATATTATTAAAAATCATTTATTCTTTGAAGACAAATGTCAGGTAATTATTTTCCCATGTTCTTTATGTAATCTACTTGGCTGATTTATTCATTTTGTTTGTTGAAATGTAGAAAAGTTTTCACTATAAATATTTAAATATATTTTCTATATTTTCTTCATGTTGGCAATGGCTCATTTCCATTGTCAACTTGACTGAAGTTATGATCATTATTGAAATAAGTATCTGGGTGTGTCTATAAGAATGTTTTCAGAAAGTTGTTTCTGATGATGAATTTCCATCCTGAGTATGAACACCATACTCTAGGCTTCTAGCACTTGGTGACAGAGCACGCAACATGATCAGCCCCATCCCACTCCACCACCATACCTCTCCTGCCGTTATTGCCTGGTCTCTTAAATACTGAACAAATAAAACCCCACATCAAGTTAAGGAAACTTCTTCTTTCTGTTTCGTTTGCTTCAATTTTGATAACACATGTATAAAGCATCACAAGGTCATTTTTCAAGGTTTCTTCTACTCAATAATTGTATGCTGTGTTCCTCTAGTAGATTTTTGTGATATGGAAATCCTGGAATGTCTAAAATGTTTATATTAGTCAGTTTTGTTCTTTAGAACTTCAATTTGTTCATTTTCATGTACAATTTTGCATATAAAGTAATCTATTTTAGATATTTATTACTTTCAACAATATGTATGTGTTGCACCTCTGTTAGTATGTGTTCATAAGCCCTGGATACCCATTACTTGGAGTAACAAGAGTTTTTGTTCTGCCCAATGTGAGATAGGAGAATTGAATTAATGATCACTGCATAGTTGACATTTGACATGTGCTTGTAAGCCCTGAGCCATCTCCTTAGCCCCAGACTCTTGTTGTTTTGTCCAGGTAAGCATGAAGACTGTAAAAGCTTACTGAAATGAGTTAGGTAACTTTCCCTTTCAGTATTTCTTACAATAACTTGTATACTGTTGTAAACATTTGTTGTTTATAAATTTGATAAAACAGTCCCTTAAAGTTTCTGGACTTTATATGTTTAGGAAATAGGTATTCTTGATATATGTACATTTTAAAATAACTATGAAAGTGGTATTTCATGTTCTCCATATATTTATACTATATATACATATAAAATCTGGTGTGACGGATCATTTTGTCAACTTCATACCATATAGAACTTCCTGAGGAAGGAAATTTCAGTGAAGGCCTGTGTAGATTATGTTAGCCTAGGAACATGTTCATGGGATATTATTTTGATTACAGTAATTGAGGTGACAAGACCCAGACTCCAATGGGTGACACCATGACTTTGGCAAGAAATTCTGAACTACATAAGTGTCAGGAACCTTGAAGGAGAAATTAAAACTTAGCAGGTGAACCTCCTGAGATGGGTTCACCTTGGGTTAAAATCTACTATGAATTTGCTCCCCCAAGCAAGGCCCAGGAAATTTCATTTTAGGCACGATCCCTGCTATTAGTATGGTTTTCCTTTTATTATTAAACATATATAACAATCCCTAGGTACTAGCCTACACTTTTGAGCAGATCTCTGTAGAACTATGAAGATGTGCTGTCTTGTAGTGATGCTATATAAACAAATAGCCGATTTCTGAATCTGTAATGATGATCCTATAAGAATTCCTAAAATTATATTAGTAATTATTATGTTCTTTTATAATAGGTTTGCTATTAATGTTCTTTCTGATGTCAAAACTGCATTAAGAACTCTGTCAATTTTCAAGTGCCGGGAGTTAATTAATATTGAGACAGCAAGCAGGCATCTGCACCTTAGAAAGCATATTCCAAGAGGTTATAAAACATTAACCAAAAGGTCATAAAAAAGGAACTAATGATTTACTATAGTTACAAGAACAGAAGATAAAATATTCACTGGGTTTATCTAAATAAAGCTTCACTAATACCTTTGTCACAAGTATTATGGTTTTTAACTTTCCATGAACCTGCAGAGTTGGTGACAGGTGGTGAATGTTTAGTCAGATAATTATTCCTCATGGATATGCATGTAAACATTCTCTGTTGTAAACTCCATGTTCAATTTGTGATTTGAATTTATGTGTAACCTTGTGCTTAACTTTTTACCATGTGTTCCTATAGTCACAAGACATTTAAGTGCTGAAGAAAAAGAATGGAGACAGAACTGAAGAGAAATTTTTAAATAAAAGTGAACTCAAGAATAACTTGGAAAAGAAGGCATTGTGAGTAGGAGCATTGTTACCGTGATGATTTGTATATGCTCAGCCCAGGGAGTGGCACTATTGGAGTAGGTGTGTCACTGTGGATGTGGTCTGAAAGCCAATATTCTGCTAGCAGCCTACAGATGAAGATGTAGAACTATCAGCTCCTCCTGCACTATTACCGCGTGGATGCTGCCATGTTCCTGCCTTGATGATAATGGACTGAACCTCTTAACCTGTAAGCCAGCCACAATTAAATGTTATCCTTATAAGAGCTGCCTTGGTCATAGTGTCTGTTTGCAGCAGTAAAACCCTAAGACAGTTACATCAGAGCAGGAGGAGAGAGCAAGACTAGAAGGAAAATGCAGAGTGGAATAACTTAGAAACTATAAGGCAACTTAAAAGACTAAGAGATGAATATTCAGAATAAAGAGGAAGGAAAGGGAAAAGGAAGCTGCAGAGAGAGCAGAAGCAGCATGTAGGCTTCTCCTTACCATGGGACAGAACAGGTCTTTTCTTAATAGCAAGGCAGGCTCAGTCTTACTAAAGAGAACAAAACTTCCTTCTTACAGACTTGCTTTTAATTCATTTGGCATTAAAAAGGTAGAAGCTTCTTCTTTCACTATGCAATAAAGACTGGAGCTCATTTTCCCTCCAGAATGAGTGAGTTCTTTCTACGCTGGTGCTTGGTCTTTTACTCCATATACATATGTAAGTATGGATGTGTGTGTGTGTGTGTGTGTGTGTGTGTGTGTGTGTGTGTGTAAGTATATAATTGTGAGATCGTGTAAAAGCTGGTCTCAACTGGTTTGAATAGAGATTTAAGAATATGTATGCATGAATCTGTATATAAATTTATATGAGTGTAATCCATGTTTGCTTGTATAAAAGTTTTTTTCTTCTGCTAGTGTGACTCTTCTAGTTTATTAATAGAAGTTTATTGCTCCAAACTTTCCCCTAACCTGACAAGCAAGAGACATCTGGAAAAGAAGGAAAATGCTCTAGCAATTGATCCATTACTTAATCCCCTGCTAAGGTTCTAATGCCAGAGACTGCAGCTTCTAGTCTCAGAGGAACTCAGTCAGGCAGGTCAGCTACTGCAGCAAAGTTACTTAGATGTAAGATAGATAAACGTTTTATTATTATGCAGCAACTCTAAATATCTCCTAAGATCACACCTTACCCCTGCTATTTCTTGTTTCCCTCTGCTGCCTCAAAAGGAACCAAGAAGAAAGAAGACCCACCAGGGCTGGCCCTCAGCACGTAAGAATAGGGAAAATGAACCCAGGGTTTTGTGGTCTGCACCCTGAATCCCAATACTCAGGAGGCAGAGGCAGAGCCAGAGGTAGACATATCTCTGTGAGTTGAAGGTCAGCGTGGTTTATAAAATGAGTTCCAGGACAGCCTGGGTTGTACAGAGAGAAGCCCTGTTTCAAAATACAAAACAAACAAACAAACAAACAAACAAAAGGAATAGAGAAAATGACCACAGCTACTTCTACAGAAGGGAAGAATAGGCATAGTATATAACTGCAGATGCTTAAACCTTCAGATACAACAATGTAGACATATGAGTGAAGCTTTTTTCTAAATGGATAATAGAGTAACAGATATCTTAGTTTATTTTCCTGCCACTGTTATAAGAGATTGACAAAATCAAGGTAAGGAAGAAGAGTTACTTTGCTCACAATTCTGGAATAAAGTCCACCATCCTGTGGATGTCAAGGCCACTAGAACTTTGACACATATAGATACAAAGACAAAAGTAGTCCTGTCCTTTCACAGTTATTGTGAGTATAGCAGGCAGGGAATGGAGTCTCAACCACCCCTAGTCATAAACACACAAGATAAGGCAATAGCTAGTACTTTTCTCTCCCAGAATTTTCTAGTATAATGCTCACCCAGAAACAGAGAAGTAGGTCATATCTAGAGAGGGGCAAAATTACTTTTGGCTGAAAAAGTTTAAGGAACAAGGAGTTTTTGCTACTGTGTAGTCTGTAGCAAACAAGATTTCTCCCTGGGTTAGAGGGCAAGCAAGGTAACAGCCTGGTTTAAGATAAACCTGGCCTGACCCCTGGAGGTAAGGCAGCAGGGAACCCACAGATCTTTGACTAGGGCTTCAGTGACAGCTGCTTGCCTAACACTGAGAATGGTGGGAACCATATAAGTAACTGCTTTTAGTCCAAGCAGCAGCATAAAACTACACGCAACTGGATGCACCCTGATCTCAGAAGGTAAGCTTCCTGGTCTCCCGGTTCTTGAAGGTAATGGCTCCAGTTATCATATCATCCCCCTCAGCAGGCTTGTAGCATAATCACTTTATGAAGCCAACTTGTTTTAATGAGGCTGTTAACCAGTTAGTCCAGTGAGGCCAACTCTGGGTTTCCCAGAGATGTGACCAACAGTGAAATGTAAATACCAGGTCCCTTTTCAAGATAGCCCTTGGCTATAGTATCTGACACATTTTGTTAAACTGCATGGTACTATACAGATTCGAGGTTCTCATTAAGGCAGACTGCAAGCATGAGAGGGCTGTGAACCTTCCTCGAGCTACAATGCCAGAATCCATGCTACCCGAATATGACGGGACTCTGTCATCACCACCTCTGCCAAAGGGAGGCTTCTGCAGAAGGGTGGTAAGAAGTGAGAGATTTTGTTCTCCCCTACAGAACCCTTGTGCTAAGTCTCTGAGTCTCGCTGTCTTGTTTATCTTTAGTCTTCAGCCATGATAGTTCAGCTCAAGATGCAGCTCTCCTCTGCTACTCCAAGGCCACTATGCCGATACCTGCTTGCTCTCTAAAATATTTTGAAGGGTTTTTAGGAAAGCCACTCAGGAGTGTAAGTATCAAGCACTTTAGAAATAATGAGGACATATTAACATATATAAATAAGGAAGTTATACCATATAGCATTCTGAAAATGAAACCATATGTAATCATATCACTCAAGACAATGTTTTATATGAAAGGGGAATGTTATATAAGAATTTTATGCTAGAAAAGCAAGTCTCAAAGTTATATTTACCTGAAGCTATTTATATCATACATCCTGCACGCCCCTGGCGCACCACATTTCTGAGTTCCCCAGTGTAAACAGGTTCTGTCTATCAAAGCTCCAAAGTAAATAGGTGCTGGAATGCCAGCTACAATGAAGAGAAAGAAAAAACAAAATCAAATCAACAACAATAATTAAAACAACAACAAAAACCATCCCACTGGTAGGACAAAAGCAAAAGGAGAGATACACAATTATATTTGGAAGTACTTCCACTTCCCTGTCTTTTTAAAATCAATATAACAAATTATGAATCAAAGGCTCTAAGCTGACCTTTGGAATTATCTGTTAATGTAAAGTTTCTAAATCACAAGTGAAAGCTGTATGTTTTTAGGAAAGATCCTAAAAACACCATTCCTTGAGTTCATAATCGTGATTCTCATATATTTTTTTTAAAATGTATTGGTTTTCTCTACACCCCCAAATAAAACAATTTCCTTCTCATTTATTCTTAAACCTTCCAAAAGATGAAAGGTATAACTAAGTCTAGCTAAGGTCTTTAAAGACAAGGGGAAGCACTTTTCATCTCTGCAGCTGCTTCATTCTCAGACTAATTATAAGTAGCCAGTTCCAAACACAAGGCCTTGTAAACTGAAGTTCAGGTAAAGTGGGCAGAGCACACCCATGTTAATGATACTACAAGGGCATGAAACTTCCTGATTTGGGGATATTGCTGATCCAGAAACAAGTTATATTTACCTTTGTATTGATTAGTCATTGCCCCATCCCTGTGTCTGACCTTAAATCCATATGACTATCACATGAAGCCTTCAGTGATATCTTGACTTAAGAGCTCGCTAGCTTCGACTTCGACCCAGTCAAACACTAAGAATGCCATCAGATAGCATCTGAGCCTACAGCACAAAACTATTTGCTTTGCTGTAACCATCCTACCCTACATTTCCGCAAATATATTGGGGTAGAACCTTGTTCATGGATTCTTTCATTCTCTAAGTATAAATATCATGGAACTGTCCTCATATTGTAACATGATGTTTAAACGATGTGAATTTGTGTTCCCATGTTATGGTCACTTCCAGAATAAACCCTTATTCCATTGATGGTGAGAGTTCTGTTTTGGGGTGACTAGTTATTTGCTGTCTTCTTATTACAGAGATAAATAATTTGTTTACTAAGCACTTAATCGGATATGTTGGGAAAGTCTTCATACCAAATACTCTTATGCAAAATGCATGTATTCCAATCCCAAGTGACTTCTCTTCAGACTTGATACACCTGAAACAGACACACACACACGTATAAAAGTTTATCCTGCCGATCCATATCTGTCACAGCATCCTTCTAATGACAGTGGTAGTTTATGGTTCTGATGGTTAAACTTTTCACCCTGAAGTCAGAATGATACCTAGTTAACTCTGTCAAGTCCCCATGGAAGAGGGGAGTAAAGACTTCTGAAAGCTGTCCCCTGACCTCCACACATCTAAAGAACGACTGAGCCCTTTAACAGTTAGAGATTGTCTGCTAATCTAGATGAATAGTTTTCTGGTTTCCTTGGTAACCACTATGCCATACCCACTATAAAGGACCTACACCTTTGAAACCACAAACCAATTAAATCTTCCCTCAAGTTGTTTACAAGCATTTTGTCATGATGGTTAAAAAAAAGCTATTACATGTCATATAAAACTTTGGGATATTATAAATGCAGTTCCACAGATAAACAGGGAAAGAATCCATTGTGTAAACCATGACATTAAGAAAACTACTGGGTTATGTGGAATTATCAACCATAGAGATTTTGATAATTACATACAAAAAGCCTACAAGCAAGTCAGGACAATAACTAGAGATATTTTTAGAAATACAGGAATCCTTTTAAAAATGTGATGTATTCTCACAGAATACTCCATTGTGTAAGAAAACCATAATATAAGCAACTGTTGGGATTTCATTTTAGAAGTGATTAGAAGAGTTAAAGAAAACACAACAGGCTAGAAGAATAATGATAGTGTGCTGACAGTGATACTGAATTACCCATCATTTACATTGCAATCTTCAAATGCAGCAAGAAAGAGAAAAGAAACACAAGAAAAATATCTTGAATAGACCTTAACCTCATTATACCAAGAAATCATACAGTGGGTCTATGAGTTGGCAAAGTTGCCAGCCATCAAGGTTGAAACTGATTTCAATACCTAGAGCCCATATGGTGGAAACAGAACCACTTCCTATGAGCTGTCCTTGTATTTCAACATGCATGCCATAGGGCACGCGCGCGCACACACACACACACACACACACACACACACACACACACACAAACGTGCACATACAAACTCAGGTACACACAAAATGTTCCAAATAATCATGCACTACACACATGTGTTTTCCTTACACCTAGTGGAACAGCCAACTCTCAGGAACTAAGATAATTGGAAATGTGAGTAAAGGATGGAGATGGGAATAGGTGTGCAGTAAACATGAGAGCATCGCGTGAGCACATGCGTGGAGGCTCAAATGGGAGGGTTCAGCTGCACATTTGCCCTTCATCTGTAACCATTCTCTTTAAGGAAAATTTTTCATCAACTGAACATGCAGCTTTGAAACTAAGGCACCTGGAGCGGTGAGGGAGAAACGAGGCCCCACTTAACCACATCAGTTGAATCTGCCTGGCAGGTAACGAGGTTACAGTTGTCACAGCCGAATATCCCTCATTTGCAAGAATAAATCTTAACAACTAGCAGTACTTGGTACCTTTATATTCTGTGAATGTATGGACGGAAACAAGGCATATACCACATCTCCGATACAGCGTCATGCAATTGAATATGAATAGGTAAGTAGGTTGAGGTACATGGTGTGAAGGTGTATCTCCATCCTTCCTCACCTGCCTAGGGCACTCTCTGATTGGCTGTAGTAAATAGCTATCTGCCAATAGCTAAGCAGGAAAGGGGAGGTGGGACCTCTGGGCTGAGGGAGAAGAATCAGAGAAGTGGCGATTTGTTGGTGGGACCTGGAGATTGTGCCAAGTATCGGAACTGAGAATGAGGTAAAGAACTACCCACGTGCATGGCCATGGCCTAGGATAATAAGATTAAGTTAGATGAACCGGTTGGGTAGTTTCTGCAGCTAAAGACCTAAGCTACGCTAAAAAAAAAAAAAAAAAAAAAAAAAAAAAAAAAAAAAGAAGGCTCGGTGCCATTATTTAATTGCAGGCAGTCCAGCAATATTTTATTTGGCATCCAATGTGGTAATTAGAAATCCAAGCTTAGGACACTAAATTCGGGCACTATACAAAAAAAGTTCCAGGTGGTAGGCAGGGTGCGTAAGGTTTTCCCATGCCACAAGCTGCTGTGGCATCCCGCTCAGACAGGAGGCACGGCCCCTGAAGTGTGAGCTGCTGTGGCATCCCGCTCAGACAGGAGGCACGGCCCCTGAAGTGTGAGTAGGGCTACAGAGGCTGATAGCGTGGCTGCCACAGTTTTCCACCCCTGAAGCTCACCCATGCAAAGGCAGGGCTGCGAGTTGGAGGAAGGATTGAAGGACTGGGAGCGGAGAGGGACTCTACAAGAAGACCTACAGAATCAACTAACCTGGACCCCTGGGGAGCTCCCATTGACGGGACCACCAAACAAAGGGCATAAAAAGGCTAAACCTAGGCACAACCCCATATGTAGTAGATGTCCAACTTGGTCTCCATGCAGGTCCCCCAACAATTGTAGCAGGGACTTACCGTGACTCTGTTGAAAGCCTGTTACCCTAACTGGGCTATCTTAACTGACCTCAGAGGGAAAGGATATACCTATTTCTGCAATGACTTGAGTTGTCGGGATTCATTTTGCAAAACAAACAAACAAAAAACAAAACATCAGGTGTCTCTTAAATTCTTGCCAAAGCAATCCTGCCCACACGGGTTTTCCACAGGACAACAGTTATATCCAATAATTTGGATAAAGACTGTGAAGGTCTACCTAAAAAACCCTTGCTTCTCCAGTCTATTTGTGTAGAATTGCCACTTGTATGACTACCCCAAGAGAAAGGGGTTTCCTTTGCTAATGTCCTCCTGGGTACAAAGGGCTGACTTGTGAAACTGCCTCTAATTCAGGTGGAGGGAACGCCTGTCAACATGGCGGCACCTATCGTAAAGCACCTGAACATCTTGTCCTATCTGCCCTGCTTTGTTGCAGAATTCTCCCCTAATTAATTGAATAATAAAGATGACAAGAAGACAATCACTGGGCGAGGAGGAGGCAGGCCTCCAGGGTCCGAGAGAGAAAGAAGGAAGGCATCCAACTATACTCCCAGCATTCATTCCCACAGTGAAATAGGGGACGAAAACAGAATTTCTTGCGAACTTGAGAGCCAGGTATAGGCTGAAGTACGCAGGGAGCACAGAAGCAGAAATACGGAGGCCCTGACTCACGTAGGAGATGAAGAAAGCAGGTTCCCCAACACGGTTTTCTGACATCCTGTATTCTTAGAGGCACACGGGAGCCCACATAGCACATGAACGCATGTGCACACACACACACACACACACACACACACACACACACACACACACAACTAAGAAAGGAAGAGGGAAAACTAAATGAAGTTACTTATTACCTCAGAAAAACCATGTATCCAGGTATGGCTGCGAATGAGTAGAGGATACTGAGAAATCCTGATAGTATTAAAAGGTACTGCAGCTTGTTGGTGCACTCGGGGCCTTTATTACACAGCCCCAGGACTGCGGACGAGTTTCCTGGTGACTGAATGCAGCTGCAATTGTGAAACACCTGTCAAAAAAAGAACAACAATATTAGGCTTAAATTTTCAGTATTGTCTGCACAGACAGCTGGATCAAACTGGAGAGCATTGGGTCAATGACATGACTCAGTGGAAGGGCACTCACCTAGGTTAAATGAGGACCTGAGTTTGGGCACAAACACCATTGAATAAAAATCACTAAATAAATAAAACGGATGCTACCTGTCCTCTTTATTTTCATCTCTCTTTTTTCTTTGGCATCTCAGAATTCTACCATAAAACATAAAGAGATACATTTTAATGGTACCATTTTTTCAAAATCATCAAATAAATTGTAAAATGTTAATTATTCTAAATGCACTCTTTATTTTACTTTTGATATCTGTTTGCTTGTCTGTTCTGCACTTCTTGTATACGTATATGTATGTGTGTATGTGTGTGCATGTGAGTGCACTCGTGTATCTAAGTGGGTTCCATGTAGAATTCAGGAAATAAGTTATGGGTGTTAGTTCTTCCTTTGTATCATGTGGGTCCCAGGATATAATTCAGGTATAAAGAGTTGGTAGAAAATCCCTTTCCCAACTCAGCCAACTTTATAGTCTACACATAATAAATATTGCACAAAAATAAATAAATTTGACTTTGTTTTATTTTGATGCTTTATTTTGATGTTTGATTTTGATACTAATTGCTAAAACAAAATGTATCTCAGAATGCTAATGGAATATATTTTTGCTTACTAATAAAGTCATGTCCCCAAGAAAAGAGTTTACTTAAATATATTTTTTATTTTTTTATAATTTTATAAATATTCAAAAATTTAAATAAGTAAATTATTTTCCCAGGTCTGATTAAGAGTGTGAATTTATATTTCACATATTTTCCAAATACTTATTGTTTTCAGGTCTGATTAAGGATCAAATTTTATTTCACTTTGATTACCAATTAAGACTCAGTATCATAAGTCCGAGGCAGAAAACTGTGTAACGGTATAGGATGCTAAGCTGTCATGATGAGGGTCTGGGGAATTAGACAGTCAATGATGACTTGTACAAGCATGAAGACCTGAGTTCTCATCCCAGCACATGTGGGGAAAATGCATGCAAGAGGATGTGCTTGCAACACTGGATCTGCAAGCGGGGGGGAACAGGCGACACCCTGAGGATCACTTGCTAGGCAGCCTAAACGAACTAGTAAATTCCGGGCCAGTAAAAACCTGTCAGAAGCACAAAGAGCATGGTCCTGAGAAGCTACAACTAAGGTTGCCTTCTGGCCTCCATGTGCACAGGTACCTGCACACACACACACACACACACACACACACACACACACATACACACACACACACACAAACTACATACATACACACATACATGCGTACATACACACACTACATATATATATAGATACACACATATACACTACATACATACATATATACTACATACATACACACTACAAATATACACGTATGCATACATACACATACAATATACATACATACATAAACACACACAATAATTAAACAAATAAGCAAATAGATAAATAAATAATAGAAAGAAGCTTGTGATATGAAAAACCAAGCTTCTGTCCACTTCAACTACATGAAACCCTATGACCACAAAGAACAGATTCTATTCAGAGTAATTTAAGGTTTTAATTTTAATGCTGACTTATGCGTATGCTTCTGTATCTATGTGTATATAAACAGGTGCCTGAGGAAGGCAGAGGAGAGTCAGATGGTCTGGAGCTGCCTTGTGTGGGTGCCGGGAACTAAGCATGTCCTCTGAAAGAGCCGCGAGTGCCCTTTACAGCTGAGCTATCGCTCCACCAGACCACAGCATTCTAACTCATTTGACTAACGCTCTCTACAGCTTTGCGATTATAAAACAATGCTCAAACTCTGTCAAGGTTTTACATATAACATCTAGGAGTTGTAAAGTCAAGTATGCATACACTGAGTAAATTGTGTTGTTTTTTAAAATATTAATCTATTATTAATATATTAAACATACTAATCTATTTTAAGAAAGGACTACTTTTTTCTTTTTAAAATGTAGGCATAGGTCACACAGCCCATGTTAATGCAGTACACACACTATCATCCCACACACTGAAATGATGTTTACCATGTTGGTTCCAGTTCCAACAGACTTCTCGCAGCCTGCGAGGCAGGCTGACATGTATGCTAGGCCATTGTCTCCACACACTGGATCCCATGTTTTCGTCAAGCAGCTGCACCTTGTGTTGCAGTCAGCAAGAACATTATTTTCCAAGTATAGAGGTTTCTGATCTCTGAAATAATTTGAAATAGTGTTACAGATGCTGAAAGCCCACACAAGCATTTTATTTTCTTCTCATCTCAGCATGTGGACACACACACATAGAGAGAGAGAGAGAGAGAGAGAGAGAGAGAGAGAGAGAGAGAGAGAAAGAGAGAAGCATGAGATCTCTCTCAGAACAGAAAAAAGAAATCATACAAATATCAAGATGTCATCTCTATACTATGCTTTTTCACAATTATCTGTTCCAGTGGTCACATGATTCAAATCAGATGACATATATAATTTCTTAGAATTTTATGTCCGAAATTATTTAAATCTTATAACTCTTAAGAATTTTGAAAGAAATATTACTTTTAATGTCTCTCTGTGTCTATGTCGATGTCTCTGTATGTCTCTCTTTCTCTGTCTCTGTCTCTGTCTCTCTATCTGTCATGTATGTGTATGTGTGTGTGTTTGTGCACACATGCACACATGTGCACAACAGCATGCATGTAGACATTAGTAATAGTTTTCTACCTTGTTTGAGACACAGTCCTGTTTTTTACTGCTGCAAGGCCCGAATAGCAGGCCCATTAACTTTCAGGGTTTCCTGACTATGCTGGTCAATTCCCAGTATTAAGAATGGAGTTACAGATACCCAACAATGTTACACTTTCCATGGATTCTGGACATCTGAACTCAAAACCTCCTGTCTGCTCAGCAAACACTTTCTTACTGAGTTATCTCCTCAGACCTTTGAGGGAAAAAAAGCTATGAGTATATGCTTGATTTGATTTAAACTGATTGATTAATTATGTAACTAAGCCCTAAACTGAGTTACAAATTCCCTATACTAATACAGAATTTGACCAGAAATCCCTTAAAATACAAAATCTAAGATCACAGAGTATATGAGATATAACTATACCAGTGGCATATAAAATAGATGAATTAATTGACTTACCATATATTAGATTCGATTATTATAGATTTAAGCCTACTGTAAAAACCTGTGAAGGCTTGTTGGCTTGTATAGTCAACTTTTAAAGCTCTCTCACTATGGGAGCATAAAATACCTGGATAATTTAAGCTAAAAGCTCCAGGTTACTTTCTTTTATTGCAATATAAAGCTGACTAAGATATTACCATGACAACCATTACAGTACGTGGAATCAAAAAGTGACTCATACGCATTCTGCAGTCCTTTTTTAATAAGTTTACACATTGTGTTGTGTGGTATAGGATTGATGGATGGAAAAAAATATAACCTAGCCATGGATCACTGTCATTAATTCATAATAAAGTGATCTGGTCATATGGAATACTGGAAGAAAATTAACTAGAAATTGTGAAAAGGTTATGAAAACAACATTAAGAAAACAACATACCTTTCATAAGAGTTAGTCAAACCAGCAACTGGGACATTATCACAGGTAATTAGGAAGTTACAGAAACCAAAACTATATTCAGACAAGGATAGGCAGAATGCGAGGAATGCAGCTGTCTTGACAGTGATCTTGAATTTCTTCATCATGAAGCCAGCAATTAAATATCCAATGCATATTGCAGGTAAGTTATAAACACCTATAAATGCAAGGAAATCGTATTTATAAAGACAGCAGAAAAATAAACGTTATAATTTTTCTAAGACATGTTACTTAAGAAACTATTTAGTTCAATTCTAGTATACAGCAGTTCTAATCCCCACTCACTCAAATGTCACATACAAAGGTGTTCTCAAATGCCCCATAACATCAATTTTAAAAGACAGTTAACATTTATTTAATCATTTGCAGCAAGTTATAAGCACCTTATGAGCTTCACTTATGATATTAAATATTTCACATATTTCTTTCCACTCTGTTTATTGGGAAATTGGTTTAGTTTCAGGTGGCTTTGAAAGTTGTACTGAGTCTAATCTTTTCATGGAACTGAATTGGAAGGAATGTGTAGAGCAAGAATCAAAGCCCAGATGTAAAATGTGGAAGTAAGGTACAGATTCTCAGTGACTTAGCTCTGTATTCGTCTTTGAATTAATATATTTGTGTCTTAAAATTGAATGATATGAGCTTCTCCCAAGATTGCAATAACTATGATGATTTTCCAATTTGATTGGAGAGAAATCAAAACGGGTTTGGTTTTTTGGGGGGAGGAAAATGGTGGGAGTGGCCACTTTCTTGATTTCCCTGGAGCCTGGAAAGAAGAATTTTACAAAAATATCCTAAGAGATTGCATTTCATTGTAATTGCCTAGTAACACTATTTTACTGTTTACCATGCCCTTGGTTATAGGGTTGACCAAGCTATCATGGGAGGAGGAAGTGCTATGAAGGAAATAATGAAAGTATGTACCCATGAGGAAGATGACCTCTGCAGTGGATTTTCCATATTGGTTTTCAAGGTACTTAGGCAGGAAGCTAAAGTAAATGTTAAATGCATTGACCTGGAGCACACTTATAAGGGTGAACAGCATGTAAATCGGGTTGCAGGACAGGCTCTTCAGGAACGGAAAGAAATCTGAAATGAGAATGTATAGAGCCCATCAAGCTAACTGGGCCTTACATTTTGTGTCCAGTGTTCCCTAAAAAAAATCTCACAGATTCTGTGCTGCAAGACAAATGCATTTGATAAATCTTCACCCCTTTGGAGTTAAAATTCTATAACATTGCTTAAGTCACTTCTGGAAGTTAGTGACAAAACTGGCTATATAAAAACCAGAAGGAGCTTACTTCCAGCCAACCCACTTGGCACAGTTCAAAGCCATCTCTCCAGACACTCTCCCACACTCAGAGACAGCTTGACTCTCAGGAGGTCCATCATGACCAAGCTCACAGATGAAACACTCCCAGTCCCAATACCTGGCCTAACTGGGACACCCACAGGGCCCAGTAGAGGTGGGACCTATCCACCCTGCTAGAGAAACATCTATCTTCCAATCCAGAGGTCCACAACTGTGCCCAGGAGCAGATCAGCTGTCCCAGTCCCTAACTCCCCAACACCCACATCCAGAGACAGATCAACTCCCAGGAGGTCCATCATAACCATGATTGCAAAGACACCCTGACCCAAGGACGTCTATCATAAACAAGCTCACAGGAGGAAGAGGATCCAGTCAGAGACATCAAAATCAGTTAACACCTGAGATAAGCAGATGGAGAGAGGCAAGAGCAAAAGCATAAACAACAGAAACCAATGCCATTAGACACCATCAGAATCCTCTTCTTCCGCAACAGCAAGCCTTAGATATTCTAACACATCTGAAAAGTAGTATTCTGACCTAAAATCCCATCTCATGAAGATGATAGAGGACCTTAAGGAGGATATGAATAACTCCCTTAGAAAATATAGTAGAACATAGTAAACAGGTAGAAGAGGAAAGACAAACATCCCTTAAAGAAATACAGGAAGAAACAACCAAATTGGTGAAGGAATTGAAAAACATAGCTCCGAATCGAAAAATGGAAATAGAAACAATAAAGAAATCACAAAGGGAGTCAACCCTGGAGATGGAAAACATAAAGAGAACAGAAGTTACAAATATAAGCATCACAAGCAGCATACAGGAGATAGAAGAGAGAGGACAATACCATAGAAGATATTTACACAACAGTCAAAGAAAATACAAAGTGTAAAAAGCTCCTAAGATAAAACATCCAAGAAATTCAGGACACAATGAAAAGACCAAAGTAAGAATAATAAGAATAGAAGAGAGAAGAGATTCCTAATGCAAAATGCCAGGAAACATCTTCAACAAAAACATAGAAGAAAACACAAGTGCCAGCCCAGGTTTCTATACACAGCAAATCTATCAATCAACATAAATGGAGAAACCAAGATATTCCATGATGTTGTTGTAAAAATATAAAAAATAATAAATCTACACATGAAAGAGCACACAACACAATAACCTTTGACGCAACTGTAAGATATAATTGCCCACCTAAACATACAAAGCCATGTACACATCCATCCCTTAAAAATGTTTGTAACAACCTGTAAAGGTACAGCATGGAATCTTAACGTCACCCGCCATATTGTCCTGCCACTACTTCTCCTCCTCTCCCTCCTGTCTCTTCCTCCTTTCCATTTCAGTCTCCTCCTCTTCTTTCAAACTTTTCTCCCACCCATCCTTCCTTCTCGTCCAATGACAGGCCTCCTTCTATCTTGTATCTGCCTCACCTGTGACATTATCCTACACCATGACCAAAACAAATTTAAACAATATCTGTCCAATAATCCAGCCCTACAGAGGATAATAGAATGAAAACTCCAACACAAGGAGGGAAACACCACCCAAGAAAAAACAAGAAATTAATCATTTCACAACAATCCAAAAGAAGAGAACCACACAAACATAATACCACCACTAACAACAAAAATAACAGGAACCAACCATCATTGATTGTTAATATCTGTCAACATCAATGGAATCAATTCCCCAATAAAAAGACATAAGCTAACAACCTGGGTATGTAAACAGGACCCAGAATTTTGTTGCAAACAGGGAACACACATCAGTGTCAAAAACGGACACTACTTCAGACTAAAAGACTGGAAAAATATTTCCAAGCAAATGGTCCTAAGATACAAACTGGAGTAGAAATTCTAATATCCAATAAAATAGACATTGCATCAAACTTATCAAAAGAAATGGGGAAGAACACTTCAGACCCATCAAAGGAAATATCCACCAAGAGAAATTTCAACTCTGAACATCTATACTTCAAATGAAAGGTCACCCACATTTGTAAAAGAAGTGTTACTAAACTTCAAACACACATTGATCATCACACAATAATAGCAGGAGACTTCAGTGTCCCACTCTTACCAATGGAGATATCATGGAAACAGAAACTAAACAGAAACACAGTGAAGCTAACAAGTTACGAATCAATGGACTTAACAGATATCTACAGAACATTTCACCCTAAAACAAGAGAATATACCTTCTTCTCAGAACCTCATGGTACCTTCTCCAAAATTAACCATATAATCAGACACAAAACAAACCTTAACAACTACAAGGAGATTGAAATAATTCCCATGCATTCTATCAGATCACCATGCACTAAGGCTAGACGTCACTCACAACAAAAATAACAGAAAACCTATATCCTCGTGGAAAACTGAATAACTCCCTACTCAATGATAACTTGGTAATGGAAGAAATTAAAGATTTTGCAGAATTCAATAAAAATGAGGACATAGCATACCCAAACTTTTGGGACACAATGAAAGCAGTGGTAAGAGGAAAATTCATAGCACTGAGTACCTTCATAAAGATATTGGAAAGATCCCACACTAGCAGCTTAACAGCACATCTGAAACTCTAGAACAAAAAGAAGCAAACATACTCAAGAGGAGTAAATGGCAGAAAATAGTCAAACTCAGAGCTGAAATCAACCAATTAAAAACAAAGAGAATTGTACAAAGAGTAAACAAAACTAAGAGCTGGTTCCTTGAAAAACAATCACCAAGATAGTTAAACCCTTTGCCAAACTAAATAAAGGGTACAGAGACCATATCCAAATTAACAAAAGCAGAAATGAAACAGGAGAAATAACAAAGGCTGAGAAAATTAAAAAAAAAATCAGGTCTTATTTCAAAAGCCCATATTCAACAAAACTGGAAAATCTAGATGAAAGGATAATTTTCTACAGAGATATTAAATATTGAAGCTAAATCAGGATCAGATAACTTATATAAACAACCCCATAACTCCTAAAGAAATGGAAGCAGTCATTAAAAGTCTCCCAACAGAAAAAGGCCAACGGTCAGATGGTTTAGTACAGTATTCAACCAGACCTCCAAAGAGGAGTTAATACCAATACTCCTCAAACTTTTCCTCAAAATAGAAAGAGAAGGAATACATCCTGATTCACTCTAGGAAGCCAGAGTTACTCTGATACCTAAACCATACAAAGAAAACTTCAGACCAATTTTGCTTATGAATATCAATGCAATAATACTCGATAAAATTCTTGCAAACTGAATCCAAGAACACATCAAAACCATCATTCACCACAATCAAGTAGGCTTGATCCCAGGGATGCAAGGATTGTTCAATATACCCAAATCCATCAACATAATCCACTATACGAGCAAACTCAAAGAAAAAAAATCACATGATCATCTCATCAGGTGCTGAAAAACCCTTTGACAAAATAAAAACCCTTCATGTTAAAAGTCTTAGAGAGATCAGAAATGCAAGGCATACACCTAAATGTAATAAAAGCAATGTACAGCAAACCAACAGCCTCATCAAATTAAAAGGAGAAAAACTTAAAACAGTCCCACTAAATCAGGAAAGAGACAGGCTGCCCACTCTCTCCTTATTTCTTCAATATAGTTCACAAAGTTCTAGCACAAGCAATTAGACAACAGTAGGAAGGCACAGAGATACAAATTAGAAAGGAAGAAGGCAAGGTATCCCTATTGGCAGATGATATGATAGTATACCTAAGCAACACAAAAAAATTTCTACCAGAAAACTCCTACACCTAACAAACAATTTCAGCAAATTGACTGGATATAAAATTAACTCAAAAAAATTAGTAGTCTTCCTCTACACAAAGGATAAATGGAATGAAAAAGAAATTAGTGACACAACACCCTCCACAATAGTCACAAGTAATATAAAATACCTTGGTATGACTCTAACCAAGCAAGTGGAAGATCTGTATGATAAGAACTTCAAGCCTCTGAAGAAATAAATCGAAGAAGACCTTAGAAGATGGAAAGATCTTCCACACTCATGAATCAGCAGACTAAACACAGTAAAAATGGCTATCTTACCAAATGCACTCTACAGATTTAATGCAATTCCCATCAAAATTCCAACTTCACAGAGATAGAAAGAGCAATTCTCAACTTCTTCTGGAATAGCAAAACTCCAGAATACTAAAATAGTTCTCAACAATAAAAGAATTTCTGGAGGAATCACCATCCCTGACTTCAAGCTGTGTACTACACACATGGTATTGGTACAGAGACAGATAGGCAGATCGATAGAATGGAATTAAAGACTGAGAAATAAACCCACACACCTATAGTCACTTGATCTTTGACAATAAGCTAAAACCATATTGTGGGAAAATGTCAGCATTTCAACAAATGGTGCTGGTTTAATGGGTGGTCTGCATGTAGAAGAATGCAAATTGATACATTTTTATATCCTTGTACAAGGCTCCAGTCCAAGTGGATCAAATATCTCTACATAAAACCAAATATGCTGCATATAATAGAAGAGAAAGTGGAAAAGAGCCTTGAACGCATTGTCACAGGGGGAAATTTCCTGAATAAAACATCAATGGCTCAGGCTCTAAGATCAATAATCAACAAATAGGACCTCATGAAACTGAAAAGTTTCTGTAAGGCAAAGGACACTGTCAATAGGACAAACAGCAACCTATGCATTGAGAAAAGATCTTTATCAATCGTACATCACATAGAGGGCTAATATCGAAAATAAAAAGAACTCAAGAAGCTAGACTCCAAAAACTCAAATAAACTAATTGAAAACTGGGGTACAGAGCTAAAAGAATTCTCAGCTAAGGAATCTTTAATTGTCAAGAAGCACCTAAAGAAATGTACAAGTCATCAAGAAAATGCAAATCAAAACAACTCTGAGATTCCACCTTACGCCAATCAGAATGGCTAAGATCAAAAACTCAGGTGAGAGCAAATGCTGGAAAGGCTATGGAGAAAGAGGAACACTCCTCCATTGCTGGTAGGTTTGCAAACTGGTACAACCACCACTATGGAAATCAATCTTTAGGCTCTTCAGAAAATTGAAAATACTTCTACCTAAAGATACAGCTTTACCACTTCTGGGCATATATCAAAAAAGATGCTCCCACATATTACAAGGACACATGTTTGTAGCAACCTTATTTACAATCGCCAGAAGTTGGAAACAACCCAGATGTCCCTCAACAGAAGAATGGTTACAGAAAATGTGATGCATTTACACAATGGAATACTACTCAGCTATTAAAATGGATGACTTCACAAATTTTGTAGGCAAATGGATGGAACTAGAAAATATCCTGAGTGAGGAAACACAGACCCAAAGGACATACATGCTATATATTCACTGATAATTGGATATTAGCCCCAAAGCTCAAAATAACCATGATACAACACATAGACCATATGAAGCTTAACAAGAAGGAAGGCTAATGGGTAGATGCTTCAAACAGACTTAGACGGAGAGGCAAAATAATTACGGGAGGCAGAGGGAGGTAGGGACTTGAGTAAGAGAGAGGAAACGGATGGGGGCAGGATCAGGTATGGGAAAAGACAGGAGACGGGTCCAGAGGGCCAGGAGAATAAATAGAAATAAGTAGCTGTCAGGGAGGGCAATCTTGGCGAACCACTAGAAAGTCCCAGATGCTAGGGATGCAAGGGGCTCCCAGTATGCTATGGGGATGACATTAACCAAAATACCCAATAGCAGGGAGATAGAACCTGAGGAGACCACCTCCAATAGATAGGCATGGCCCCAAGTTGAGGGATAGGGCCACCCATCTTTTTCAAATTTTTTAACCTAGAACTGTTCCTGCCCAAAGGATGTGCAAGGACAAAAATGGAACAGAGGCTGAAGGACAGGCCATCCAGAGATCACGTCACCCTGAAATCCATTTCATGTGCAGACACCAAACCCTGACACTACTGCTGCTGCCAAGATGTGCTTACAGACAGGAGCATGGTATGGCTGTCCTCTGACAGGCTCTGCCAGCATCTGACTAAGACAGATACAGATACTCACATCCAACCATTGGACTGAGCCTAGGGATCCTAATGGAAGAGTTACGGGATGGACTGAAAGAGCTGAAAACTGGATCCCTTGGAGCTCCCAGAGAACTAAACCAACAACCAGAGAGTATACATGAGCTGGTCCATGGCTCTTACTGCATATGTAGTGGAGGACTGCCTCATCAGACATCTGTGGGAAGGGAAGTGCTTAATCCTATGAAGGCTTGATGACCCCAGAGAAGGGGATGTTAGAGGGGTGAGGCAGGAGTGGATGAGTGGATGGGGGAGCACCCTCCTTGAGGCAAAGGAGAGGGAGAAGGGGTGGAAGTTTGTGGAAGGGATACAAGGAAGGGGATAACATTTGATATGTAAACAAATATAATGGTTAAATTTAAAAAAGAACTGGAAAACAAATGTGCAGCAAGCCAAACTATGAGGAGACGGATTCAAGTCTGGCCACACGCACACTTTCATTTCTTTTTCTCCCCTTTCCTTCTATTAATAATCCACCACTCACTAGAGTACCTAGTCTGTTCTTTGAAAATTACAAAGGACTCAATTTGATGAAGTTTGAGTTCAGAAACTGATGCTGTCACTCCTTTATGCAAGAATGGATAAGCTAAAAACCTTTGGAAATCTCCAGCAACTATGCTGCTGCCCAGACAACCTCAGCTTCTCGGCAGAGCTTCACAGCAGACCATGCACCTAGTGATGAAAGCAAGCATCTCAATATGAAGGTTGCATTGTAAGGAGTGCTGCTGATGGAGTCGGTGTATTCACCTTCTAAGCAACTTAACTAAAGCTTCTCCCTGTTTAAAAAGCTGAGCCCAGTTTGTAGCCTGTCTCTGCTAAATGGGTTGGCTGAAATTCACTCTTAATGGTCTCTTTCCTTTTCATGCCTTCCTGTCTTCTGTCTTGATTTTTTAATTTTATATTTGCCTTAATAAATTGTCTAAAATTTTATTGAGAGAAAAGAATCAAGAAGACACCATTTAGAAGTGGAGGCGGAACAGTTTAATGAAAAGAAATGGACTGTAATGGCAAAAGCCATCGTTATGAGTGAGATGGTTGCAGTCTGTATTCCTGGGCGCTTTGGAACTCACTCATGACTGTTGAAATCCCTGACCTCCTAATCGAGTCTCCACAGCTCACAAGTATCTTCTCTACATCTTACTCTCTGCTAAGCTCTTTCCTAGTTTTGAAGTTTTGGTTGATCTGGTAGACCAAAGTCACACAGTAGAGTCAATATTTCCCCTTTCAGGAGAATTGTTCACATGACCAAGTTTCAAGCCTCTGCACTGTCTTCCAGTGTGGCTTGGCTGCTCAGTCATGGTCTCTAGTATTTAAGGCAGATAAGTGACCAATCAGTGCACAGTGGTGTTGGAGGATATGAGTGATAGAAATCACTGTCCCCTCCCATCTTCCAACTATACACTGTCAGAATTCCAGAGTTCAAACCACATCCCTTAAGCACTATCTCTGATCTCTTGAGAACAGTAATCAGGTCTCAACACACACCAGTGTGAAAGCAGTGCCACGTTTTAAGACCGTGTGCCATTGAGCACTCCGAGGTCCCACCCTAGCTTCTCACAGAAGCATCTCTCCTCTGTATGGCCGCTTAGTAACCTTCCTGCTCATTGTACAACAGTCTGTTCTAAGGGAACAATTGCCCTGTAAACTATCGCACACCTTCCATACCGAGGATTATGTCAACTGTCATGTTTTTCCTTCCAGTCTTGATTTCAAGGATGCTCACAGCTGAACTAATATTTTCTTTATCAAACAGGATTTCCTTCACCACTATCTATAGCTTGGATATCTATTTCCGGTTATTCCAGTTATTTTTTAACTTGGACTAATATTTACTGTAAAACAGGATTGTCAAAACAGATAGGAAAAAAATATTTGCTTATTGAGTGTTCAGACTGACTTGAAATTTCTATTAAAGTTTAATTTAGGGTAAGTCAGGTTCCCTATCATGTCAGTTGTTTCCAAGTGGTGACTGGGGAAGAGGAAGCCATCTAACAAAGGTGAGTAGGGATGATTACTGACAAGCTGTCTTATCTCAGTACAGGTGACAAGTGCCCAAAAACCACAGATCCATCTATACCAAACAGAGTTTAGTTTCCATGTTTGCCTTTAGTGATTCCTCGTTTTTCTTCCTTGGCCTTTTCTCTGTGCTTCTCCTCTTTGGCATTTTCAGTTCCATCCACATTTTCCTGTAATCCTTCCTTTGGGAGTGTTTTGGGAAAAAAGAAAAAGGGAATGCTAATCAGGATATTCACTCCTGCACAGACCAAAAAGCCGATCCACCAAGCACCAACCCAGCGTATATCTGTGGGAGTTATGGTCAGGTCATCTGTGAAGAAATACAGATACTGCGTTAGCTGGCATCATTCTTTCCTGTGTAAGCTGAAGGAAATTATTGATGTTCTTAATCATTGTAATCTAGTCACAATTTGTTCTTGTTCTTTTTTGAGACTTGAGCATGTGATTACCAAATCCTGGGAGTACTGACATCTACCACTCTGCTTGGCTAATTCAGACATTTAGGAAAAAATGTCCGAGGTTGATCAATAGGGTGAAGTTAAAATCAAATAAGAAGGAAAGGTTCCAGAGTACTACATTGAATATTATTGAAACCTAAATTTCAAAAAGACGGAAACAATATTTATTTGAGACATTTTTAAGAATAGCTTTACCCTGCTGTAGTCTTGTCTCAACACATCACAGTAGGTGAGGAAGGGGGTTGCAGAGACAATTCCATGGCTAAAAGTCATTGTTGCTCTCTCAGAAGTCGTGAGCTTTATTCTCAGAACTCACATGGAAACTCAGCTCTGCCTACTACTCTGATTTCAGGAGATCTGATACCCTCTTCTGACCTCAACAAGCACCCACACACACAGTGAACTACCCACCCCATCCCTACATATATATATATATATATATATATATATATATATATATATATAGAGAGAGAGAGAGAGAGAGAGAGAGAGAGAGAGTGAATTTCATGGTATCCTCATTTATTTTACATTTTGTGTATTTATTTTTGAAAATACTACTTTTATATAGCACTGTTTGGTGATATAATTGAGAGCACTAATTCAATATTTCTGCCTGTCGTGTGCAACCTTTATAATGTTGTGCTCACCACATAACTAAAAGGTCTGTTGTGTCATCCACTGTGTCTGCCTCATTGAATAAAACCCATGTGAGTAAATCTTTTGAAACAAAAGATGCAGCTGAAATACAATGGGAGAATGGAAGATCTTCAATCAGAATGAGGCATTTTACCCTAACCTCTGCTCCTCTTAGGTCTGCCATCTGTAAGTGGTGATAATTTACCTAACTGAGGATCAAAGGAGCCAGTGTTATAGCATTCCTGAGCATTCTCCCACACCCAGGCACTGGACTGTATAAACAAAATGCATTGTTACCTGTATTCACAGACCCTGTGTCTACATAAATGCTTGCACAGAAGGATCCCAACAAAAGCCCAAATATTGGGCCAATCATCTTTCCTGTTTCTAGAATTCCTGGAAGTAAACAGAGACAGGACATTACATAACTATACAAAGAATTTTTGCTTGTGCACACACACAAAAAGGCCTTGACACTGAACTATTTTTAATCTTAGATTGCTTTTCCTCCGTTTGCAGATCTGGGTATCAAACCAAAGAACCTAGAAAAGTACTCTATCATTTGGCTACATACTACCCTACTTCAGGTGTTTTTATATATTCAACATGTAAAAAATAACCTTAGTATCTATGAGACATGTATATATGCATATACATATGCATAGATATGTTATATATACATACATTGGTTAGTTCAAACATTGAGGAAGAAGCTCCAATCATTTGAACAGTCTTATAACCAACTGTGCCATAGCACTCTGCCCACTATTCTAGAAACCATAAAGCAATGGTAAGAATAAATAATTGATTTCTACCCTGATTTTGAAACTTACCAATGTATAAAGGAGAGTTTTCAGATTTGGCAAAGTTTTCTATGTAGGAAACACCCAAGGGCATGATGGGAGTTTCACCAATTCCACGTATAATATTTCCTACCAGTACATATATCCACATTAGTGATTTCACTTCTTTCACACACTCTGCATTAAAACAATAGAAAGCTTCATGAGTATTTGACAAGCAAGTGTTACTGACAGTTCAAATTTTTCAGTAAATAATTTTTCAAGTTAGTGTTTTATTACAGCAACAGAAAACCACATAAGACCAACCATATAGATCACAGCGTGGGTCTAAATCCATCCTTCTAAGACTTTTTCCCATGTGGGACTAACTATCAGAAAGTTGGTTAAGAAGCAAAGGATTCTAATAAGTATATGCAGACTCAGGAGGAAGAGTAGTCTAGGTTATTAACATATCCCTTCCATGAAGAGGGAAATAAATTGTGTTCATTTGTCTCACATGTCTACTAAACCCAGTGTCGTATTAAAACCCTTCATAAAAGAACATTCTGTGTCTGAGTCTCTGAGCTGAAAGCAATGAGAAGCAGGAGTCAACCTGCTGGGTCTTGCGCTGGATTTAAGGTCTGGGTTTGGTTCTCCATACACAAGAAGCTGTTTGAGGACAAGTTGCTTGTAGGTAAAATCGTTGTTTCATATTCATATCTGTGTGGACACAGGAAACATTCAGAGTGAGGAGCTGACCACAAGGAGATCATCTGTACATTACTGACTCCTGCTTCCCTGAAAACAGGGCATCTAGAACCAGTAATCTCCAGAGCAGTCAGTCTAATCATCAGGAATCGCAAGGCAGGACCAGTGAGATGATGCGCCAAGTAAAGTACATGCTGCACCTCATGACCTGAGTTCAATCCCAGAAACCCCCATGAAAGTGGAAGGAGATAATGACCGCAGCATAGTGTCCCCTGATACACACACACACACACACACACACACACACACACACACACACACAAATAGGCCGAAATCAATGTCAATAGCCTGGACATGTAGCTCTAGTTTTAAACTCTAAAACTGTATGAAATGGGCGTGGTGGCTCATGCCAGTTGCCCTAGCACATGAGAGGTGAAGACAAGAGCATCAGAAGTTCAAGGCCACCCTCAACTCTGCAATTCAGAGGCCAGGATAAGCTTTAAGATAGCCTCTGTCAAAAATAACTAAACAACCTGGATGATAAATGGAAGTAATCAATATTACCAAAAGCAAAAACTTGATAATCACCAAAAACTTGTTAGCTCTGAAGTACACATAGGTTGACAAAACTTTCAGATTCTCTAATGGCACCTCATGGTGATTTCTAAATTACCATTTCCTAGATATAATTGTCATGACATAAAGAACAGAGACAAAAGAAAAAGAAAAACTCAATAATGTAGAATTAAGAAGACAACGCTTTAGAGAGACACAAACACAAAGCAAGACACCTACCCTGGGTTCTCTGAGCTTTAGCCCTAACCTTCCTTTCTGTGAATTGAAACAATCATTCTTTCATATGTTCAATAACTTTGACAGAAGAAAAACTCTACATATTCATAACAAGAGGTGACAGAAACTATCACCTGACTACATAGAGCCATGGGACTAAAATTACTAACAAACTATATTAATTTCACTTGAGCACATCACCAAGGAGCAGGAAAGAAAATGACTAAATGCAAGAGAGGTAGAAAAATTTGTCCATCTAAGTCTCCGCATCAGAGAATATGCTGGATACATTGCTCACCTTGGTTAGAGGAGAGACACCCAGAGGAAAGCATGAGCCTGGGCAGCTCAAGTCTGCAGTAGTTGGGAGCTGTATTCGCCAACATTCTAATTTCTATTCTGCACGATATAGCAAACAACTCAGAATAACTCTTCCTTATAAAACCTCTTTGGATGTCCCCAAAATGGTGGCCAGAGAAGTGGTGGGCAAAGGCCTGTGTCTCTCAATTCATGATAGTGGGAGAAAAGGTCAGCCTCAAAGAATTATCTCTTTTGGCAGATGGAAAAATGCTATAATTGCCAAATATTTCTTGACATTGATTTGAATAGAAAATAAAGAAAAATACATAGATGATTAGATATATAGATATAGATAGATAGATAGATAGATAGATAGATAGATAGATAGATAGATAGATAGATAGATATATTCTATTCACAGACTTTCTGTTCCCTTCAAAAATGCTTGAGAAGATAAAATAGCCTTCATTTGGTTCAATATCCACTTTAAATTCAGTTGTTCATTCGAGGTCCATTTATTTTCCCAATTGACAATAAAATGGCAGTAAAAAGTAGGGTTCAACCAGACAAGGACTCAAGTAGAGGCATAGAATTACCAACTCAGTCACAAATCCTCCAACCTACAATTTTTTTCTCTCTCTTTTTTAAATTGGGTACTTCTTATTTACATTTCAATTGTTATTCCCTGTTCTAGTTTCCTGTCCATAAGTCCCCATCCCCTCCCTCTCACCTTTTATAAGGGTGTTCCCCTCATCATCTACCCTTACCACTCCCCCCGACATTCCCCTACACTGGGGGTCCAACCTTGGCAGGACCAAGGGCTTCTCCTTCCATTGGTGCCCAGCAAGGCCATCCTTTGCTACATAAGCAGTTGGAGCCATGGGTCAGTCCATGTGTAGTCTTTGGGGAGTTGTTTAGTCCCTGGAAGCTCTGGTTGGTTGGCATTGTTGTTCTTGTGGGATTGCAAACCCCTTTAGCTCTTTCAATCCTTTCTCTATTCCTCTAATGGGGGTCCTGTTCTCAGTTCAGTGCTTTGCTGCCAGCACTTGCCTCTGTATTTGACATGTTTTGGTTGTGTCTCTCAGGAGAAATCTATATCCTTTCCTGTCAGTACGCACTTCTTAACTGCATCCATCTTATCTAGTTTTGGTGGATATATATATATATATATATATATATATATATATATATATATATATATATATATATGCCACATGTGGGGCAGGCTGTGAATGGCCATTCCTTCAGTCACTGCTCTAAACTTTGCCTGCCTATCACCTCCTATGAATATTTTTGTTCCCCTTTTTAAAAAAGAAGGAGTGAAACATCCACATTTTGGTCATCCTTCTTCTTGAGTTTCATGTGGTCTGTGGATTGCATCTTGGGTAATTCAAGTTTTGGGGCTAATATCCACTTATCAGTGAGTGCATACCATTTGTGTTTTTCTGTGATTGGGTTACCTCACTCAGGATACAAACTGGTACAACCTCTCTGGAAATCAGTCTGGAGGTCCCTCAGAATATTGGATATTGCACTACCTGAGGACCCAGCTATACTTCTCCTGGGCATATACCCAAAAGGTGCTCCAACATACAACAAAGACACATGCTCCACTATGTTCATAGCAGTCTTATTTATAATAGCCAGAAGCTGGAAAGAAACCAGATGACCTTCAACAGAGGAATGAATACAGAAAATGTGATACATCTACACAATGGAGTACTATTCAGCTATCAAAAATAACGACTTCATGAAATTCATAGGCAAATGAAATGAACTAGAAAATATCTTCCAACCTATAATCTATCATGCCTGTAGGATATATAGGGATTTCAGCCTAGCGTAATCATCATCAGAGAGACCAGAGTGACTTCATCTGGGAACTGATGGGGGCAGATGCAGAGTCCCACAACCAAATAATAAGGTTATTTTGGGAAGTGGAGTCTTTTGGGGAAGTGGAAGGAAGGATTGGATAAGCCAGAGGGGTTCAAGGAAACCATAAGAACATCGTCCACAGAATCAACTGATTGGGATTCAAATGAGCTCATAGAAGTCAGGGAGCCTGATTGTGCCTAACCTAGGACTTCTGTGTATATGTTAGGGTTGTGTAGCTCCGTGTTCTTATGAGATTTCTAACAGTAGGAGCAGGGATTGTCTGACTCTTTTGCCTGACTTTAGGACTGCTTCCCCCTTTCTGTGTTGCCTTGATGTGAGAATGTGTGCCTGCTCTTATTGTAGCTTGTTATGCCATATTTGATTAATGACTGTGCAAGGCTGGCCCTTTTCTAAGTCAGTGGGAGGAATTGATCTGGGGATGGAGAAGAGAGGCTGATGGGTGGGAGCTAAAACTGCCATAATCGCCAATCCTAGCTTTGATCCTGAGCATTCATAAAAACTGGACACAGTGGAAAATCCCTGTAATCCCAGCAGTCAGACAGTGTAGACAAGAGGATCAGAAGGTCATGATTGTTCTTTATTACATAGTGAGTTTAAGGGCACTATGAGCTAAGGAAGAAAGGGAGGGAGGGAAGGAGGGAGAAAGGAAAGGGAAAAAGGAAAGAAGGAAGAAAGGAAAAAAGAAAAGAATGAAGAAATGGATGGTCTCTTGAATACCAGATAACTCCATGGGTAAAGATCTTGAATGCAAGCTTCCACCCCAGGTCCTATAGGATAGCCAGAGAGAATTGACTCCTGAGAGTATTGCCTGACCTAACAAGAAAGCACACACACACACACACACACACACACACACACACACACACACACACACTCGACCAACAGAATATACACAAAATAAAAAATAGCTAAAAAATTTTAAAAATGCAAATGAGAGATTGAATGAGGCTTAAGGTCCATAAAATTTTGAGATTGGGTTGTGAATATGTGAACAGCCACTGCCTCAGAAGGTGAAGGGGAAATATAACCATGCTACAGGGCACAACAGGGTATCATCTAGGCCTCCTTGGAAAGCTGCATGAAGATTCTCCCATTGCAGGGCCCAGCTGGGCACACAGAACTAAGTCTAAAATGAGCGTTAAAGTGCACATAAGGAATAGCTAAATCCTCAGGCCTGCTCTTCATCTCTCCAGCTGGAAATGCTCAGAGGTTCAGGAGGATCCAAACGGATACTCTGAGGATACAGAGGCTGAAAATTAAAGTCATTATGTTTTTAAAACTATCAATACTAAAAGGTTATATTCCATTTTTTTCAGGTTAGCTGATCTCTAACCCTTCAGCAAGAGCAGACAATTTCCACCCAGGATGAAAAGTTAGTTATGCACACTTCCAAAACAGCTCAAAATCAAATCTTTCTCAATCACTAACCAGCCCTGCTCAATCACTTGTTGATCATCCATATCTTCTTAAATATTCTCCCTTAAGTATGAATAAATAACCAAGGCCATTATGGGAAACACCCTATTACAGTAAATCAAAGAAAAAGAACCTACATTTGAAGAAGGAGCCAGAGACAATGAAAATAGATGAAGAGTCCCACGGGAAAAGATACTGAATTCTTGAGAAAATATCAAGATGTTCCCTCAGAAGAGATATATTAGATAGGTATGCTTGACAATAAAAGTTTTAAAATATGATGATATGAATTATATATCCAATTATATTCAATGATATGAATTATATATTCAAGAGATTGGATGACAAAGTTAAATTTCCCAGGAATAACAAGGAGATGAGAAGACAAGATGTTAAAAATAGAAAATTGTGGGGTTGGGGGTTTAGCTCAGTGGTAGAGCGCTTGCCTAGCAAGCGCAAGGCCCTGGGTTCGGTCCTCAGCTCCGAAAAAAAGAAAAAAGGAAAAAAAAATAGAAAATTGTAAGGTATGAATGAAATCTAAGATGCCGGTGCTCAAATAGCAACAGCAGAAAGGAAAGGGGCGAGAGAAAAATAGCAAGAATAAAAGAGTACCAGAAACTTGGCAAAATATATGGATCAAAGGCAATTGACTGAGGTGGCAAAGGACTTACTCAAGTAGTCATTCAAGCTACGGAGCTAGGAGAGCTATCCTCCTCCCAGAAAGGAAATTCTGAATCTCATTTCCTGTAGGTTAAAGTTGAATACTCACCGGCCCATGAGGAAATGAGGTAGTGATATTATGAAGCAACCCAGGCCCATAACTGCACATCCAACACCAATCACGATAGGTCTGTGCAGTTTCATTCCAAAATAACTCACAAATATAATCAACAAAAGATTTCCTGGGAGGAGGGAATGGGAACGCATGTTTCAGTAAAGTATTAGCAGCTCTTAGTCAACAGCTTCTCCAGCATGTAGAAGTCCTGTGGTTGAAACTACATTTCAAACTTAAAGAAGCTAATGCATTTGATTGTCTTCATGATTTAGGTGATTTGGTGTACAAAACTTTCTACATGTTGAGGGAAAAATCAGAAAATGATTTTGCTGGCTTGTTGCTCTTAGTATCTCTGGAAATTTTAATGAAGGAAAAGAATGAACTGTATGGTAAAGTCGAATGGCTCCACATGCAAGTAAACAATCTAAAGGTTTCGAAGTGTGCCCGTGAAGAGAATCTCTCCAGCAGCCACAGAGGTCAAGTTGCAGAAAATCAAACTGAAGCCCTCATTATAAAGTTGGCTGAATTACTTTGAAAAATCAAGTCTCAGCCTCAGAGGGTGTTAGCAGTTAAAGTAAGGGCATTAATTGGTAAATAATGGGATCCAATGAGTTGGGATGGGATGTGTGGGAGGACCCTGTTAAAGTTCAGAATTTTGAATTTTCAGATTCTCAAGGGTTTACCCCATTTGACAAAGTAGTACCCTCAGCCCCACCCCTTGAAATAATGCCCTTTTCACATGAGGAAATTAATCCCTCAGTGTCTGATAAACCAGCAGTGACTTTTGCTGAGGGAAATGCCAGACAAGACAATATTGATGTTTCTCAAAGCCCACCAATGGTTTCTTCTAGACCCATAACCAGACTCAAGGCAAAACAGCCCCTAGAGGGGAGGAGGGCAAGATGGTGGCTGGTGAGTTGCCTTCCTAAGCTCACCTTAAAACATGCTCATGTTTTCAACAAATTTATCTCTTTTGTAAACCTATAAGCAACAGGGAACCCACTCAGATCTACCTCTCATGGACAGACAGACTCCATCCAGATAAGTACATCTGCCAACCAATAGCCTGAGTTCCTACCTGTGACCTACTCCAGGGTGGGATTCCCCTCCTGTTCCTGGGATTGGGACTCCCCTCATCCCAGCCACCAAGAACTAAGGGTTTCAAATGTACATATAGGAATTAACCTACTTAACTTCATTCTCTACCTCTAGTATATCTATATAGTCTCTGTATGTGTGTGTGTGTGTGTGCATGTGTGTTTGTGTGTGAATGTGCATGTGTGTGTATGTGTGTGAGTGTGCATGTGTGTGTATGTGTGTGAGTGTGCATGTGTGTGTATGTGTGTGTGTGAGTGTAGGTGTGTGTGTGTGTGTGAGTGTGTACTTCAGTATCTTTTCAAGACTGGCCATTTACTCAAAAATCTACATCCAGGAGACCTTCAAAGAAGCAACCCACAGATACTCCAATCTACTCTCACAGACACAGATGCTTCTACTGGACCCATTCATTCTCTCTACAGATGGTTCCACAGACCCTGGACAACAAGGAAAAAGCCAGCTGTCCTAAGACTAGAGCCATTTTCTTAGGCTTCTCAGAGGCATGTAGCCCCAAAGTAGGCAGGACATAGCTAAAGATCGAAGTGATCCTATTCCTGCTTCACTACTGTCCTGGTCTAGTTTTTCCTTTTTACAATTAAACTAAAGGGGACGATTGTTAGCATTCCTTCTAGGCTCTGCCCCTCAGTTACCTGGCAGCTGAGTTTAACTTTTGTATTGCCTTGCTATGCCCTCAAATAATGGTGCAAAGATATGGAGAGAGGTAAATTATTGACCAAGATGGCAGGTTGCTGGCAAAACTGCCAGCAGAATGCCCAGCAAATGCTATTTTCACTAACCAGTGTGGATTACTTTCTCGCATAATTGTCTCTACATAAGACTTTTCCTTAAGTTACCTGTCATAGAGACTGGTGATGTAAATAGTTAATAATTTTCTTTTAATGAGATTTTTTAACCTTTAGTCTGTAATCCATTAAGTTCACAGAATTTAGTGTTTTTCATGAAATTAAAGTTGTACATAAACTTGGATGAGAATTATTTTCAATAATAATTAACCTGGTGTTAGCACTTCTGCAAAGGAAGGGGCAGTAGTGACATGAGCAGTCACAAATATTTCACCATTAGAAGTATAAATAGCGTTATATGACATTGTGGTTGTTGTAAATATTTCAAAGTATCATGGAGGCAATAACTACTTAAAAATCAGATCTAGATAATATTCACCTTGTTGGTTAAAAGCACAAATCTTCCTGTCTAATGGGCTGTTTCAATGTTCTGACAATTTTATCTGATGTAACTAGCTTCCTCTTTGCCTATATAGTTTAATTCTGTGCAACTGAATATTATCCTGAAGTATCAGTGGGTTTTCATGATGAGTCCTTGAGCATAGAAAGATTAATATCTACTTCTAACCCTATACCGGCACTCTGCCATCTGAGTTATAAAAGACATACCACAAGCCCCGGTCTTTACTCATTTCTCATTCCTGTGTAGCAATGACTTCCATCTTGCCATAAAACTGGGCTAACTCCATCTCCACAGAAATGATTTGATGTTTTGCCCTCCACAATTTCCTTCCATATTCACCTGTCCATGTCTCTTCTCCTAGAAAACCTTTACTCCTTCCAGAAACTTCCTTCCCTAGCACAGTGTGTCTGGTAGAACCTTGGAAAGTCAGCGGACCATATTTGCTGAACCTAACTGATAGAACACTAGCAGAATCTGTGAAAGGTCTGTGTGAGGCATTCATCCTAACTCCACTGAAAGCCTAGAACCCCGGTGGAATGGGAAGCAATAAGGAGCTTGCCCCAGAAGACAGAATGGAGCATCCTCTTAGTGTGGGTGAGCTTCTGCTCAATCCTAAATTTCCTTTCCATTTTTATTAAACACATTAAAAGCAATTAAAGGGATGGCAGGATTCATATTGGAGAGGCAGGTGATCTTCCTGAGATGGTTTCACCATGAAGAGTACACATGGGGGTACCCATGACTCCAGCCTCATATGTAGCAGAGGATGGCCTTGTCAGGCAACAATGGGAGGAGAGGCCCTGGGTCCTGTGAAGGCTCCATGCCCCAGTGTAGGGGAATGCCAGGGTGGGGAGGAGAGGAGGAGAGGGTGGGTGGGCAAGGGAGCACCCTCATAGAAGCAGTGGGAGGGGGTATGAGACAGGGGTTTCCCGTAAGGGATACCAGGTAAGGGGATAACATTTGAAATGTAAACTGAGATGGATGAACCCTTCTAGGCAAGGCTGAAGAGACTACATTTTCAGAAAGTTTTCTGCTATTAATATTATGTATATAATGTATGTATATGTATATGTCACTAGGTATATAGCACGCCCTATTGGACAGATTTCAGCAGATTGACAAAGGTGTTCTGTCTTATAGTGATGCTATAGAGACAAATAGATGATTTCTTAATTCTTAATGATGACCCTATAAGAATTCCTAAAATTATTAAGCCCTTTAAAACAGGACTACTATTAAACTCTCTCTGATATAAAAATTGCAGTGAAAATTCTGCCAATCTTCAAGTATCATGAGTTAATTGCTTCTGAATTGGAAAGCAGGAATTTACAACTTACGACATATTGCAAGACATTATAAAGCTAATGACAGATAATGAATGTCTAGTCTTAATGGGAACACATTTAAGTGTCTCTATTGTAAACTTCTTGTTCAATTTATGGCTTGAATTTATCTTTGAGCTTGTAATGAATTTTTCTAAAAACTAAAATATACTTGGAAAAATATGTAATTTATTCCTCTAGAAAGGTACAAAAGGAAACTCTATGAATGATTACATTGAATGGCATTATTACATCAGAGCAGCAAGAGTGAACAAGACAAATACAGAGGCAGATGCTTGAAACCAAACATTGAACTGCGAATGGAGTCCTCAATGGAGGAGTTAGAGAAAGGACTGAAGGAGGTGAAGGGATTTGCAACCCCTTAGGAAGAACAATATCAACCAACCAAACACCCCAGAACTTCCAGGGACTAAACCACTAACCAAAGAGGACACATGGAGCAACCCATGGTTCCAGCCACATATGTAACGGAGAATGGCCTTGTCAGGTAACAATGGGAGGAGAGGCTCTTGGTCCTGTGAAGGCTTGATGCCCCAGTATAGGGGAATGCCAGGGTGGGGAGGAGAGAGGGAGTGGGTGGGTGGGCTGGGGAGCACCCTCATAGAAGCAGGGGGAGGGGGGATCATCAGACAGGGGGGTCTCAGACAGGGGTTTTCCATAGCGAAAACCAGGTAAGGGGATAACATTTGAAATGTAAATAAGGAAAATATCCAATAAAACAAACTTGTAACAGAAAAAGAATACAATAAAATACAAAGGGAAAGTCTTTACCACTCTTTGACTTATCAAATGACAGAAGTAGATATTAATAGTCTATCTTCTACTTATCATAAAAAGGTACAATGTCAGTGTATGTTGTACAAATTAGGTGCCGTCATAAGGATATTTACATAAGTGGCTACTTCACTACCAAATTTTATATATGTATTTTTATTTTATATATATTTATAAATATTTTATATTTATTTTATTTATCTATAAAATAAATATATATGTGTGTAAATAAATATAAATTTAACTCACCTATCTCAAAGCTCCCATTGATGAATCCAACTATAGCTGTGGGGATACCGAATTGTCTCTCTATTTGTGTGAGCATGGAACTCATGAAAGTTCCTGATAGCGATTTGGATACATATGCACATGTTAATGCCATCAGAAACACCTAAAAAGAAACAATGTTTAAGGAAAAAAAGAAAACTTTGATTTCTGATTATGTATCTGTCATCTACTGGCAAAACTGCCATCTATAAGATGGATGACTGTGTCCAACATAAACATCCCTTGAATATCCAAGAAACTTTACGTGTAATCTCTCCTCCACCATGCTATCCTCGCTCTGGCCATGCAGTTAGAATGACAGGTAAGCAGTTGTGTTGTTGATAGGTATGGCTTTGATCTTTTATCAGTGTGCCTTATTCATACAGAAAGACATGGAGTTGTGACATGGACTTGTTCTATGTAAGACACAGCTATTGGTTTGCTTCAGCACTACACTGTTACCTGTAGGACACATGCTGTCCAGTTAAGGAAGGGGAGGAAGAGAACCCAGAATTACACCAAGGCATTGGGTCGGCAGCAAGCCTACTATGTTCTCTAAGCAGGAATGACAGGTCTCTGGAGGTCCTGGGCCAGTTTATCACTTTGTCCTCTTTCTCTGCATTCTTTTAGACAGCATAGCTGTGTACAGTTAAGAATCCTCATTACCTGCCGATGAATGATAACTCACCTTGAATGATGTAACTAATAACTAATAATTCACCTACAACTCACCTTGAGTGATGTAGTGAATTAGCTTCCTGGTTTCCTCAACTTAGTGTCCATTTGTCATCAACCAGCTACTGGAATTTCTGTACTATCTCACCCAAAATTATATGCATATAATACTGTATTGGATTACTATTTCTTACTTGTAAACCTATTGTCACAAGAACCAAATAATTTGAATAAACTTAAGTAGAAACACATGCAAAAAAAACTGAAAAAAGTGAATACCAAGTTCAGTATGGTTCAAAGTATACATTTTTGACTTCTAATTCCAAATTCCATTGGCAGTGATGTTCTTTTCTCTCCCTGTAAATCTTTAAGAGGACATGAATTTAATTTAATTTTTAACTTTCCCATGAATTTTATAATTCAGCTCTTATATTTAAAGAAAAATCTATCAAAATTAAGAATCTTAATTGAGAGAGCACTTGTTTTACTTACGTTTTGCAGAAGAAAGCAAGCCCATGACTTCTCAGAAAGTAAAAGATATCAGTGGCCATGCTCATCCAGACCCAGTGCTACCTAACACCAGTATTTATAAAGCTAACCCTACTGACGTTTTACCTCAGCACTCTAGAGTCTGCAGCAAACCCCTTCAGAGCAGACTTTTCAGGCTTACTAGATAAGTTTTTTTTTTCTCGTAATTTCTTTGTGTGTGTGTGCCGTGCGTGTGTGTGTGTGTGTGTGTGTGTGTGTGTGTGTAGGTGTGCATGCAGGATGAGTTCATGTTTGCGTATGTACATAGGGAGACCAGAAGACAATCTCAGGTATAATTCCTCAAGCTTTGTACTTTTTTATTTGTTTCAGCAAGGACTCTCACCAGCCTGGAATTCACCTAGGAGGCAAGGCTGGCTCTTCAGTGAGTGTTGTATATTTATCAGCCCGACTCCTACCTCCTCACCCTGGAATCAAAGTTATGTGACTCCACACATAGGAATAGTTTCCATGTAGGTGTTGTGGCCTGAACTCAGACCCTCCAGCCTCCATTATCAATCAAGGTAGCTCCCCAGGCCCCTTAGGAAATTTCCCTTCATTTTCTTTTAGAAAGTTTATTAAATTTGCTGTTTTCTAATTTCATACATAGATGATATGCTCTGATTATCCATTGCCTCCTCTCCTCTCCCCCTCTCTTCCCTATCAACACCCTTATTCCTAGCTGTCTTTTTCTAAGGTTCATGAATTTTGCTTTACATTTCTTTTGACCCATGTAGCTTAACCAGGACCTTCTCTGTAAACATTGGGTTAGAACCAAATATTTGTGTCTGGTGAGGTCGCCAATATATGTATAACTGAAGGCCGTAAAGGTCATAATTTTTCCTCTCCTGGAAAACTTTTCCTATCATATTTATAAATTTAAGCAGCAGGAGTTTCAGTATGGTATTGTATATCTTTTGACCACTCTAACATTCTAGATAGTTCTAAATTCAAGGATGGAGGGAAATCTGATTGGTTTTAAGTAGTTGCGTCTAACTTCTGTCTTTTAAAAGAATTGTTTTAGCATTTTCCATAACACCAATATAATAACATAAAATGAGCTTTTTATAGGTAAATTGTATAATTGAGTAAAATGAACTTTTAATACAATAACTTATAAGGAACATCTTAGAGAGGAACGTTTGCAGGACTCTCTAAAACTAGACAGATACTCAAAATTCCTGGGTTAATATAAGTCCTCATTTTGTGATGTAAAAATGACTTTGGAGCTATGAGAATAATAATTGTATCTAAAATACTGAAAACCAACAAAAAATACAGCTAAAAGAATAAGCAATTTTCTTACAAAAGAATGATTGTTGTATTGCCAAACCTTGAAGAAAATATTTATCCTTCTCATTGATTCATAAAGTCTTTGCATATTAATAGAGTTCTTCTGCAGGGAACTGTTTCCTATATGTGACCTCTGACCTTCTATTGGGAACCCCTAAAGGCTGAGTATTAGTTTGACCTCTAATCTCAGACTAAGTTCTAGCAGAACATAATACATAACAAAAATATTAAAGCACATTCTTCTTTAATACCTTCTAAAGCTCTTTAACTTTTCTGGATGAATAATCCTGGTTTGATATCCCTAATATTAAATCAATTTCTTTAAGTCAAGAAATTAACAACACATCTATTAAAATGGTTTTCCTCTTGGAAAACTTCATGTAAACCGGATAATATTATAGTCACTTCCAGTGCTCGCTTAAAAAGACTTCCGTGAGTATACACATGCGTACATAGAAACAATCTATACCTTGATCTTGGCAAAGCATCCGGCCCCATGGGTTGCAGCCCCCTTTTCAAGGTCTCCCATGTTGATCTTCTGACTCCTTAATGATGTCTCTACTTTAAAATTCCACTGCTAACTTTTCAAAAAAAGAGAAAGCAGCTAAATTATTTACTGAAATGTGATTTTTTCAATTCTGACACTGAACTAGTTTTTTTTTTAATTTTCTCTCATGCATTACATCCCAACAACAGTGTTCCCTCCCTCCACTCTTCACAGTCCATCTCCTCAACCTCCCTTCTCTGATAGATGATCCATTCCTCTTCATTTCCCTTCAAAAAAAGCAGTGCTGCCCCATCCTCCACCCCAGAGGTATCAACACAGTGTGATGTAATAAGTTACAATCAAACTAGAAACAGATCCTTACATCAGGGCTTACTCAGTATGGGGACAGTTGTTAAATTATTTACTGAACTGTAACAAATAATTCGTTAAAAAACAAAGCAAAGCAAAACTAGGTAAGTTTCAGTAGGTAAGATATCCTAGTCAAGGTTTCTATTGCTGTGATAAAACACAAGAACCAAAAGCAACTTGGTGGGGACAAGGCTTGTTTTACAGTTCAATACCACAGTTCATTACTGAGGGAAGTCAGGTCAGAAATTCAAAGCAGGAACCTGGATACAGGAGCCAATTCAGAGACCATGAAGGAATAGAATACTGCTTATCTCTTTGCTCCTAATGACTTGCTCAGCCTACTTCTTCCAGGACTTCCAGATTCCAGGACTTCCTGCCTAGGGATGATTCCCTCCACAGTGAGTTGGGTCCTCACATCAATCATCAATCAAGAAAAGGCCACAGAGGTTACATTGGTCTGCAAATGACTCTAGTCTGTGTCAAGTTGATGTCAAACCGTGCAGCGCAACTGTGAGTGTGGTTCAATGGGTAAAGTGTTTAATTCCTAATTTTGAAGAGGTGAGTTCGAATTCTTTGCATCCAAGTGAAAATCTGGGCTTCCCTGTACCTGCCTTAAGTACAACATCGGGAGGGCATGCCATCCCATTTCTGCTTTCTGTCTTGGGTTTGAAAGACCCCAGCTTAGCAGCAGTAACGCCATTTTGCAAGGCTGTACTTAAGATGACTGGTTCAGAGAAAGGTTAAAACACTGAGTACAAAGCGGCTGCCAAGCAGGATGTGTTTGGTTGAAGGCCTGGCAACAGGACGACTGCGGTTGAGCACCTGACAATGAGAAAAGCCCCGGGAGAGGTCCCACACCCTGGTGGGGGGCTGAGTCAGCCATTATGTTCCAAGAAGGTAGCTAGGAAACTTGCCCCGGGGCTGAACCCTTGGGGGGCCGAGTCAGCCTTATGTTCCAGAAAGGTAGCTAGGAAACTTGCCCCCAGGCTGAACCCTTGGGGGGCCGAGTCAGTCGTTATGTTTCAGGAAGGTAGCTAGGAAACTTGCCCCCGGGCTGAACCCTTGCCACATTAGAATCCACCAATTATATCCCTGTAACCATGCATCTGCTTCTGTATGCTTGCTTCTGCTCCCCAAAATCCTATAAAAAGCCCATCCTTGGTTCCGTGGGGCGCGCCAGTCCCCCGAGTGACTGAAGCGCCCACAGGTGCCTGTGCCTGTGTATCCCGACAATAAACCAAATCCTCTTGCTGATTGCATCCTGTGGTGTCTCGGTCTGGTCATTAGAGTTGGAGGGTCTCCATCCCGAGGGAAAGTTCTCCCTGAGAGCTTTTCATTTGGTGCGTTGGCCGGGAAAGGAGATCCTCCACCCAGGGACCACCGACCACCCACTGGGAGGTAAGCCGGCCGGCGTCTGTCTGATTCTGTCTCGTTCTGCCCTATTCTGTCTGTTCTGTGAGCACTCAGCCGGGTCTGTTCTGTGGGCGCTCAGCTGGGTCTGTTCTGTGGGCGCTCAGCCGGGTCTGTTCTGTGGGCGCTCAGCCGGGTCTGTTCTGTGGGCGCTCAGCCGGGTCTGTTCTGTGGGCGCTCAGCCGGGTCTGTTCTGTGGGCGCTCAGCCGGGTCTGTTCTGTGGGCGCTCAGCCGGGTCTGTTCTGTGGGCGCTCAGCCGGGTCTGTTCTGTGGGCGCTCAGCCGGGTCTGTTCTGTGGGCGCTCAGCCGGGTCTGTTCTGTGGGCGCTCAGCCGGGTCTGTTCTGTGGGCGCTCAGCCGGGTCTGTTCTGTGGGCGCTCAGCCGGGTCTGTTCTGTGGGCGCTCAGCCGGGTCTGTTCTGTGAGCGCTCAGCCAGGTTGTTTGGAATTTGGGCGGGACGAAGAAGGAGCTGACGAGCTCAGACTTCTCGTCCCGCAGCCCTGGAAGACATTCCAAGGGTGTTAGGGGCCCGACTTTTCGGGGCTCAATCTGGGACTCTGGTTAGAGGAGAAGGATCCGGTCTAACGGCACCTCTGTCTGTATTTTTGGCTTTCAGAGGGCCCCGGACCTTTGCCACCTCCATCTGACTTTTTGCTTTCAGTTTGGTACCAAAGCCGTGCAGCACGCCTGTCTGTTGTTTGTTTGACTGTTGGTGTTGTTTGTTTTCTCTGTGTTCTAATCTTCCTTAGAACTAACATGGGACAGTCCCTAACAACACCCCTAAGTCTCACTCTTGATCATTGGAAAGACGTCCACGACCGGGCACACAACCAGTCCGTCGAGGTTAAAAAAAAGGAAATGGCAGACTCTCTACACATCCGAGTGGCCCACTTTCGGAGCGGGATGGCCAGTGAATGACACATTTAATAAGATCATTATTTTACAGGTTAAAGATCGGGTCGTCCACGGACATCCTGACCAGGTTCCTTATATTATCACTTGAGAGAGTCTCGCCTTAAACCACCCCCCCTGGGCGGAACCCTTCGTGGACCCAAATTGGCATCCCCTCAACCCCTAGCCTGTCCCCTCGGCCCCGCCCGGTCCGCCGGCCACGTCTTCCTCTCTCTACCTTTGTGAAATCAGAGCCTTCTAAGAAACCTGTCCTCCCGGCAGACCCAAACTCCCCTCTCATAGATCTTCTCTCTGACAGGCCTGGCTAAAACGGAGGAGGCAGAGCCGCCGGCCAGATCAGTTGCCGGGCCACAGTCTGATAAGGGTTTCTCCCCTGTCGCAGGGAGATTGCGCAATAAGCGCGAGGTGATGCCAGATACAACCTCCCAGGCTTTCCCACTTAGACAGGGAACCAGTGGCCAGACCCAATACTGGCCGTTTTCAGCAGCTGACATTTACAATTGGAAACAAAACAACCCTTCTTTCTCCAAAGATCCGGTGGCACTCACCGACCTAATAGAATCTGTTTTACTTACCCACCAGCCTACTTGGGATGACTACCAACAGCTCTTACAGGCCCTCTTAACCTCAAAAAAAAAAAAAAAAGAGTGTTCCTAGAGGCCAGAAAGCATGTTCTGGGAGATGATGGGCGTCCCACCCAGCTGCCTGAGAAAATTGATGCTGCATTCCCACTTAAGAGACCAAACTGGGATTTTAATACAGCTGAAGGTAAGGGACACCTACGCCTTTATTGCCAGTTGCTTCTAGCGGGTCTCCGAGGGGCTATACGACGCCCTACTAATTTGGCTCAGGTAAAACAGGTATTACAGGAAGCAGGGGAAACTCCCTCCGCCTTTCTAGAGAGACTTAAGGAGGCCTACCGTATGTACACTCCCTATGACCCAGATGACCCAGGACAAATGATGAGTGTCTCTATGTCCTTCATCTGGCAGGCTGCTCCAGATATCAGGACTAAGTTACAGAGGTTAGAAAATTTGCAGGGCTATACATTACAGGATTTACTTAAAGAAGCTGAAAAAAAAAAAAAAAGAAGATAGAGTTCGCAGAGAGAGGGAAGAGAGAGAATTGAGTCGAATCTTGGCCGCTGTAGTTCAGGGCCAAGAAAGGAAGGGAGATAGGGGGGAGCTCGAAAGGGGCTGAAGCTGGATAAAGATCAATGTGCCTATTACAAAGAGAAAGGGCACTGGGCCAGAGAGTGCCCCAAGAAGCCTGGCGGACCCCGAAAGCCTCGACCACGAACCTCCCTCTTGGCTCTAGATAAAGATTAGGGAGGTCAGGGCCAGGAGCCCCCACCCCGAGCCCAGGGTAACGCTTAAAGTTGGGGGGCAGCCGGTTACTTTCCTGGTAGACACAGGAGCCCAGCATTCAGTCCTCACCCGAGCTTCAGGACAACTCAGCGACCGGACGGCCTGGGTACAAAGAGCTACTGGTGAGAAACAATACCGATGGACTACGGACCGCCAGGTTCAGCTGGCTACCGGTAAGGTGACCCATTCCTTCTTACATGTTCCGGACTGCCCGTACCCTCTGCTGGGCCGTGACCTGCTCACCAAACTAAAAGCACAAATTCATTTTGAGGAAGGAGGGGCCCGAATAACTGGCCCCCATGGAACTCCCCTTCAAGTTCTAACCCTACAATTAAAAGATGAATATAGACTATATGAACCGGGACAGGACAAGCCACAATCCCTAGAAATAGACACTTGGGTCACGAATTTTCCACTGGCTTGGGCAGAGACTGGTGGGATGGGGTTGGCGCTCCAACAGCCCCCCCTTAATTATACAGTTAAAGGCCACTACAACTCCAGTCTCCATAAAACAATACCCCCTGTCACATGAAGCTTATCAAGATATAAGGCCTCACATTATGAGGCTTCTGGATCAAGGCATCCTAGTCCCCTGCTGGTCGCCTTGGAATACGCCTCTTCTGCCTGTTAAGAAACCCGACACTGGAGATTATAGGCCAGTACAAGACTTGAGAGAGGTCAACAAGAGGGTAGAAGATATTCATCCGACTGTTCCAAACCCTTACAATTTGCTCAGTAACTGTTCATCGATGAGAAACAGGGGTATGCTAAAGGGGTCCTAACACAAAGGTTGGGACCCTAGAAACGCCCTGTGGCCTACCTGTCTAAGAAATTGGACCCTGTGGCCTCCGGCTGGCCACCGTGCATAAGGATGGTTGCTGCTATTGCTGTCCTGATCAAGGATGCTAGAAAATTGACTTTGGGACAGCCACTCACCATCCTAGCACCCCACGCAGTGGAGGCCTTGGTAAAGCAGCCCCCAGACCGCTGGCTCTCTAATTCCCACATGACCCACTACCAAGCCTTGTTACTGGATGCAGAACGGGTTCAGTTTGGGCCCGTAGTCGCCCTCAATCCTGCCACCTTGCTTCCTCTACCAGAGGAGGCAGAACAGCATGACTGCCTACAAATCCTCACAGAAGTACATAGAACCAGGCCGGACCTATCGGACCAGCCTCTTCAGAATGCTGACCACACATGGTACACGGATGACAACAGCTTCTTGGCAGAGGGAGAGCGAAAGGCTGGAGCTGCGGTCACTACGGAGGACAAAGTGATTTGGGCGAAAGCCCTGCCTGCTGGTACCTCCACACAACGGGCTGAACTCATCGCCTTGACTCAGGCGCTCAAGATGGCAAAAGGTAAGAGGCTAAATGTATATACAGACAGCCGTTATGCCTTTGCCACGGCACACATCCACAGGGAGATCTACTGGGGCGGGGGCTGCTCACATCTGAAGATAAAGATATTAAAAATAAGGCTAAAATTCTGGCCCTCTTAGAAGCCCTATTCTTGCCCAAAAGACTGAGTATTATGTATTGTCCAGGACACCAGAAAGGGCACAACCCAGAGGCACGAAGAAACCGGCTGGCCGATGCCACGGCGTGAGAAGCGGCCATGAGCAAACAAATCTTGCCCTTAAATAGCCCAGACCAACCCACGCCCCCACCAGTGGGACAAACCAGTTGGGTTTATGCCCATGAGGACATAGAGCTCCTAAAAAAAAATGGGGGCCATCTACCACCCTCAACTAAAACAGTGGGTCTACAAAGGAAAGACAGTTATGCCAATAAAAATGACTTTTGAATTGATCTCCTTTTTACATAAATTAACCCATTTGGGGTTTAAGAAGATAAAAACCTTACTAGATCGGGAAGAGATAAATCTGTGTTTTTTGAATCAGGACAAAGCGATACAAAAGGTGACTGAGAGTTGCAAAGCGTGCGCTCAGGTTAACCCGGGAAGGACCATGATTGGACAAGGAGTTCGTCCTAGGGGACACCGTCCCGACATCCATTGAGAAATTGATTTTACTGAAATTAAACCAGATATATATGGATACAAGTATCTCCTAGTGTTTGTAGACACCTTCTCAGGATGGGTCGAAGCCTTCCCCACAAAGCACGAGACTACAAAAATGGTCACCAAGAAGCTCCTCGAGGAAATCTTTCCCAGCCCTTCTCTGAGGGCCCATTTACAGGCCCTACAGATTGTGCAGAGAGACGTCTGGAGACCTTTGGCCACTGCTTACCAGGACAAGCTTGAGCATCCGGTGGTGCCACACCCATTCCAGATTGGAGACACCGTGTGGGTGCGCAGACACCAGACCAAGAATCTCGAGCCACAGTGGAAAGGACCCTACACCGTCCTCCTGACTACCCCGACCGCCCTAAAGGTAGACGGAGTCTCGGCTTAGGTCCACGCACCACATGTCAAGGCAGTCCGGTCTGAGGAATTGACTAATCACAACACTACACCCCAGACATGGAGAGTTCAGCGCACTCCAAACCCCTTAAAGTTAAAACTCCTACGTGGCTCCTCCTAGTCCTTTTGTGGCCTAGAGTCAGTGGGGGAATAAGCCCCCACCAGACAGAAATTTCTTGACCAAGTCGAGTGAAAGATTTCACTCAAAGTTAGCAAAAAAAAAAAAATGGGGGAATGAAAGACCCCAGCTTAGCAGCAGTAACGCCATTTTGCAAGGCTGTACTTAAGATGACTGGTTCAGAGAAAGGTTAAAACACTGAGTACAAAGCGGCTGCCAAGCAGGATGTGTTTGGTTGAAGGCCTGGCAACAGGACGACTGCGGTTGAGCACCTGACAATGAGAAAAGCCCCGGGAGAGGTCCCACACCCTGGTGGGGGGCCGAGTCAGCCGTTATGTTCCAAGAAGGTAGCTAGGAAACTTGCCCCCGGGCTGAACCCTTGGGGGGCCGAGTCAGCCGTTATGTTTCAGGAAGGTAGCTAGGAAACTTGCCCCCGGGCTGAACCCTTGCCACATTAGAATCCACCAATTATATCCCTATAACCATGCATCTGCTTCTGTATGCTTGCTTCTGCTCCCCAAAATCCTATAAAAAGCCCATCCTTGGTTCCGTGGGGTGCGCCAGTCCCCCGAGTGACTGAAGCGCCCGCAGGTGCCTGTGCCTGTGTATCCCGACAATAAACCAAATCCTCTTGCTGATTGCATCCTGTGGTGTCTCGGTCTGGTCATTAGAGTTGGAGGGTCTCCATCCCGAGGGAAAGTTCTCCCTGAGAGCTTTTCAGGTTAACCAGGTCGGTTGTGCAATGGGATGAACTAGAGGGAAGAATATTTAGCTGGTCATGGGTAAATACATTGCAGGATCTTGGTTGGCAATGAGCACCCAGGCAAGAACACACCCAGGAATAGATTTGGAGAGCAGACTTATTGGGGGGCAGAAGAATGGGGTATTTATTCCCCTAGGGATGCATCATCCTACCACAAAGCATTTGCTCAACTATGTTCATAGCTGTTTTACTCATTAGAGGCAGAAAGTGGAAAAAGCCTAGATATTCCTCAACCAAAAGATGCAAGAAGAAAATGTGGCATATTTACAAAATGTAGTAGTACTCAGCTCTTAAAAGCAATGACATCATAAAATTTGCAGGCAAATGGATGTACTAGAAAATCATCGTGAGTGAGAAAGCCCAGATCCGGAAAGATACCTGTCTTACTTTAGGGTCTTATTGCTATGAACAGACAGCATGACCAAGGCAACTCTTATAAGGACAACATGTAATTGGGGCTGGCTTCCAGGTTCAGAGGTTCAGTCCATTATCATTAAGGCAGGAGCATCTCAGCCTCCAGGCAGGCCTGGTGCAGGAGGAGCTGAGTTCTACATCTTCACCCAAAGGAAGCCAGGAACAGACTGAGCATCCTCAGGCAGCTAGGAGGAGGGTCTCCATGCCCACCCCACAGTGACACACTTCCTCCAACAAGGCCACATCTAATCATGCCACTGGGCCAAGCATATGCAACCCATCACATTCCACTCCCTGGCCTCCATAGGCTTGTTCAAACAAATGAGTCTATTGAGGCCATACCTAAACATAGCATAATTAAAAAGTACATTTAGTCCAACTTCTAAAGCCACCACAGTCTATAGCAGTATCAACAATGTTAAACGTCCAAAGTTCAAAGTCTCTCCTGAGATCAATCCAATCACTTAACTGTAATCTGTAGTGAGCCATATTGGATTTGGGCCTGGCAGCATTGTAACAGCATGGCCACAGTAAAAGTCATGGGATTGTTGGACAGAGGCCTCTCCCATGTATTTACGGCACAGGAAGAAAAGACCAAGTAGTAAACACCGGGTGTCTCCACCGCATGACCTCTGCTGAGCCCGGCTGATGCTTGTGGAACTGACACACCTGGACCACACCTGGGTGGTGGTCAATTTACTTCTGCCTTTTGCTTCCTCAGCCTTTATCCTTGAGATTTAGGCTGGTTTTCTCGGATTTCTCCCTAATTAATTCAGGTCTCCTACTCGGTCTTTTGTTACTGGTACTCACAAGCCAGGGTTTCCCACTGTGCTTCCCAGATATTTTCTACCTGGAGAACTTGGGTATATAAGTAGTAAATAAAGCTACAGGAGATTCTTCCTCACTCCTCACTCTTCCCCCCCCCCCCTCTCTCTCTCTCTCTCTCTCTCTCTCTCTCTCTCTCTCTTCCTCTCTTCCTCTCTTCCTCTCCTGGCTTGACACGATAACCTGTGTGTGTGTGTATGTGTGTTTCTTTCATCCCGTAGGCTTTCGCCCTATTCTCGGTACTGTGTTGGTGCTGGTGCCGACAGTAATCCCCTAATTAAGAACTCGGCCATCTCCATGTCTGATGTCAAAGCAGTCTTCAGATCTTCAACTCCTTTTTCATCTTTGTTGACTGCAACAAACTTCTTTCTCCTGAGCTGGTTCCACTTTCTGTTAGCAGCTTTCCTCAGCAGATAACCCATGGCTCTGGCATCTTTAACGTCTTTGGGTCTCCAAGGCAGCTTCAATGTTACAGGTTGTTCCAGTGTCTGTGATCCACACATGATCCTCCAAAGGGCTGGCTTCACTTCTCCAGTTCTGCTCTCTGTAACACTCAGGTTGAGCCACTCCACTGCCTCAGCTGTTCTTGGTGATCATCTGATGGTCCTGGCATCTCCAATACACTGGGGTCTTCTGCTGCAACCAGGCTTCACCAGTTGCCTTTCACAGGCTCTCTTCATGGTGCCAAGCCTCAACTCCTTTGCATGACCCCTTCAGTCCTGGGCTGTCAATTGCAACTACGGGTGCACCTTCACCAATAGCCTTCCATGGCCTCTCACAGTGCCCAGCCTCAACTGCTCTTCATGACGCCTTCATGCCTTCAAAACCACTGCCACCTGGGTGACTCTTACACATTACCAAGCACAGCTGCATCTTGAGGTACAACCTTGACTATCTCTGGAACACAGCTTTTTTGTGCTCTCAGAAAACATGTCCCAGAAGATTTCACCTCAGTGACGTTGGTCTCTTTCTTAGCTCCAGTTAGTCAGCATCAATTTTCCTAGTAGTTTTCTTCTCCTCTTGAATATAGAGCCAGAGACACGTGAATGAAGCTTCTGAGTTCTGCTCCTTGCAGGAGCTGGAACATGGCCCCCTTGTTCTATTATAGTATCACCAGCTTTCTCATTTTTGACACCTTCACTGCCTAAGCTTGGTTCTCTACGTCTTGCTCATTAGGTTGACCTTGAATTTAGAGATCTGTATGCCTGTCTCCTGGGATTAAAGGTTTGTACTTAGTTGCCTGGAGCTAATTTAGGTGGGTGGGATCTTGCCCCAAGCTCATTACTTCCTTAATTCAATTTAATATCCTTGAACACAGGATTCAGCTCTATTTCACTTCTGAGTGTCCCTTTAATACTTGAAACATATATTTTGTATTTTTCCTTTCTCATCTTCCCTTTTTTCATTAAAATGCTCTTCATGAGACTTAACCGCAGAACAAAATCTATGATGGGCGTTTCTGAGACTTCTTTTGTCATTTTAATTAATCTGAGTCTTTTCACCTTAGCCTCAGGCCAACTCTTCAGACCAGGGCAAAAGGCAGCCACATTCTTCACCAAAATACCACAAAAGCAGTCTTTACAGCACATAATTCTTCTCTGAAACCTCTTGGCCCGGCCTGCACAATTCAAATCACTCTCAGTAACAAAGACTTCCGCATTCCTACTAAGATAGCCCATTAAGCCCCATTTAAAGCATTCCACTACTTTCCAAATCCAAAGACCCCAAATCCATATTCTTCCAAACAAAAACACGGTCAGACCTATCACAGCAATACCCCAGTCCCTGGTACCAACTTCATACAATCTATGGTATGTAGTCACTTATATGTAGACATTAGTGGTTAAGTGAAGGATATCTATGCTGTAATCCATAGATCAGAGAGGCTAAGTAACAAAGAGGTCTCAAGAGAGGATGTATAGATCTCCCTGAGAAGGGGAAATAGAATATATTTTGCAGATACACTGAAGGCAAGTAGAGATAGGAACAGGAGGGTTCAGGCAGGGGAGTAAAGGGATGGAGAAGTGGGAGAGACAACTGGAAAATTGGTCACTGGGGGCAGAGGGAATGTAGAAACCTAGTGCAGTAGAAATTCCATGGAATTTATGAGAGTGGATATGATGAAGCCTCCAAAGTAATACTGGGTATGGAGCATGAACTGCCCACCTTCTGTATTAGGCAAGACTCCCAGTAGTGGGCCTAGGACATCAACCCTACTACAAAATCTTCTACCTACAATATGTCCTTCCTGTAAGATGTGCTGGTGTTGTGGTGGTCCAGAACTTGTGGGAGTGGCCAACACATGACTGGTTCAACTTTAGACTCACTTCATGAGAAGGAGTCCATGCCTGACACTATGGGCATGGACAGGAGCCAGAGGTTAGTCATCCCAAAGAACCAGGATAGAACAAAATACTATTGTCAAAAAAAGGTCAATGAAATGATTCCCAATGGTATTCTGGTGTACTTATAGATCAGTGCCTAGCCTAATTGTCATTAAAGGGCCATCATCCATCAACTGAGTGGAGCAGATACAGAGACCCACAGCCAAATGGTAGGCAAAGGCAGGAAACCCAGAAGAAGGAGAGGAAGGATTCTAGGAGCCAGAGGGGCGAAGGACACCAGAAGAATATGACCCTCAGAATAGATCATGCAAGGTTCACAGCAGCTCTTAGAGAGTGGAACAATAATCGTGGATCCTGTGTGGGTCTGAGCTAGAACCTCTGCATATGCGTCAAGGCTGTGCAGCTTGGTATTCTTATGGGAACACCCAGAGCAGAAATGAGAGGTGTTTCTGACCCTGCTTGAACTAGAGACACTTTTCAACTGATTGGATTACCTTGTCCAGCCTTAATATGAGGATTTCTACCTAACGTTATTGTTATTTGTAATTACCTGTTCTGCTGCTATCTCTGAAAGGCCTGTGAATTGGAAACTTCTAGTTCTTTGCAAAATTAATTATATTAAATGATGTTTTGCTGGAGTAGACAGGTGAAAGGATGTATTGCTAAAGAAAACAGGTAGAAGACTGTTTTCCTAAAGCAGACACAGGTGAAAAGATGTTTAGATATAATAAATACGTGAAAGGACTCTTGATAAAGGAGTATAAATATGACCTCACAGACAGTGGGAGAGAAACACTGAGCATTGATTTGGTTTGCTCTGCCTCGCTATTTGCTAAAGATATACACGTATTGGTTCACCTTACATCGTGTTGTTGAGCTCAACCTGTGATAATGCAGCCATTGAGAGAAACTTTCCCAAGAACTGCTAACGAGATTCTTGTGGCAGTTTCCCACTTCCGCAGCCTCACCTCAGTCTGGTTGGCACACCTGCTAGTTTCTTCAGGATTAAACTACAGCTGCCTGGTGTCTGCTTGCTAAAAGGACTAGACTTTAGCTGCTGGTTCATGCCTGGTGTCTGCCTGCCTAGAGGACTGGTCTGCAGCTGCTAAGTCATATTTAGTGTTTGCTATGGGACTGAACTGTTGCCCAAGAAGATCAAGCTCACCTCCAAAGAACTATTGCTGAGCAAGTCCACTTTCCCCCTATTCTAATTAACTTTCCTCTTCCACTGCCTCTGCTGAGTGGTGGGCTATAGGAGAGGTTGAACACTTATTAAAAGTAAGTTACAAAAAATTTATGCCTGCCTGCAGGCCTGTTTTTTTTTTTTTTTTTAAGGAATCAAAGGAGGAGTGGATCTTAGAGAGAGGGAAAGTGAGGGAGACTGGAGTAATAGAAGCAGGGGAAATTGTAGATAGAATCTAACGCGTGTAAATAAATAAATAAACATAAATAAGTGAAAAAGTAATTAATAAATAAATAATAAAACATGAAAACATTCATTGTGTTTGTACTAACTAAGCTTCCACTTCACTGAGCCAATAAAGGCTGTGTGACCAGGCTTCTTTCCTGAGTTCTTTGCATTCTAACACTTCCTGGAGCCCCAAGAAGAGAATCACTCTGGGACAATATTGATTAACAGAAACTTACGGAGACTCAGAATTTAAATCACAAAACAACCTAAGGAAAAACAGCAAACAAGTCCATGATAAGGGGATAAATCCAACAATTCCAGATTTTAAAATGTAAGGTTTAGGGAAAAGACCAAACACCTAAGCAGAGATCTAAACATAGTATTTAAGTATTTATTATGTATGGACAAAAATGCCCCCCTCTGTATAGGTGATATATACATATAAGTATTTATATGCGATGGATTTAGTTCTATTCAACTGTACCATTCTCATCAACCTTTTTGTCTTGTATTTTGAGAGTAGGATATTTTTCATTACCATCAAAGTATTTTAATTTCAGATTCCTTTTTAAGAAAATCTACTTTGACCTTTTAGTATGATTTCTCAGGCATATCCACAGCAATAATGTATGAAATTTCTCTGAGAAATGTTCATTTAACATGCAATCCAACATTGTCCTAAGTTTATAAAACCTTTATCAAACTTCACAATCCAAGTCACAACTAAGTGACCTTGTATGACCCTAGTTCTCTTCATTGCTTTGCAGTTACAACAATTAGTTACTGAACACCTAGTTTTCCAGTCAACGCATAAAGCACCAAGAGTCAACAAGGAATAAGACAAGCTGTGCTGTTATAGAGAAAAGGGAAGTTGTTTGAGAAACTTCAGTTTCCAGAGAAAATTGATTGAATACGAATCTCTAGGAACCTACACTTCTTCTGGGAAAGATAAATTTTTGGAGAGAGAGGGAGAGAGAGAGAGAGAAAGAGAGAGAGAGAGAGAGAGAGAGAGAGGATATGGATGGGTGGATTGATAGATAGACAGACAGACAGACAGATAGATAATAAGATAGATAGATAGATAGATAGATAGATAGATAGATAGATAGATAGATAGATAGATAGATAGATAGAGTCCATAGAGTACACTGGATAGAAAGAGGCCATTTAGGCTGAGATACAACTTGCTTAAAGTGGAAGTAGGAAAGGAAATTCTTAGGCTGTAAATAAAAAAGGTAGGAACTATCTAAGACCTGCCAATGGTACTAATTATTGTTCACTCATTCCATACATATTTATTAAGGCTTTATTAAATTCTAAGCACAGTAGCAAGTATTAGGTATCGGAAGATGAATAGTTTGTACTTGTGCTTGGGTGGTCTCAGAAGCCACTGGAAGAGAAAATCTTTAAGTGGCAATGAATAGCTTTGGCCATGGTGCACTTAATTTCAGAGGAAACAAAAGGACTGAAGAAGACCATTTTCATGAGCATATGAACAGTGCCATTCAGGTGCAGTACAATAGTTTAACCACTCATAGTTTAAAACAAGCACAAATCTAAAGATATCTTTGCAAACTAACTGCATGTCTTTGAACAGGCAACTCAGTTTCTCTAGCTACGACTGCAAACAACATCTATCTTTCTCAAAATACTGACAAGTTTGTGACATATACTAGAAGGATTTAATGTGTAGAAAAATTCATAAAGGTTTAAGAAGAATTAGAAAGCCAAATTGGCTAAAGGCTGTATCAGAAAGGGGAAGAGCTGAGAGGCAGAGGCTCGAGTCCTCAAGGACATAAAGCCACCATTGGAAGCTAGGAAGATCCTGATGTTTCTCGTCTTCTTCACAATTCCAGTGTCACACAAAAATTCCCCAGTAATTCAACCTAACAGAATTTGATGAGCATAGAACCTGGGAATGTTAGTCTGCAGATGCCAAGGAACATGAAACAAGATGAATATCAACAAAGACAAACATAATCCTCAGTAAGAATTAAATATACCTAATGGATTTTATAAAATGGGTGTGCAAGCAACATCCAAGCAATGGTAGTTATTTGATGCGGCTTAATAGACTTAAGTGTCCTCAGGGCTATTCTGACTCCATTCAGATGATAGCTCCTTGCATAGTTCAGAAGCTCTGGTCTCATTTAGATAACACATTATTTGGATAAAGTTGGACATCACGGGAAATTATAGATAATAAATAATAAACATCAACTTGACATACGCTTTACATATTTTATGCTTTATGCACGGAGCCAGCCATATTGGATTTGGGCCTAGCCGCTTTTTGACTGCATGGTTCAAAGTGACTCTGGGCTGTTTGGCCACAGAGACTCACCCCTAAGATGACTGCCATAAGCCTTAAGATTGTTGGACAAAGCCTCTCCCATGAATTTACGGCACAGGAAGATAACATTCAAGGGATGCCTCAGCTCCCTTAGCAGATACCAGTTATCTCCTCAGTCTACACCCAATGTCTCCACTACCTGACCTCATCGCCTGACTTCTTTGCCTCCAGCTATCACTGCCTATACCTTCATCTCCCCCCTCCTTCATATTTCACAAAGGTCACTCCCCCTACCTGAAAGCCTTAAAAGCTGTAACGTTCATCCCAATAAACGAGACCTTGACAACAGAATCTTGCTTGGTCTCCTTCTTCTCTCGCCCCCATTTAGGCCCAAGGATAGCACCCCTTCGGGACCCTGAATAACTGGGTCCCCGCAGGCGGGGACAAGTGGCGCCCAAACACAGGGACCCCGAAGTACGGCCAACTACCAGACGACGGAGACAGGAGATCCGAGGAGAAATTGAGGACTCTCAGGCTGCATCACTCGTGCATCACTGGAGAGGGAGATAAGACCGGTCGAATAAGTGTCGTCCCATCACCATGGGGAAGGTATTGTCTAAGGAGGCTTGATTCATAGGAGAGATCAAGCGCTCATTCAGGGAGAGAGGAAAGAGTTAAGAAAAAGGATTTAATCAATTTCTTTTGTTTTATTGATGAAAAGTGTCCCTGGTTAATTTTAAGTGAATTTTTTTTGTCTTTGTGTGGGAAACTTGTCCTTAGTTTATAATTGAAGGAGCAGAAATTAATTCCTATAGTTGGAATAAGGTTGGAAAGTGTTTAAATGTCTTATTGTAAGAAAAAGGATCCTAGGCAGTTCCGATTCAGGAGGTAGTGTCTGTGTCTTTGTGTCTTTGTGTTTTGTGCCGGCTGAACTCTGGGTCTGTATTTGCTCGTGAGTTCTGGAGTTCTGGTTTTGCAGCTGCTCCCATCTCAGGCTGAGAGGGAGGATCGTGTCTCAGGAGAGACACAAATGTGAGCGATAGATGTGCCAGGGACTCACCGATTGCGCTGCCCTGGGAGACGTCCCAGGAGGTAAGAAGGGACCCCAGGGATGCCTGGGAGATTCCCGTCTGGGTGACGGTGAGGATTCGGCCATTCTCATGGATTGGAGAAAAGACCCGCCTTTCCGTCTGTCTGTATTTCCAGAGTGGCCCTTGTCTGTGTGTCTTAGGTCCTTGTTTTGTGTTACTTGTGACTTTGACAATGGGAAGATTCTGGTTGGGAAGGAGGAGTAATGTGGAATCTGCTCCTGTTCATCTGTCTTTGCTGAGCTCATGGAAGCTCCCATCTGAATCAGCTCAGTTTTGTGGCAGTCTTGTGGCGGCCGCTTGTTTTTGTTTTGTGCGCACTTTTGTTTTTTTGTCTGTTAATCGTTTGATTGTCTTTCTATGTGACTAAATGCTTTTGCCCTCTTCAGCAGACCTCTATTTTCTGGACTCTCTTCTTGTTTTCTCACCATCCCACTTGGGATGCTTGTTAGTGGCTGTTACAGGAAATCTATAATGCTCACTTGAGTGTGCTTGAGAAACAAGAATTTCAGGTTTGCCCTGGATTCCTTTGGGATAGGTGTGGGGATAGGCTTGATTTCTATTGCAAATGATATAACATTGCATATGTTAGTACTCCTAACACTTCTTGGGACTGTGCCTCTGGGATCACAACCTGTATAAGTTTAGAAGTTCTAAAAGGCAGTCATGACCTTTGTGTGTAGGTTCAGATAGTGTCCAGATTGGAATCCTGATGCTAAAGACTTAGTAAGACACAAAAGAGAGTTGAGAATTACTTAGGGCTATCTGAAGGCGGAGTCCAGCTAGGTGCTGCAAGGGCATCTGCTGTTGCCCTGCAACACAAGGCTTATGGAGATAAAGCTTCAGTTGTGTTAATACAGAATTGTAGGCTAGAGTCTTGAAAGTATTTTAAAAAAAAGAAAAGAAAGAAAGAAACCTGGTAAAACATATCTTATTCCAAACAGCAATTAAGTTGGTTATTACAAAATACTGATATTTGGCCTATCACATATACAAATTTTTCAGGCAAAGTTGGTAATTTTACTCTTTGCATGCTTTTGTATTTCCTATAAATTTGTGCATGCAACCCATAGAAAATGTGCTTACTGTATTTATAGGTGGTTCATCTAATGAAAAGGCTACATGTATGATTGGATCACTTGTTTATTCTCTTCAGTTTCCCCTGCTTCAGCACAGATTATTAAATTACGTGCTGTAGCCACTGTTTTTAAAATTAAAAAAAAATCAAGCTTTTAAGTCATATACTGATAGCCAATGTATGGCTTATGGTTTACAGTTGATTAAAAAGTTTCCCTTTTTAGATACTACTAGCCCTCAAATTATACAATTACTTAATGCTTTACTAGAGACAAGTTTTCTACTTGAAATCAGTGAGTGATGATTTCAGTGTGAATGTCTGACAACTCACTGTCCTTTCAGTGCTCTGGCTCAGACAACTAAACAAAACCATAGACCCAGCTCTTTAAAAATGATAATGGACCCAAATCCCGTGGGAGGGAGAGCTAAACCTTCAGAGAGGCAGACAAGCCTGGGAAACCAGAAGAGACTGCTCCCTGCACACACATCTCGGACGCCAGAGGAAAAAGCCAAAGACCATCTGGAACCCTGGTGCACTGAAGCTCCCGGAAGGGGCGGCACAGGTCTCCCTGGTTGCTGCCGCTGCAGAGAGCCCCTGGGCAGCACCCCACGAGCGAACCTGAGCCTCGGGACCACAGGTAAGACCAAATTTTCTGCTGCAAGAAAGCTGCCTGGTGAACTCAAGACACAGGCCCACAGGAACAGCTGAAGACCTGTAGAGAGGAAAAACTACACGCCGGAAAGCAGAACACACTGTCCCCATAACTGACTGAAAGAGAGGAAAACAGGTCTACAGCACTCCTGACACACAGGCTTATAGGTCAGTCTAGCCACTGTCAGAAATAGCAGAACAAAGTAACACTAGAGATAATCTGATGGCGAGAGGCAAGCGCAGGAACCCAAGCAACAGAAACCAAGACTGCATGCCATCATCGGAGCCCAATTCTCCCGCCAAAACAAACATGGAATATCCAAACACACCAGAAAAGCAAGATCTAGTTTCAAAATCATATTTGATCATGATGCTGGAGGACTTCAAGAAAGACATGAACACACTTAGGGAAACACAGGAAATCATTAATAAACAAGTAGAGGCCTACAGAGAGGAATGGCAAAAATCCCTGAAAGAATTCCAGGAAAACACAATCAAACAGATGAAGGAATTAAAAATGGAAATAGAAGCAATCAAGAAAGAACACATGGAAACAACCCTGGATATAGAAAACCAAAAGAAGAGACAAGGAGCTGTAGATACAAGCTTCACCAACAGAATACAAGAGATGGAAGAGAGAATCTCAGGAGCAGAAGATTCCATAGAAATCATTGACTCAACTGTCAAAGATAATGTAAAGCGGAAAAAGCTACTGGTCCAAAACATACAGGAAATCCAGGACTCAATGAGAAGATCAAACCTAAGGATGATAGGTATAGAAGAGAGTGAAGACTCCCAGCTCAAAGGACCAGTAAATATCTTCAACAAAATCATAGAAGAAAACTTCCCTAACCTAAAAAAAAGAGATACCCATAGGCATACAAGAAGCCTACAGAACTCCAAATAGATTGGACCAGAAAAGAAACACCTCCCGTCACATAATTGTCAAAACACCAAACGCACAAAATAAAGAAAGAATATTAAAAGCAGTAAGGGAAAAAGGTCAAGTAACATATAAAGGCAGACCTATCAGAATCACACCAGACTTCTCACCAGAAACTATGAAGGCCAGAAGATCCTGGACTGATGTCATACAGACCCTAAGAGAACACAAATGCCAGCCCAGGTTACTGTATCCAGCAAAACTCTCAATTGACATTGATGGAGAAACCAAGATATTCCATGACAAAACCAAATTTACACAATATCTTTCTACAAATCCAGCACTACAAAGGATAATAAATGGTAAAGCCCAACATAAGGAGGCAAGCTATACCCTAGAAGAAGCAAGAAACTAATCGTCTTGGCAACAAAACAAAGAGAATGAAAGCACACAAACATAACCTCACATCCAAATATGAATATAAAGGGAAACAATAATCACTATTCCTTAATATCTCTCAATATCAATGGCCTCAACTCCCCAATAAAAAGACATAGATTAACAAACTGGATACGCAACGAGGACCCTGCATTCTGCTGCCTACAGGAAACACACCTCAGAGACAAAGACAGACACTACCTCAGAGTGAAAGGCTGGAAAACAACTTTCCAAGCAAATGGTCAGAAGAAGCAAGCTGGAGTAGCCATTCTAATATCAAATAAAATCAATTTCCAACTAAAAGTCATCAAAAAAGATAAGGAAGGACACTTCATATTCATCAAAGGAAAAATCCACCAAGATGAACTCTCAATCCTAAATATCTATGCCCCAAATACAAGGGCACCTACATACGTAAAAGAAACCTTACTAAAGCTCAAAACACACATTACACCTCACACAATAATAGTGGGAGATTTCAACACCCCACTCTCATCAATGGACAGATCATGGAAACAGAAATTAAACAGTGATGTCGACAGACTAAGAGAAGTCATGAGCCAAATGGACTTAACGGATATTTATAGAACATTCTATCCTAAAGCAAAAGGATATACCTTCTTCTCAGCTCCTCATGGTACTTTCTCCAAAATTGACCATATAATTGGTCAAAAAACGGGCCTCAACAGGTACAGAAAGATAGAAATAATCCCATGCGTGCTATCGGACCACCACGGCCTAAAACTGGTCTTCAATAACAATAAGGGAAGAATGCCCACATATACGTGGAAATTGAACAATGCTCTACTCAATGATAACCTGGTCAAGGAAGAAATAAAGAAAGAAATTAAAAACTTTTTAGAATTTAATGAAAATGAAGATACAACATACTCAAACTTATGGGACACAATGAAAGCTGTGCTAAGAGGAAAACTCATAGCGCTGAGTGCCTGCAGAAAGAAACAGGAAAGAGCATATGTCAGCAGCTTGACAGCACACCTAAAAGCTCTAGAACAAAAAGAAGCAAATACACCCAGGAGGAGTAGAAGGCAGGAAATAATCAAACTCAGAGCTGAAATCAACCAAGTAGAAACAAAAAGGACCATAGAAAGAATCAACAGGACCAAAAGTTGGTTCTTTGAGAAAATCAACAAGATAGATAAACCCTTAGCCAGACTAACGAGAGGACACAGAGAGTGTGTCCAAATTAACAAAATCAGAAATGAAAAGGGAGACATAACTACAGATTCAGAGGAAATTCAAAAAATCATCAGATCTTAGTATAAAAACCTATATTCAACAAAATTTGAAAATCTTCAGGAAATGGACAATTTCCTAGACAGATACCAGGTATCAAAGTTAAATCAGGAACAGATAAACCAGTTAAACAACCCCATAACTCCTAAGGAAATAGAAGCAGTCATTAAAGGTCTCCCAACCAAAAAGAGCCCAGGTCCAGATGGGTTTAGTGCAGAATTCTATCAAACCTTCATAGAAGACCTCATACCAATATTATCCAAACTATTCCACAAAATTGAAACAGATGGAGCCCTACCGAATTCCTTCTACGAATCTACAATTACTCTTATACCTAAACCACACAAAGACACAACAAAGAAAGAGAACTTCAGACCAATTTCCCTTATGAATATCGACGCAAAAATACTCAATAAAATTCTGGCAAACCGAATTCAAGAGCACATCAAAACAATCATCCACCATGATCAAGTAGGCTTCATCCCAGGCATGCAGGGATGGTTTAATATACGGAAAACCATCAACGTGATCCATCATATAAACAAACTGAAAGAACAGAACCACATGATCATTTCATTAGATGCTGAGAAAGCATTTGACAAAATTCAACACCCCTTCATGATAAAAGTCCTGGAAAGAATAGGAATTCAAGGCCCATACCTAAACATAGTAAAAGCCATATACAGCAAACCAGTTGCTAACATTAAACTAAATGGAGAGAAACTTGAAGCAATCCCACTAAAATCAGGGACTAGACAAGGCTGCCCACTCTCTCCCTACTTATTCAATATAGTTCTTGAAGTTCTAGCCAGAGCAATCAGACAACAAAAGGAGATCAAAGGGATACAGATCGGAAAAGAAGAGGTCAAAATATCACTATTTGCAGATGATATGATAGTATATTTAAGTGATCCCAAAAGTTCCACCAGAGAACTACTAAAGCTGATAGACAACTTCAGCAAAGTGGCTGGGTATAAAATTAACTCAAATAAATCAGTTGCCTTCCTCTATACAAAAGAGAAACAAGCCGAGAAAGAAATTAGGGAAACGACACCCTTCATAATAGACCCAAATAATATAAAGTACCTCGGTGTGACTTTAACCAAGCAAGTAAAAGATCTGTACAATAAGAACTTCAAGACACTGAAGAAAGAAATTGAAGAAGACCTCAGAAGATGGAAAGATCTCCCATGCTCATGGATTGGCAGGATTAATATAGTAAAAATGGCCATTTTACCAAAAGCAATCTACAGATTCAATGCAATCCCCATCAAAATACCAATCCAATTCTTCAAAGAGTTAGACAGAACAATTTGCAAATTCATCTGGAATAACAAAAAACCCAGGATAGCTAAAGCTATCCTCAACAATAAAAGGACCTCAGGGGGAATCACTATCCCTGAACTCAAGCAGTATTACAGAGCAATAGTGATAAAAACTGCATGGTATTGGTACAGAGACAGACAGATAGACCAATGGAATACAATTGAAGACCCAGAAATGAACCCACACACCTATGGTCACTTGATTTTTGACAAAGGAGCCAAAACCATCCAATGGAAAAAAGATAGCATTTTCAGCAAATGGTGCTGGTTCAACTGGAGGGCAACATGTAGAAGAATGCAGATCGATCCATGCTTATCACCCTGTACAAAGCTTAAGTCGAAGTGGATCAAGGACCTCCACATCAAACCAGACACACTCAAACTAATAGAAGAAAAACTAGGGAAGCATCTGGAACACATGGGCACTGGAAAAAATTTCCTGAACAAAACACCAATGGCTTATGCTCTAAGATCAAGAATTGACAAATGGGATCTCATAAAACTGCAAAGCTTCTGTAAGGCAAAGGACACTGTGGTTAGGACAAAACGGCAACCAACAGATTGGGAAAAGATCTTTACCAACCCTACAACAGATAGAGGCCGTATATCCAAAATATACAAAGAACTCAAGAAGTTAGACCGCAGGGAAACAAATAACCCTATTAAAAAATGGGGTTCAGAGCTAAACAAAGAATTCACAGCTGAGGAATGCCGAATGGCTGAGAAACACCTAAAGAAATGTTCAACATCTTTAGTCATAAGGGAAATGCAAATCAAAACAACCCTGAGATTTCACCTCACACCAGTGCGATTGGCTAAGATCAAAAACTCAGGTGACAGCAGATGCTGGCGAGGTTGTGGAGAAAGAGGAACACTCCTCCATTGTTGGTGGGATTGCAAACTGGTAAAACCATTCTGGAAATCAGTCTGGAGGTTCCTCAGAAAATTGGACATTGAACTGCCTGAGGATCCAGCTATACCTCTCTTGGGCATATACCCAAAAGATGCCTCAACATATAAAAGAGACACGTGCTCCACTATGTTCATCGCAGCCTTATTTATAATAGCCAGAAAATGGAAAGAACCCAGATGCCCTTCAACAGAGGAATGGATACAGAAAATGTGGTACATCTACACAATGGAATACTACTCAGCTATCAAAAACAACGAGTTTATGAAATTCGTAGGCAAATGGTTGGAACTGGAAAATATCATCCTGAGTGAACTAACCCAATCACAGAAAGACATACATGGTATGCACTCATTGATAAGTGGCTATTAGCCCAAATGCTTGAATTACCCTAGATCCCTAGAACAAACGAAACTCAAGACGGATGATCAAAATGTGAATGCTTCACTCCTTCTTTAAATGAGGAAAAAGAATACCCTTGGCAGGGAAGGGAGAGGCAAAGATTAAAACAGAGACTGAAGGAACACCCATTCAGAGCCTGTCCCACATTTGGCCCATACATATACAGCCACCCAATTGGACTAGATGGATGAAGCAAAGAAGTGCAGACCGACAGGAGCCGGATGTAGATCGCTCCTGAGAGACACAGCCAGAATACAGCAAATACAGAGGCGAATGCCAGCAGCAAACCACTGAACTGAGAATAGGTCCCCTATTGAAGGAATCAGAGAAAGAACTGGAAGAGCTTGAAGGGGCTCGAGACCCCAAAAGTACAACAATGCCAAGCAACCAGAGCTTCCAGGGACTAAGCCACTACCTAAAGACTATACATGGACTGACCCTGGACTCTGACCCCATAGGCAGCAATGAATATCCTAGTAAGAGCACCAGTGGAAGGGGAAGCCCTGGGTCCTGCTAAGACTGAATCCCCAGTGAACTAGTCTATGGGGGGAGGGCGGCAATGGTGGGAGGGTTGGGAGGGGAACACCCATAAGGAAGGGGAGGGGGGAGGGGGATGTTTGCCCGGAAACCGGGAAAGGGAATAACACTCGAAATGTATATAAGAAATACTCAAGTTAATAAAAAAAAAAAAAAAAAAAAAAAAAAAATCGTAGTTTTAGGAAAGTCTCTAAATGGACCAACCTTGCTTTTTGGTTTCTGTAGTTCTGCTTCTGGCTAACAATTCTTGATAATTGAAGTATGTCAACTTAGGGCATCGTTTTTGCACTTAAAAGTTCATGCTGAGGAATGTTTGGTGTTATACTGGAATCCCAAACACCTAGTATAGTCTCTCACTGGCTAATAAAGACTTTCTTCTGGCTTCAAAAAAAAAAAAAAATGATAATGGAGTTGATAACACTCCCTCACAAATAGAGGAAGACTCCATTTGCTTACTTTCAACTCCCATCCTCACCTTGCCAGCTCAGGGATTTCTAGTACAACTGAATATGGATGCTTATGTTTAGTTAAATAAAGCTGGTGAGGGGCTGGAGTGATGGTTTAGTGGTTAAGGGCACTAAGTACTGTTCCTTTATAGGCCATTTAAGAACTCAAACTGGATTGCCTGGACCCCTTAGCAAGGGAGGACAATGATACCAGGCATGTTATAGGCCTTATATAGAAACAGTTAGTCAAAAAATCTCATTCTTTATATATCCAAAACAATAATGCTGGAGACAATAATTTGGTATAAAAGTCAATTTATAAATACAAGTGCTCAGTGTCCTCAATTTAATCCTCAAGGACTTATCTTAATAAATAATATTTTAACAATATTTTAATAAATAAAAAAGGGGAGTTATCCCTGTATGCTAAAATATGCTCCTTTTATTTCAATTTTAAAATTTGGATGCCAAGGAACACTCTGAGTTTATGGCACCCTACAGCTAGGCATACTTCTGCCTAGGTGAAATAGAAAGATCCACATATTGGCATGATCCTGTTCAGATATTTTATATGGGGAAGAGGGAATCTTTGTGTTTTTTCTACAGGATGCTACAAGAGTATGCCAGCTGCCAGAGGTGGTTGCTGAGACTTGCTGATCCTGGGAGCATGAAGATTCAGCTCTCCTGGTTCGGGTCCCTGGAGTCATTCCTGTGTCCTTGGAGGAATATGGAGGATTCCCACTCATCTTTTGTCATCACAGAAATTCTGGCGTTGCTGCAGTCATTGTGTCCTGTCCCACCGCGGCCTGCGCTCCGACCCTCTGTGCACTGCTGCTTGCTGGAAGCTGCTGTGGACTGGGGAACTCTGCCCTGGTTTTGCAGATCTCAGACATGGTTCCATTGCCTGCTGGTTGTTCCAGAGAAGAATGACCGATCCTGAACTGTCCTGGGAAAGACCTTGGCATTTTCGCTGCTATTGTAGCAGCCATTACTGCTGCAGCCATTGTGTCTGCAGTGTCTGGAGTTACCCTCCCCCAATCTATTTTTAGGCAAGAACAGTGGGTGAACTTTCTGGAGTAGTTGCTAACAATTGGGAATTCTAAATTTATTACAGGAGAGGCTTGACTAGGCCCTTGGTGGTATGGCCATAGCAGCTGAGGAGAACCAGATGAGGTGCCCACTATTTATCGGGAGAGGCTCAATTTCCACAATCTCTTATATTAATGCCATCTGGCTCCTACTCTTTCACCCCTGGGCTCAAATAAGAGGAATGAGAAGATGACCTGATGTAGCTATCCTCAGGGACGGGCAACTTCCTCTGACCCTTGACCAATCTAAGACAGGAACCTTGGGGGCAACAAGGTGATCCTATGACAGATAAGGCTGGGGTTTGAGAGGTCGATCCTAAGACAGAGGTGGCTACACCCCGTTTAAACGTGCGGGCCGGTCAAATGCTCCTCTGCCCAGTTTCTCCCCCAATAACACACACGTATAGCCCAGAACGGTGTGTTACAGCATAAGTTCATTCCTAGCCATTGGGGTGCAGTCCTAACTGCAAGAGTGGCTTGCCATGGCCGAGCTGCGCACTCTGTGAGGCATGTCTGATCTCTCTCAGACCACTACTTCCACCTAATGGTTTTTTATAAAAGAAAAATGGGGGAGATGCATGGAGCCATATTGGATTTGGGCCTAGCCGCTTTTTGACTTCATGGTTCAAAGTGACTCTGGGCTGTTTGGCCACAGAGACTCACCCCTAAGATGACTGCCATAAGCCTTAAGATTGTTGGACAAAGCCTCTCCCATGAATTTATGGCACAGAAAGATAACATTCAAGGGATGCCTCAGCTCCCTTAGCAGATACCAGTTATCTCCTCAGTCTACACCCAATGTCTCCACTACCTGACCTCATCGCCTGACTTCTTTGCCTCCAGCTATCACTGCCTATACCCTCATCTCCCCCCTCCTTCATATTTCACAAAGGTCACTCCCCCTACCTGAAAGCCTTAAAAGCTGTAACGTTCATCCCAATAAACGAGACCTTGACAACAGAATCTTGCTTGGTCTCCTTCTTCTCTCGCCCCCATTTAGGCCTAAGGATAGCGCCCCTTCGGGACCCTGAATAACTGGGTCCCCGCAGGCGGGGACAGCTTTATTCTGGAAACTTTTGCCACACCTGTTCATTCAATTCTCCTAAAGCCTTGTGGCATGAGTACTGTCACTTACCTTTAAAGATAAGAGCATTTAAAGCACAGAGGGGTCAAACAACCATCTAAGGTCCTGAGCAGCAAAGTCAATATTTACCCCTGTAGACTCTTACCAAGTGTTTCAGTCTCGCCCTTCTAAGGAGCATGTGTCTATGTGTAAGTGGTAAGCCAGGATTTTATGAATGTGTTTATAGTTAAATTATTTTAAATCGCCTTTGGTAACTTCTATGCTGCTTTCTATAAGTATAATTGGGGATTTGTTTTCCTGTTAAAATGGTGGAGGAGCTGGATGGCTGTTAGTTAAGAGCTTTTACTGCTTTGCCAGAGGACTGCACATTGGACACTGCCACTCACATCAGGTACCCCTGAAACATGTAGCACTCCAGGAATGGATGTGAAATCCTGCTTCTGGCTTCCATGGGAACCTGCACAGAAGTGCACAGACACATAAACAAACAAACAAATAAAAATGAGTCTTTTTGGAAAAAATTGATGAAGGCAGTATAAACCTTCCCAACCTTAGCACTACAGAGGGGTAGGTAGGAGAAGAGTTGTAATGTTAAAGTAAACCTGATCTTACACAGCATCATGACACGGTCCTGTATACAGCAAGTTTCTAATAAATGTTCATCTCTATTGCCTATAGTCATATAAAGATTATAAAATTTTATTCCTTTTGTTGTTAAGAACCTTCTGCTTCTAGATTTTGACATCTTACAAACTTCACACTACTTCAGGATTGGCTTTGAAATAAGAGTGAGCAGTCCTTGATCAGGAACTGTCTCCCATTGGACACAGCATGACACGCCAGTGCCTCCCGCTCATTATAGGAAACAGAAGCACATATTTATTCTCATGTAAGGAGAATGACCACGGGGTTTATGAAGGTGAGATCCCACAAAGAATTAAAGGGGCAGTATTCCAGCTTGACGCATCTCTGATTCCAGTTGGTGCTGGAGGTTGAATTTCACACCTTGCTTTTCTTTAAAAAAAAAAAATCCATGACTAAGAGTCAGCATGAACTACACTTTTACTGTTGGATATCTTGGAAGTTTCCTGTAACAAGGATCCTTACTGCATGGAGGATTTGAATTCAATTGTGCTCAGTGTGGGTGAAGGGCACCCACTTAATATCATTGAGGTTCTTGGATATCTCTGGAATAATCACAGTTTTAAGGTGTGGAGTGTGTCAAAGATGAGCACACTCGCAGACACAGGAGATGTAGAGAATGTTCCCTCAGGTTCTACAAGGGCAGCTGAATTCTCTTTGCTGGCTCTCCACAGTTCCACTGGATGTTCATATGTGCAGAACAGAGGACTACATCCGGTATTGGTTCTCACTTTTTGTTTGATTGAGACAGGATATTTTGCTGCTTCATACCCAAGATAGGTGCTCTGTGGGCCTCCCAGGATACTCCTGTCTCTGCCCCTTCTGACACAGTCATTAATAACTTTAAGAAACTTCCTTGTCAGTTCCCTTTAAACCAAAACCTTAGAAAACCAATGTAAAATGTACCAACAGTTTTGATATCATATTTGTCTGTCTTTGCAATCTCCTCTTGCATAATCTCTTCCCACATTTCACATGAAATGTCTATCTCTCACCTTCACTAAATGTTCATTCTTTCCTTCCCCTTCATCAAAGTATTTACTCTGCCTCTTCCTCGGGTTGCTTCCCATGAGGCCAAGATTCCTGCAAGTGTCCTATGTAGTAGGAGCCAAGTACTTTGGCTTTGTAGTTAATTTTCCAACAGAGGATTTCATTGCACTCTTAAAATCATAACATCTGTGTTTACAGAAGGAGAACAAATGTTCTGAAAAGCCATTGAAGTAGCAACACCCTAAACCTTAGGAAAGCTGTTTCCTTTGTTTAAGATAATTACTCCTTTTTGGAGAATGATAAGCTCTCTAATTTTATTAAGCACTGTTGAATCACAAAGAAAATTTCTAATCAATCTAGATAGAAAATTCTCCAAAAAGCTATTTTTTCAGTCTGTTTTGAATCCGTGTTGAATCATCTCAGAGACTTTCAAATCCTAAAAAAAAGTTTAAAAGTTGTCAGAAGTAAATATACCTTTATTGACTTTTTAGGGAACATGAATTTTCCACATTAAAGTTTACCCAGCTAATTATTTGGATGGAGTTGATACCAAATGTGTAGAAGTGTAGCTGCTAATCATTTTATAAATCTGGATAATATATTTCACTATATTTATTAGAAACAAACAAAAGAATGATTCTCTTGAGCAAATAACAAAATTTTTGAAAGGAATATTGAACCCCTGGTCATTACAGGATACACATAGACATAAAACTCTTAGCACAAGGGAGTTTTGTTGCCTGTGTGGGGAAGAAGGGCATCAACTGCAACAGGAGCAGGAAAGAAATTCAGGAAGGCAAATGGGGTTATTTCTGCAGGGATGGGATTTAAGGAGAAAAATGAGAAATCTGCGACAGAGTGAGTTGGTAAACCCTGATAAGACATATTAGCAAGATAAATAACTTTGATTGTTAGACCTTGGTGTTTTTTTTTCTTCAGAAATGAGTCAATGGAAAAATAAAGGAATAGACCTTATAGGTTAGTTTTAGGAATATAACAGCGTTTAGCAAGGGTGAAGAAAAAGGTTAAAAGTGTAAACCCTGTGGACAACAGTTGCTATACTCCACCCTATGTTAACTTGTGTACAACAGTTGCTATCCTCCACCCTGTGTTAACTTGTATAAAACAGTTCTATGCTACACCCTGTGTTAACTTGTGTACAACAGTTGCTATGCTCTACTCTGTGTTAACTTCTGTACAACAGTTACTATACTCCACCCTGTGTTAACTTGGGTATAACAGTTGCTATGCTCTACTCTGTGTTAACTTGTGTACAACAGTTACTATACTCCACCCTGTGTTAACTTGTGTACAACAGTTGCATACTCCACCCTGTGTTAACTTGTGTACAACAGTTGCTATGCTCTACCCTGTGTTAACTTGTATACAGCAGTTGCTATGCTCTAGCTCATGTTAACCTGTGTGCAACAGTTCGTGCTTTCTAGAGCCCCTTCATTCCCATATTTTGTTTTATTTTATTTACAGAAGGAAAACAAATATTCTGAAAAGGCATTGAAGTAGCAACACCCTAAACCTTAGGAAAGCTGTTTCATAGGGTTAATGGTTGTTGGATAAGTGAGAATCATTCTCTCTGGCTACTCCCTACCGACATTGGAGGCATAGTTCTTAGGACCTAAGGAAACTGGAATGTTGGTCAATCTGGGGAGGGTCGAGTTATATCACTTGATGGTCAGGTTCTGTTGGAATATCTGAGGCTAGGTAAGAGAAATTTGTAAGGCTGGACCAGGATATAAAATCAGAGGAAACAGGTGGGGCCAGCACTGGGGCTGGAGTTGTTGGAGCAATCTGCATTGATTTGAAATCTGTGGGGAGAGATGGACTAGAGACTGTTACAGTAAAGAAGTTTAGGGGGAAATTATCTTGGATGTAATTTTGTCAGCTGTGGTCTTGGTAGTTGGGGGAGTGCCAAGACCAGGAAAGGGGAAAACATCCGAATCTCACAAACAGACATGTGGAAACAATAAGGCTGTTGGCGGATAGGAGTCCTTATCTGGAGTCATATTTAAATTAATTTTCTGAAGCTTATAAAAATTTTAGGTTTATAAAAAGAGGTAAAGATTTAAATTCTAGCATTACCATTGGTATTTTTATCTGTATTGAAATTTACGTGTAGAAAAGTTAGTAAATTTGTGTTTTTAAATCAGGGTAAAAGTTTGGGGACCCAAATAATAGCATAGAATGATGAGAAGAAATCTGAAACCACCTTTCATATGCCTTAATTACTTTCTCAGACCAAATAATCACTTTTTCAAATCCACATATTAAGCTTTTAAAGATTTATTTATCCTCAGATCTTAAAGCATTTTCTTATAACTTGCATTTAAATATTGCAATTTTGGGTGTACTGTTTTGTAAAAAAAAAAAAAAGTCTTATCTGCTGGAGTGAGAGTCGGGTTTATTTGGAGAAAGGATAGAATGGATTTAGTATTAGAGTGGAATATTTGATGTAAGTAAAAACTGATGTCTGGTGTTAAAGGAGGATTTTAGATTAGGTGTGCTGTTGTCTGGGTTTATTTTATGGCTAAAAAGTCACAGGATTCTTTTCTCTTTAACTCCCTGCTTTATTAAACATTCTCTGTGCTTTACCTCTCTATGCTAAAATAAGCGCTAGGGAAACATAACTCTTTCTTACCCCTCTGTGCTAAGAACTTAACTTTTATTGTTCTGGGCTTCATTAAGTGCTAAAACCTTAACTCTTTATTAACTTTTTATTTATTATTTTTTATATTTTATTTTATTTTGACTTATGCTTTAATAACCACTAGTATCTGGTGATTAACACATGGAGTTTAGCAGCAGGGAATTAAGGAAAAAGATTTATTGATGGTGCTCTTTTCTCTGATGAAGCAGCCAGAAGCTCTCTCTGGCTAAGGTGGTTAACTCTTTGCGAACAAGACAGGAAGAAAAGGAAAAATTAAGATTCTATATACAGACAAATATGCACAGATACATATACATTCAAACATTCATAAACCCACACTCTGGCTAGGCTACACTCTCTGTCACAATCAACTCCACAAGTATTCATGCGTGCTTACATACATACATATATACCTACACACAAACATAGAGACAAACAGACATACAAGAATGGAAGGATGGATGGATGGATGGATGAGTGGATGGATGGAACAAAACTCCCCAAGACAAACCATTCAACCAACAACTTTATCTCTTTTCTCTCATCTTTTAAATCTTCTTAGGCATAAAGTGCTACAAGAATGGGAGTTACAGAAGGATGTTGATATCAAGTTTAAAGCAGTGTTTCGTTATAATATACTCATTATAAGCAACAGTTTTTACATGGTCTTGCCTTATCAGAGTGCACACCTGTGAATTTATCCTGGAACCTAAATGCTTTTCCTTGAACACAAAATTGTCCCATCTAATTCTCCTTTTATTATGAAAGCTCATTTTATTTCCTATTATGAATCATTTACTTACTATTATGAGGAGTGGGCACATTCTATTTTTGTTCTATCTTTATTACATCTTTCTAGCAACTAAGACCATCTCTAAAGACTTTCTTCCTAAAATAATTTGAATCATATCAGAAATTTTATAGAATCATTATCGACTTGTCTGTATAGTATCACTACAAGATAGTATATCCATGTAGGTCTACAGAAATCTGCTCAAAAGGGTGGGTCAATACCTGGTGCTTGTTATATATTTAATAATAACAGAAATGCATATTAATCGTTCCTCAGATATAATCTCCTTGGCCTTACCTAGAGAAGTAAATCTATCATAGATTAACAATCTCTGGTTAAACCATCCTAGGAAGATCACTGGCTAATTTTTAGCCTCTCTTGGATGGCTCTTGGCAACCAATCATCACGTTGGATGACTATCAATTTACCAGGTCAACATTTTCATCAGGCGCGCACAAGGTGTTCCCATTCATATATCACAACCTGAACTCACTGTTTTTGCCAACACCGGCTTATTTTCATATCCATTCATTCAGCTGTTTCTCTTCAACTGAAAAGGAATTCAGATCAAAGCATTATCCTAAGACTAGTTTTGCTGCAACACAAATAGAGACCAGTCTTCAAAATCTTACCCATTCCACCTCCTTTTTTAACGTGAGCATCAGTGTCCTCAGTATCCTCATCTGAGAAAAAGCCCATAATCTGGAACTCTGGTACTTTTGCCTTTAGTTTCAATTCTATTATTTTTAAAAGACTTTTACTTAATGTATATGAGTATATGATAATATATATACATATATATATAATATGTATAAAATTTTCCTATTTTACTTAAAACTTCCAATTGAGTTTCAAACTTCAGATCCCAGCTTCTCAGTGACCATCAGTCCCTTCATGTTATTGATTACTCCATGCGTTTTAAGATAGATGAATAATACAACATACGTGCAGGGACAAACTCTATCCCGCCATAGCATAATCCAAGCTATATGTATATTTGTGAGTATAACTATGACTGTGACAGATACAAACTTCAGTGATCATAAGTCACAATCTAAAATATTGAAAGGTCTGACCTGTGGGTTAATCGTATGAAAACTTACTTGTGCCTGTGTGCTGCTCACTGACTGGGTCCTTGACTGTCTTAGCCTTACTTTCACTGTTGCCAAGCAACTCATCAAGCTAGTCTTTGCCATGTGTGCAGATGTTTTGCATACGTCAGCCCTACAGCCTTGCATACTTTTCTCTGGCCTCTCTCCCTTAAATTCCTGATCATCACTGAGATTCATCTCACATGTTCTATGCATGGCAAAGTCTCCCAATATCCATTCCTTCCCAACCTTCAAGCACAGCCAATGACGCAAGAGCTTGGAAACTGAACTTACAGTTAGAGGGGATGAAGTCCTCAAGTACTAAATCTCTATATTTTTTTCAAGTTTTGAAGTGGAGTAGAGTGCCTGACATGCACTTGGGGATCCAGCATGGAGTACCAGTATAGTAGTATTTCTCAGATTATTGCATATGTCAGGATTCCAACTCCATCCCTTTTGTTGCTATTAAATTCTCATTGCTCAAGTTGAAGTGGATTAGAATTTATTAAAGTTTCAGACATGCAGACATTAGTTTATGTCCATCCATAAAAGGAAATCAGAATGTTTTGATAGAAAAGGTAGAAGAATTAGTATGTATTACAGACTATTTGAAAACATGGCTCTCTTGTCTGTTAAACATAAATCATCAGCAAGATTATATTATTCATCTTTAAAGATAATTTGAAGAATGATTGCACTCAGATAGCAATTATGACACAGTAAGGGGAAGCCAGGATTTTTCCCATCATAAGCAGAGTATCATCTGCACAAGGCTTGCATCAAGATGATCATCATCTTGCTTGAGTGACACTGAAGGGCCTTACTTCATGGGCCTTTCCTCCATTTTACTCTTACTTATTATTACTCCTAAAATTGCAGCTGGAAAATTATCAGGGGAGTCCCATTAACACAGATAAGAGAGAAGTACACTGGAAATGAAAATAGTTTTTAGGGAAAGTGAAAATACTTGACAGATAAACAACATGTAAGTCTAGTGGTGTACTTATAGTTACTGGTACTCAACAGAAAACGACATTAACTCTCTAGTGGACTCGACATTGAGGTTTAGTCAATCAAATTACATCACTCCCTGAAACCTCACCCAAGATAGTAGGGAAAGGTAAGGATTAACAGTAACAGTGCATACTATTTGAAACTCTGTATATAGCTATATAATTTCTTATAAAATATATCAACAAAAATTATTGAAAACAATAAAGCATTTGGATTTGATATACACAAATAGTCATGGTGTGAACTTGTGACACAAAAGTGTCTGAGGAAGACACTTGGGAAAGAGTGTTAAGATTTGAAGGGGTTTTCTTCCCCAATATAAGTGCTTCAGCTCACAGGCAAAAAGCTTTCCCACTGGAGGGAGGTAGTACAGCTCTGAAGGGAAGTGTTTCCCCAGTGTAAATGCTACAGCTGTGCTCAGGGCTGGGGAGCAGGAGGGCCATGTTCTCAATGCAAGTATTACAGTTCTGCTCTGAGGAGAAGTTTTCCCATTGCAAGTGTTTCAGCTATGTTGTGGGGAGACAGTTTTCCTAATGCAAATGTTACATCTCTGGGATAAAAGATATCCCGTCAGTTGGGATCCAAGGACTATCACAACGTCGATCCATACAACCAAATTTACACAGGAGAGAAAAACCCATGAGGGTGGCTACTATTCAGGTGAGAATCAGCAGAGGAATGAGAAGATGGCATTTATTTAGTGTGTCTTTGAGTGGGAAGCTTTCTAGGGTAGAGCTTTCCAGGGTGGATTTTCAAACCCTAAGCTTAAGCTATTTACTTTGTAGGGTAGACCATGGAGACCTACCTCTGGAAAGGCTGCAACAGGCCATTTTGACCAATGGAGTATTGTTGCTGTAAAATAAAAAAATGCTTAAAAAAATGCTGTCTTTTATCCCACATTAGATCTACCGTAGTGCCCCCAAGATACCTGGTAGATATCTTCATCTGAGCAAAGCGTCTCATCTGCTTTGCTCCATCCCATCTCACATTGCCGATGGCTACTCTCTGAGCCTGGCAACAATCTCTCTACCCATCTAGTTCCCATGGCAGGTTGCCCCATGCCAGACATACACATGTCTCCGGCCGCCATATACTCTCTTGAGTTCAATTAAATCGCTACATGAAAGAACACACAACACAAAAAACCTCTGGTCCAATTGATAAAATAGAATTGCCCACCTAGACATACAAAGCCCTGTACACATCCATCCCTTAAGAATATTCATAACAACCTGTAAATGTGCAGAGAGGAATCTTAACATCTGCCCCCATGTTCTCCCAGCTGCCCCCCCCCCTGTTTCAGTCTCCTCCCCTCTTAAAAACTTTTCTCCCACCCATTCTTCCTTCTCTTCCAATGACAGGCCTCGTTCTGTTCTATCTTGTAATGACGTCATCCTACAGAGTATTCTGTGGGAGGAGCCTGTCAGTTGGAGTCCTCCGGATAAGGATCTGGCGACATGCTTGCTTTGACCAGCTTCCTTCACCACTTTTTTTGTTTACATGAAAACCACGAGTTGGAAGATGAGGAGGATGACATTCTCATTAGACTTCTTTCTGCTAAATGTAAGGAACAAAGTCCTTGAGATGAACTTGATCTTAACTTGGGTATAACTGTAAGATCCTGCCTCTGGTCACATAACTAGAGGCTGCTAATTCTGTAATAGCAACTGATTCAAGGACTGGTTATAAATCTCTTGAATCTGCTGAAAAAAAAAACTAGACAAGAAGTTTATAAGGCAGGGTGTGACTAGTGAGATTAAGTAAAGAAGTAGAGAGGGTTAAGAATGATAGCATCCATTTGGGGTTATCAATGAATTTCTGTCCAGAGGCGTCGAGTCATTCCGTATGTTTTAAGAGTTGTATCTGGGGGTTGGGGATTTAGCTCAGTGGTAGAACGCTTGCCTAGGAAGCACAAGGCCCTGGGTTCAGTCCCCAGCTCCGAAAAAAAGAACCAAAAAAAAAAAAGAGTTGTATCTGGAGTTGTAGAATCTTGTCTTTTAGTATGCCTGATTGGCTCACATAGAAGGAACATTCCTCCCCGAGGAAAAGACAAAAATAACCTCTTTTTACTGTTAGTAAATCTAACCCTTGCTGACTTTATAACAGTATGGTGGCCAGTGAGTCTATTTGGTCACAGAAGGTAAGGATGGTCTGAGCCACACTCTGAAGATCCTGGATGAACTTAATTAAAAACCGATCATAAATATCTAGTGAAATCGTCAGTTCTGTCACTCTAGTGGACAAACATCAGGCCAATGGTTATACCCGGGACCATGAGAAAGGGTAGAGTCTCGATTCCTTGTTTGTTGTGCCTGGCTGTTAAGGTGAAAGATACAGTGATATAAGTTAGAATTTGTCTAGTGTCTTGGGATAATAACGAAAATGTTGGCTGTAAAATGAGAGTATCTTGCTGCATGTGCAAAGCATGGAGGTCTCTAACAGCCAAGGCTCTAACTACCTTGTCAACTGGTTATTTCTCTTCCAGATATGGAATCGTATACTTGGTGTGATGGGCAGTGAACAATTTCTGTTGCTGTAGACGATGAGAGGATTTAACAAGGCCACTATCTGGTCTGAATTTATTGTGGACTCTCCTGTTGTTGTTAGTCACCTGTGCTCAATCCAAATATCTGCACACCTCAAGAGAATGTGGAAAGCATCCTTGAAGCCTGTATTAAGGATTAAGGATTATCCCTTTGCTTGGTGAAAGGTTTAAGTAAGAGCTCCTCATCAGGCCTCTCAGTTTGTATTCAGCAAGAGCAGCCTGTTTCTCAGTCACCATGGTGTCTGAAACATTGGGTACCCTGCTTTCCAACTTCCTTCACGTAGGAAGGTTTTGCTGTTTGTGTACCAAATATAGGTGGCCTGAGGTTCTGATTCCCCACGCAGGATGTAGCAATAACATTTCTGCCATCTTAATGCAAGAGTGTGATGGGGAGTGTTTCAGAATGACTTGGGAGAGGAGCTTTGAGGAGCTTAGAACTGGAAATGGCTGGAAAGTAAGCGTAGTGTTCTTTATCAATGTAATTGGAAAAAGAGAACTCAGGACTGGGGTATTGTTTGAGAGAAGGTACATTATTTGATGAGGAAAGAAAAGAGTCAAAGGAAGTTAATTGTTTTTCATTTCTTTTGCATAAATTCACCACTTAGTGGAAGTTGTTAACATTTATTGAACAAAACTATACTTATCTAACACTTTGTAATTCTATTGTTATTGATCAACCTTAAGGGAGTAATTAGTAAAAATGTATTTATAACTATAGCCAAGACATCTCTTTGTGACAGAAGGAAAATTTTGAAGTATTTTACAATTATAAACATACAATGAATCAGCTGTTAAGAGTGCGGCACGAGGACCCCTGCGCCTGAGACACCTCCAGAACCTGAAAGGACAGACCGGATAAACAGTTCTCTGCACCCAAATCCCGTGGGAGGGAGAGCTAAACCTACAGAAAGGCAGACACACCTGGGAAACCAGAAGAGACTGCACTCTGCACACATCTCTGACCCAGAGGAAAACACCAAACGCCATCTGGAACCCTGGTGCACGGAGGCTCCCGGAAACGGCTGCACAGATCTTCCTGGTTGCTGCCGCCACAGAGAGCTCGTAGGCAGCACCCCACGAGCAAACTTGAGCCTCGGGACCACAGGTAAGACGAACTTTTCTGCAAGAGACCTGCCTGGTGAACTCAGGACACACAGAGGCAAAATTCCTCTAGGACTGGGCACTTCCTGTGTTTACCGGGAGTCCCAAACCCATGGATCCTGGCCTGCAGCAGCGCTCTGCTCCCAGACCCCTTGGGAGAGAGACCTCACCTCCTGGTCAGGTGGGCACTCCTGAGGCTGCAGACAGCACACCTAAAATCTCTAGAACAAACAGAAGCAAACACACCCAGGAGGAGTAGAAGGCAGGAAATAATCAAACTCAGAGCTGAAATCAACCAAGTAGAAACAAAAAGGACCATAGAAAGAATCAACAGAACCAAAAGTTGGTTCTTTGAGAAAATCAACAAGATAGATAAACCCTTAGCCAGAGTAACGAGAGGACACAGAGAGTGTATCCAAATTAACAAAATCAGAAATGAAAAGGGAGATATCACTACAGATTCAGAGGAAATTCAAAATATCATCAGATCTTACTACAAAAGCCTATATTCAACAAAACTTGAAAATCTGCAGGAAATGAACAATTTTCTGGACAGATACCAGGTATCGAAGTTAAATCAGGAACAGATAAACCAGTTAAACAACCCCATAACTCCTAAGGAAATAGAAGCAGTCATTAAAGGTCTCCCAACCAAAAAGAGCCCAGGTCCAGACGGATTTAGTGCAGAATTCTATCAGACCTTCATAGAAGACCTCATACCAATTTTATCCAAAATATTCCATAAAATTGAAACAGATGGAGCACTACCGAATTCCTTCTATGAAGCCACAATTACTCTTATACCTAAACCACACAAGACCCAACAAAGAAAGAGAACTTCAGACCAATTTCCCTTATGAATATTGACGCAAAAATACTCAATAAAATTCTGGCAAACCGAATCCAAGAGCACATCAAAACAATCATCCACCATGATCAAGTAGGCTTCATCCCAGGCATGCAGGGATGGTTTAATATACGGAAAACCATCAACGTGATCCATTATATAAACAAACTGAAAGAACAAAACCACATGATCATTTCATTAGATGCTGAGAAAGCATTTGACAAAATTCAACACCCCTTCATGATAAAAGTCCTGGAAAGAATAGGAATTCAAGGCCCATACCTAAACATAGTAAAAGCCATATACAGCAAACCAGTTGCTAACATTAAACTAAATGGAGAGAAACTTGAAGCAATCCCACTAAAATCAGTGACTAGACAAGGCTGCCCACTCTCTCCCTACTTATTCAATATAGTTCTTGAAGTTCTAGCCAGAGCAATCAGACAACAAAAGGAGGTCAAGGGGATACAGATCGGAAAAGAAGAAGTCAAAATATCACTATTTGCAAATGATATGATAGTATATTTAAGTGATCCCAAAAGTTCCACCAGAGAACGACTAAAACTGATAAACAACTTCAGTAAAGTGGCTGGGTATAAAATTAACTCAAATAAATCTTCTACACAAAAGGTAGCCTTCCTCTACACAAAAGAGAAACAAGCCGAGAAAGAAATTAGGGAAACGACACCCTTCATAATAGACCCAAATAATATAAATACCTCGGTGTGACTTTAACCAAGCAAGTAAAAGATCTGTACAATAAGAACTTCAAGACTCTGAAGAAAGAAATTGAAGAAGTCCTCAGAAGATGGAAAGATCTCCCATGCTCATGGATTGGCAGGATTAATATAGCAAAAATGGCCATTTTACCAAAGGCGATCTACAGATTCAATGCAATCCCCATCAAAATACCAATCCAATTCTTCAAAGAGTTAGACAGAACAATTTGCAAATTCATCTGGAATAACAAAAATCCCAGGATAGCTAAAACTATCCTCAATAATAAAAGGACTTCAGGGGGACTCACTATCCCTGAACTCAAGCAGTATTACAGAGCAATAGTGATAAAAACTGCATGGTATTGGTACAGAGACAGACAGATAGACCAGTGGAACAGAATTGAAGACCCAGAAATGAACCCACACACCTATGGTCACTTCATTTTTGACAAAGGAGCCAAAACCATCAAATGGAAAAAAGATAGCATTTTCAGCAAATGGTGCTGATTCAACTGGAGGTCAACATGTAGAAGAATGCAGATCGATCCATGCTTATCACCCTGTACAAAGCTTAAGTCCAAGTGGATCAAGGACCTCCACATCAAACCAGATACACTCAAACTAATAGAAGAAAAACTAGGGAAGCATCTGGAACACATGGGCACTGGAAAAAAATTTCCTGAACAAAACACCAATGGCTTATGCTCTAAGATCAAGAATCGACAAATGGGATCTCATAAAACTGCAAAGCTTCTGTAAGGCAAAGGACACTGTGGTTAGGACAAAATGGCAACCAACAGATTGGGAAAATATCTTTACCAATCCTACAACAGATAGAGGCCTTATATCCAAAATATACAAAGGACTCAAGAAGTTAGACCGCAGGGAGACAAATAACCCTATTAAAAAATGGGGTTCAGAGCTAAACAAAGAATTCACAGCTGAGGAATGCCGAATGGCTGAGAAACACCTAAAGAAATGTTCAACATCTTTAGTCATGAGGGAAATGCAAATCAAAACAACCCTGAGATTTCACCTCACACCAGTGAGAATGGCTAAGATCAAAAACTCAGGTGACAGCAGATGCTGGCGAGGATGTGGAGAAAGAGGAACACTCCTCCATTGTTGGTGGGATTGCAGACTGGTACAACCATTCTGGAAATCAGTCTGGAGGTTCCTCAGAAAATTGGACATTGAACTGCCTGAGGATCCAGCTATACCTCTCTTGGGCATATACCCAAAAGATGCCTCAACATATGAAAGAGACACGTGCTCCACTATGTTCATCGCAGCCTTATTTATAATAGCCAGAAGCTGGAAAGAACCCAGATGCCCTTCAACAGAGGAATGGATACAGAAAATGTGGTACATCTACACAATGGAATATTACTCAGCTATCAAAAACAATGACTTTATGAAATTCGTAGGCAATGGTCGGAACTGGAAAATATCATCCTGAGTGAGGTAACCCAATCACAGAAAAACACACATGGCATGCACTCATTGATAAGTGGCTATTAGCCCAAATGCTTGAATTACCCTAGATGCCTAGAACAAATGAAACTCAAGGCGGATGATCAAAATGTGAATGCTTTACTCCTTCTTTAAAAGGGGAACAAGAATACCCTTGGCAGGGAATAGAGAGGCAAAGATTAAAACAGAGACAGAAGGAACACCCATTCAGAGCCTGCCCCACATGTGGCCCATGCATATACTATCATCCAATTAGACAAGATGGATGAAGCAAAGAAGTGCAGGCCGACAGGAGCAAACACAGAGGCATATGCCAGCAGCAAACCACTGAACTGAGAATAGGACCCCCGTTGAAGGAATCAGAGAAAGAACTGGAAGAGCTTGAAGGGGCTCGAGACCCCATAGGTACAACAATGCCAAGCAACCAGATCTTCCAGGGACTAAGCCACTACCTAAAGACTAAACATGGACTGACCCTGGACTCTGACCTCATAGGTAGCAATAAATATCCTAGTAAGAGCACCAGTGGAAGGGGAAGCCCTAGGTCCTGCTAAGACTGAATCCCCAGTGAACTAGATTGTTGGGGGGAGGGCGGCAAGGGGGGGAGGATGGGGAGGGGAATGCCCATAAAGAAGGGGAGGGGGGAGGGGAGAGGGGGATGTTTGCCCAGAAACCGGGAAAGGGAATAACACTCGAAATGTATATAAGAAATACTCAAGTTAAAAAAAAAAAAAAAAAAAGAGTGTGGCGCAATTCCTAACAGTCACGTGACCATTCCAATACCAGGGGATTGGGCTCCCTCTTTTGGTTTCTGAGGGAACTGCATGTATGTGGTACACAAATATACGTAAGCACAACCTCCATAAATTCAAAATAAAAATGAAGGAACTACATATATTCTGACCTGAGCATCCCTCACAGCAGTGTTAAAGTCCTGACACAAACTAAAACAAGGTGAAAATAAGAACAGATATTGTGCTGGCACAGTGCTGGCTGTAACTGTGATGCATACAAACAGGATACTTAATTCTATGTTGTGTGTAAGAAACCTGTATGTTTTATATATGTCCAAAATGGAAGACAAATGACAAACATTAAATGATTTTCTTTGTGTAGAGGGATTTCAGATCATGTTTGCTTTCTGTGTGTTTCTCCCCTGTATGGTTTTAAACTTTGCAGACAGTGTAGGAATCGCATGAAATTAAAAAGAGAAGCAAGAGGAAGGAAGGTCTACGATATCTTAGGAAAAATTAATGGTCTGCATTTGTGAAGTTCCTGGTATCAGTGATGCAATCGATGTTCAAAATAAAGCTCTCCCCTGTCTATACCAGTTGTTAAAAGTGATCCAAGTCATGTCTCCAGAGAGACTCTACCAGAGCCTTACTGACACAGATAAGGATGCTTGCAGCTAACTTTCAGACTGAGTAGAGACCCCAATGAAGGAGTTAGAGAAAGGGCTGAAGGAACTGAAGGTATTTACAACCCCATAGGAAGAACAATAATATCAACTAACCAGAACCCCTAGAACTAAACCACCAAAGAGTTACACATGGAGGGATCCATGGCTCCAGCTGCATATGTAGCAGAGGATGGCATTGTCTGGCATCAATAGGAGGAGAAGCCCTTGGTCCTGTGAAGGCTCATTTCCCCAGTGTAGGGGAATGCCAGGCTGTTGAGGTGGTAGTGGGTGGATGGGAGGGGAGCATCTTCATGTAAGCAGGGGGAGGGGGTATGGGAGTGGGGGAACTGGGAAAGGGGATACGATTTGAAATGTAAAAACATAATATATTCAATAAAAAAGGGAAAAAAGAAAAAAAAGGGATCCAAGTCATATATGTGGATATATGTCTTGATGGGGAATGTGTCTCATGATATAAGGCATACAACATGACCCCAGGGAATTTCCTATATTCATGACTTACAAAGAAGGACACTCTTCTATATACTTAGATAATATGTAGAATATATTAAATTCAGTGCTTTATTACTCTGGGTCTAACCTTAAAACTACAGCAATACTAAATCAATTATTTTAATATTTTTTAGATTTATTTATTTTTATTTCATGTGTATAGTGTTTTGCCTGCATTTAGGTCTATGCACAACATGTGCGTAGTGCTCATGGAGGCCAGAAGAGGGTGTCAGGTCCCCTGGAACTGAATTTACCAATGGTTGTGGACTGCCCTGTCAGTACCAGGAATTGAACCCAGGTCTACTGGAATAACAGCTACTGTTTGTAACTCTGAACTCGCTCTCTAACTCCTTAAGCAAATTCAGATCCCCAAGCGAAACAATTATCTGGTAAAATGCATTGTGCAGCATTACATTTTAAAATCTGTTTTATAAAAATCGAATATTTACACGTTTAAGATGAACAAAATCCCAGCATGGAGACAGGAGGTAGGTAGAAAATCCCACTCCTAGCTAAAAAGCTATTTGCAGTTAATAGCTACTGGGAGAGGGAGAGTAAGTTTTTTGGTTTTTTGTTTTTTGGTTTTTTTTTGTTGTTGTTGTTTTGTTTTGTTCTTTTGGTTTTGTTTGTTTGTTTAAGAAATGTGGTCCACGATGGTCTTTGATGGTCTTATGACACTCTGGGGGAGGCTACTGCCAAGAACATAGAGACAGCACAAGCTGACAAGCTATAATTGATGAGTTGTACAAAACAGAGAAGGCCCAAATTCGGGTGGGTGAGGAAGTGGACGTGGGTGGAAATGGCGAATATTTATTGTGTGAGGAAAAAAAAATAACCGTCCATACTTAGACACTGATTGAACGTTTTTGTAAATGTTCCCGGGTATTCTGAATACAGTACCAATGATTGATCCAGTCATCAGCTTTCCATGCCAACTGGGCTTCATCAGGGTTTGGTAAAGCAGCCAAGCTCTTCAGAACAAGATACATGGTTCTTTGTATTGATTTTTGTCTTTAGAATTCCATTCCCTTTCCTATCTCCCACTTTTGTGCCACTGAATCTCTCTGCAGTAAAGATGACTACTGGTTGTGGGACTCTCAAAAGGCCCTTTCATCTCATGGTCCTGAATCTTCTAGCAGAGAGCTCTATTTCCCTTCCTATTAGCATCTTTCCGAGGGTATCATCCAAGATGCAGGTCCTCTAAAAGCCCCAATTCACTTACTCTGTGACAGGTCAGAGTTCACAACATGCATGATAATCTCTTTAGAAATTACAGCAAGAAACCTGCCTTAAGATATAAACGACTAGTGTGAAACCAGATCTGGTTTTCTATCTCATCAAGACTCAAAGGATTTATTTCCAAAATAGAGTTGAGCAACACTAGAGGCCAACAGAAGCCAGGAACTCCCAAGTGTTTTCAAATATAAACCCTTTAATCAAATAATTTCTTCTCCTTCATTCCCAAATTCGCCCTTGTTTTCAAAACTCATACAGAACCAGGAAAGATGTTTTAGATGATAGTTAGAAAATGGTTTGCTAAACTTGGACATAATTATCTGCAGCACATTAAAATTATGTAAATTAGATTGCTGCAAATGAGTGTGCAGATCTGTTTACATCCCCTCTTATTCAGTGATGGGTTCAATAAATTTTATGTGCTTTTGCCTCCTCAGTTCACCATTGATGCACTAAAAGTGGGAATATTTTCATAATTTTGTTTTCAGACAGTTCTTTGGTACTGGAGAAAGTATTTTTTTTGCTATTATTTTGAACCCAACAATTCATCAACAAAAATTACATCACAACTATACAACTACTGTAATCAAGGGCATTGCTATCTCCTGTCCTAGTGTCAGTGCAAGGGACAGTCTCCTCATGAGTACTTAGCCAGATTATGAGAAAGACTAGAGTTGGGTCTTATTGGAGTGCTCCTGGGATCACTAGGATAGACAGTGTAATTATTGATTTAGTCTATCACTGGAGACCTTTCTGGAATAAAGCTCCTCTGAAAATGTTGCTCATGTGTGAAGTCAGTATAGAGCCAAGTGGCTAATGACACCACAGGAATGTGAATAAGTGAAGAAGAGATTGTGTGATGTATGTGGATATTAGCCCCAAAGCTCAGAATACCCAAGATACAATTCACAGACCACATGAAGCACAAGAAGAAGGAAGACCAAAATGTGGAGGCTTCAGTCCTTCTTAGAAGGGGGAACAAAATACTCACAGGAGGAAATACAGGGACAAAGAGTGGAGCAGGGACTGAAGGAAAGGTCATCCAGAGACTGCCTCACCTGGGGATCCAGCCAATATGCAGCCATCAAACCCAGTCACTATTGCTGATGCCAAGAAGTGCTTGTTGACAGGGGCCTGATGTGGTTGTCTCCTGAGAGGCTCTGCTGGAGCCTTACTGATACAGGTGAGGATGCTTGCGGCTAACCATCAGACTGAGCACGGGGACCCTGGTGGAGGAGTTAGACAAAGGACCGAAGGAGCTGAAGGGGTTTGCGACCCCATAGGAAGAACAACAACATCAACCAACCAGACCACCCAGAGATTCCAGGGACTAAACGACCAACCAAATAGTACACATGGAGGGACCCATGACTCTTGCCTCATATGTAGCAAAAGATGGCATCGTCTGGCATCAATAGGAGGAGAAGCCCTTGGTCCTGTGAAGTCTTGCTTCCCCAGTGTAGGGCAATGCCAGGGTGTTGAGGAGGGAGTGGGTTGTTGGGAGGGGGAGCGGGTGGGTTGGAGGGGAAGCATCCTCATAGAAGCAGGGGGAGGGTGGATGGGAAAGGGGTAACCAGAAAAAAAGGGATAACATTTGAAATGTAAATACATCAAAATATACAATAAAGTCTATTTAAGAAGAGAAGAAGAAGAAAGAAAATCAAGGCAACCAAGGGACCAGGCTTGATGTATATTGGGAGGTGCTGATACTAAGGTCTGGTTCCCTAATTGGTGCTTTATTTGGTCAATAAAGAAATCCAGGAGGCAATTGCTGGGCAGAAGGGACAGGTGGGACTTCCGACTCCCAGGAGTTAAAGGAGATGCAGAAAAAGAGAGGGGGCTTTTTAGCCAGACATTGGAAGGAGAGGAATGCAACAATCATGTAAGATCTTGGGAAAGCTAGAACCAGAGGCCTCTGCCACCGGCAGATAGCCAAGGAGGTCAGAGGAGGCTAGCTGATACAAACCATTAAGCTAAGGACAGGTGGAGAGGTGGGTATAATAAATTGTTATGGGCATACATTTCCAGAAGGGAGAGAAATTTGAGCCCAGAAAATGTGCTAGTAGGCAATTTCTAAAGTAATAAAGTTGTCTGAGTGTTTTTCATCCCCTAGGAGGATAAAAAGGAAACCCGGAGGGGCCAGAGCTGGGTCTGCAGTTCTCCAGTATGTCATAGCTCCCAGACTAAGCCTCAAAGAACAAAAGAGAATCCAAGAGTGAGCTGGTAGAGCCCAGCAGCTCCTGAGGAAGCCTGAGGAGTGGGGCTGATGGCAGCCGATCTCAGAGCTAAGCTAAGAGGGGCCAGAGCATGGACAGCAGTCCCCGGGCAAAGGCGGTAGCATGTTTTTGAAAATTACATACTACACTGATATTTTTCTAAAAGTCCAGTTTCCATGGAATTAACTAGCTTCTTCAAAAAAGAAGCAGAAACTCCAGAGATCTATCAAACTTGATGGAGCCCTACCTCTTGACATCAGCACCTTAAAAAAATCAATCGGCCAACATAGGACACCCATACAAACCCTATCCAAATATAGCAATTCCCAACTGGGCGAAAGTTCAAGTCTCCTTGGCTGTCTCTCAAGATTTGAGTTAGTTGTCCCTCCAATAACCTTGGTTCATTGCTAAGGACAATAAAAGCTACAATTTGCATTTTATCCAGCTATTTTCCTATTAGTTAAGACTTTCTGGATTAAATCAGAAGCCTATTTTTATTACACTTTCATAATGGACATTTTGCCAATAATTTTTAAGAATATCGAAGATTAATTTGAATATACTTGAGACTATCCTGTGATAACAAACAAACCAAAACAAACAAATAAAACCAACATTTTATAATAGGCATCATTTGATACCTACTAGCCATTTGTCTCTGACTCCAGTCCTCTAAGATTAAGTCCCAGTAACCCTAACCCAGTGACTTCCTTCTGCTGAGAAATGTACAGTCATGACCATCCATTTGCTATAATGTTATGACTAGCAGCATTTTGGCCTCTGTATATGCTAATGCAAACATTTGGGTGGCCTTAACTATCCTAATCTTGGCAGAGCAATACAGCTCTTGGCTTGCTTGTGTAGACACTTAAAGATATTCTGTTTTAAAAATCTTTTCCTTGCCCTATTTTTTACAGAATCCCAAGTTTGGCTCTGAGACTGTAGTCCAACTTGGAGTAGCAATAAATCTTTTAATTATAATTGGGTCGAGGTCCAGGAGTCAGGAACTTCATAGCATTTGGAGGCCCCAGCAAGAACCCTAGGGAACCCCAGACTTAGGAAAGGGAGTACAGTATAGGCCCCCTGGAATTCAAAGTCCAGGAAGCCCGAGACTTTGAATAAACTCCAGGTGGAGCAAGTCCAAAGCAGTCTTGATAGGCCCCAGGGAACTCAGACAGCAATGACCCCACATTTGGAAAATGAAGGAAAATGGAACTATAAGTTGTCAGCCTCTGTGCTTCTGAAGGTCAGGCTGATTAGTGAGTTGTTTTGTTCTGTTTTGGAGTCTGGACATTTGGAGAAACAAAGAGGAGATGTGATCTCCTGCATCATCCCCGGCAAAGGGGTTGGGTGCAGGTGGCAGCAATGAATGCTTCACGGTTACTGAGGGAAGCTGGCTGAGAGATATAGGGGAAAAAAGACATCATTCAAAAGCAGAACAGGGGAAAAGATTGCAAGCAGGAGGGCATGGGCAAGTGCCTGCCGCACCTCACAGATTAAACAGCAGGCTTCAGTGAATCCATGAGAGGAGAAGTCAGGGTCTGCTCCAGATGGGAGCTAATATGGAGGCAGCTAGGGGTGGTCTGCTTAGTAGAAAACCTTCGGCCTAATGTGATTTGGCTATGTTCCTCAGTCTGACGCCACGTCTGCAACAAAACTTGAAAACCCAAGTCCAACAGACAAGAGAGAACAATCAGAGAAGACAGTAAAACAATACAATCACAAAGGCCAGACAAACACGGTCACATAATGGTCACCTTCATTTATACACCAGACTTAGAAGGGCACCCTTCTACCCCTTTTCCTGGGATGATGCAGGCACCCCCCATGCATAGCACTTGGGAACACCATGACCCCGTTACTCTTGCTGATGTTCAACTGACCTACTTACAAAATTCCTTATCTCTAAGGCTTCTATGGCCCATCTCTCCTTATTCAAGAATGATCGTTCAAAATTTTCCTCCAACATCTGTATCCTAGGTTAGAAAGCCATCTGACTCTAGGACACCAGCTTTTAACTGGTGGATCATGACCTACCCCTTTGGGGGTTAAAGGAACCATGCATTGAGGTCTCTCAATCAAGCATATTAGATACTTACATTGTGATTCCTGACAGTAGCAAATTTACAATTGTGAAGTTGGGAGTTACCACAACATAAGGAATTGTATAAAAGAGTTGTGGCATTAGGAAGGTTGAGAGCCACTACTCTAAGACAAGGAAAAAAACAAAACAAAACAAAAATACAAACTGCCCAGGAAAAGACACTCTGTGCTTTAAAACAGCTAAAATATAATCTTTCTGCACCTTAAGAATTGTAAGCTTCTTGAATATGATTAAAAATCTATTATACAACAACCACTGAATGCCAACATTTTCTGAGTTCCTGTAGGTTTCTGTTTTGTTTTGTTTTGTTTTGTTTTTTTGTAGTTGTCTGTTTAATGGCTTCTAAGTTACACATACTTATATTATTCCACAATTTGACTACTTCATAAGAAAAGAATTAAGCTTTTCAGGCCTCTATCTGCAAACACACATAAACTTGGTATGAAATAAAATGATACTTTCTGTGGAGAACAGCTCAGTAGTCTCCAGATGTTTCCACTCAAACATATCCAGAGCCAGATTTGTTAAAAGCCATTGCATCTTCAGTGCACCTCAGCACTCAACCAATCCCCCGAGCTGTATGAGTTAGGCCCCTGTTGCAGGAGGGTCTCAATGTTTTCCAGAGAAAGTAGCATCTACAGGCTAAAAATGAAGACTGAGGAAGAGGTCCACCTATGAAACAGTGGGAAGGCTGTTGTGTATACTGCGGAAAGGGTCCATATATTCTCTAACATCCCTAGAGGATAACTTTCTTAGAACGAATGATAAATTTACTTTTACTGCTGTGTCTCAAGTGATAGAGTTTTAATTAAAAATTATTTATATTGAAATTACAGTGGATAATTTTAACCACTGGGTGTCTGGCTCTCTGAATTCTTTACCCTCTCTTGCGGCTTATTTACAAAAAGCCTTCTCCCATTCAGCATCATAGATATTCAAAACTCTTTCTGGACTCTAAACTTTACTTCTCACAGGACCTTGAAGATCATTGTGTATGTTCGGGAGGAAGAACCTGTAAAATTCCAAGCAAAGTTTCAGGCTGAACCTGGTTTAAAAAAGTTAATAGTTTACAATCTATTCATAGTTAATCTTAATTTGATACTGGGTGCTTATAAGTAACTTGAAGCCAACTCTTATTATCTCTTTTTTAGATTAAGGAGGCAACCATATTGTAAGGTATTTTACATTAAGATAGATTTTATGATCATTTTTGTCTTAAAAATAAAAATTTTATACATGAGACATGCTTAATATATAAAATATATTTTATAACTAGGGCATATAAATTCCTAAAGTACATTCAGGTCAACATGTCAACAAGCAATTACTTAAAGATATATATATATATATATATATATATATATATATATACACATATATATACATATATATTCTTTTTGTCTTTGCTAATTTTCTTAAGCTTCAGCTATTTGGATAAACTGAGTCATAGAAGACACTGTACTATTTTGATATGGTTTATTTTTAAAAAATTTGGAAAATAAGGTTGCCAGTGGCAATATTAGGAGGTATAGATTTGTTGAAGTAGACATGGCCTCATTGGAGGACTTGTGTCATTAAGAGTGGGCTTTGAGGTCTCATGTGTTCAAGTTAGGCCTAAGAACTCCCTCTTTCTGCTGCCTGCTGATGCAGATGTAGAACTCTCTGTTCCTTTTCCAGCACAATGTCTGCCTACATATTGCCCTGCCTTCATCCATGATGACAATGGAATAAACATCTTAACTGTAATTCAGCCCCAATTAAATGTTTTTCTTTATAACACTTATTAGTGTTGCAGTGGTCATGGTGTCTCTTCACAACAATAAAACACTAGGACACCAATAAATTATAAAGACTATAGCCAACTCCTAGCATGGCTATTATTATAAAATATGTGTTTCTTGGGCATTTGAGAGAATGGTTAATGGGTAAATTATTTGGGATGCAAGTAGGAGAACTTGAGTTTAGATATGCAACACCTACAGAATAGCTTGATGTGATCAGAAAATGATTCATGTCAGTGATCCCAGTCTGAGGCCTTGGAGACAAGAGCATCACAAAGAATCACTGACCAGCCTGTCCAGTTATAATCAGTGAGCTCCAGATTCAGTGAGAGACTCAGTCACAAGCTAAAGTAGAGAGTGTTAGAGGAAGACTTAAAGAGGAACCATTGGCCTCCATACATGCTTGCACACGGCATGCATCACTCCCTGAAATACACCCACACACACATGCACACACGTATACACATACACACACAGGCACACACACATGCACACACGTATACACATACACACACAGGCACACATACATGCACACATGCACACATACATGTACACACATGTACACACATGCACACACATACACACACTTCACGCGTGCAGATACACACACAGACACACATTTCACACATGTAGATACACACACAGACACACACACACATTTCACACATGTAGATATACACACACATACACACACAGACACACACACATTTCACACATGCAGATACACACACACACATATTTCACACATTCAGGTACACAAACACACACAAAATAAAAGTTTTAATAGGAACTGCATCTCTTAAAAGCATTAATCCGAGTCCCTATTTTAATTCTTTTCTATGGTTTTGTTTTTGTTTATTTTTCCAGTTCCTAAAATTTCTTGTTGCTATTTTGAACACTTCGGTGATCTATTATTTCAAAGTCTGATACTTGTCCCGTAAATAAAGAAGGTTGTCAGTTGGCTCCCACGATTGATTTGTATTGTGAAAAACGTTGGTTTTGGATATTTGTTCTTTCAAACACAGTGCTCCTCATTTATTCTCAGAAGCTAAACATCAAATATGAGCATCCTAGCCACATGGTTGAGCTAATATATCAGCCATGGCTTTCTGCCGAGATCCAGCCTCAGCGTAGCGTAAGGAGGATCCTGGGAAGGGCGGGAGTGGGAACGAGGCTGATTCAATAATGGCTCAGAGTCAGTAGGAGAGTCAAGCTGCTGTTTCAGGTACGCCCTCTTTTCTTCTTGAGACCACCCTAACTATCCTTGGTGTCTCCAAGTTCATCCTGACTGATGAATGCAGCAGTCATTGGACTGGAGGGTACATGTGCTTCCTTGTGATTCTGAAATCAAGGCCAAGTCCAGCAATGAACCATTTCCAAAAAGGACCATGTAGGTTTTTATGGCCCTGGTGGTTATGTTATCTAGATTCTTTCCCATGGCCCTAAAGACCAAGTGGAATGCCTGTTCCTTATTCTCCACAGCCTCATGATCATCTCCACTCCTCATTCCTGAAAACTGCATCTGTTTCACTTACTATGGCATGATTAGCTCCAAGGAATGAGAAAGGTATATTCCCAGAAAGAAAGGTTGAAAGTAGAGTGGTAAAGACAGCAGATCAATTTCGGGGCAATAACAACCATCAGCACATTTGGGCATCATGGGATCAACAGCCTGGCAATGTTCCAGGGGCAACTGTGTCACACCTTCCTTATACAGCCATGCCGGACCTGCCAGTTGTGCTGTATGTTCCAAGCAGGGGAGAAGACAGCAAAAGAAGTCTGCAGGGTGTGGATGGCATTGAAGCTTCTAACAGCCCAATTAGGCAGTGGTCCCCTCAAAGGTCAGTATGTCAGCAGGCTAGCCAAAGCTTATGGGCTTCTTTTTGTTCTCCTTCTTAGTTCTTCATGGTTTCAACTGAAGACCAAGAATTATCAGTCTTTTCAGGAGGGGTTAATTAGAGGTTGTCCACAAGGACACAATCTTGGCGAGTTCTGCAACTTCCACATGTCATATCATGATGCTACGAGACATATTTTAAACACAACGTTCTAGGACATCCTTTGGCATACCTCTCTGCCCATACACAGTCAGCCAAGCAAGCCACAGATAGCCAGAATCTGATGTATGTGCAAGTAAACTATGACCTGGTAACACAGTTTGATTCATAAGGCAGAAGAAGTAAATCTGAACCATTGGACTAGCTCTACAGATTCCCCAGTGCTACAGCAGAGCGTCCTCTACTGAGGCCTTTAACCCTGTCACGTATGAAAACAGTGTTCAGTTGCCAAAGTACACGGTCAGTCACAGCCTGAGTTGTTTGGACTCAGCTGGGCTTTAGTGAAGTTGTCCCTATTTCTTTTGAAATGGTCTTAGTTTTACAAGTTGCCTTCAAACCCCTTCATCTTTCAGACTAACAAATACCATGCTGCCTTCTCTTCCAATGGCTCTGTCCTTTGTGCAAGGCTTTCCTTTGAAAGAGGATATCCTAGCTTCACCTTTGCATAAAGTGCATCAGCCACACAGGCCAGATACAGACGACATTCCATACATGAATGACAGAGTGTCAACCAATCCTGCTTTCCTGACCTATTTCAAAAGCTTCTTCTCTGTTTTTTCATTTAGACTCCCTAATACGAGGAGCGAAAAACGTGGAGTTTTTAGTTTGTTCTAATTGCAACTGCAGCTGTGGCCAGATTCAACAGAAGTGGATATAAAAACCACAGTATCGAAACTCTGGATAGAAAGGACACCAACACACACACACACACACACACACACACACACACACACACACACACACTCTCTCTCTCTCTCTCTCTCTCTCTCTCTTCTCTCTCTCTCTCTCTCTCTCTCTCTCTCTGAGGTAGGGCATGGGACTACAATTTTGCTCATGGAAAGTGGGTGCTTTTTAATTTTTACTCCTTTTCCGTCTCTGTGTGGATTTTGATCCCTATGGCCCTATGGCCCTATGGCTGGAGATCCAGCTGGTTGTGAGTCACCAACGTGGGCTCTGGAAAGCAAACTTGCCCCGTCTGCTAGAGCAGCAGGTAACGTGAACCACGAGGGCATCTCATTTACCTCCAGTTAACTTTTTAAGGGAGGGAATTTTCTAAATTGTCTGGTTAAGCATAAACTTTTAAATTAAAGGTTTATCCGTGAACTCAGTGAGCAAGAGGACCTGAAGTTTATGTAACAGAATTTTTCATACTTTTAATATGGATTGTTAATTAATGGTATCTCTACATATCTGATAAATAAAAAATAAGGCCACCAAGAGTTCAGGCTGAAGACTAAGTATAGTCATGCAAATGGATCAGCTACCTTCATATTTACTATAGTACACACTGTGTGGCAAACTTTTCAAAGTTTTTGTATTAAACACTGTGAATGCTTTCTACTGGATCTTAAAATCATGCATAGTCTAAAAGAAGGTGCTTATTCAGACAGTAGTGACCACTGAAACCTTTCCACCCAAATTTACCATTCTAGAAACCAGCCCAATGTGTCACAACTAACGGGACAGATTCTCCCCCTCCTCCTCCTCCTCCTCCTCCTCCTCCTCCTCCTCCTCCTCTTCCTCCTCCTCCTCCTCCTTCTCCTCCTCCTTCTCCTCCTCCTTCTCCTCCTCCTCTTCCTCCTCCTCCTCCTCCTCCTCCTCTTCCTCCTCCTCCTCCTCCTTCTCCTCCTCCTCTTCCTCCTCCTTCCCTCCCTCCTCCTCTTACTCCTTCCCTCCCTCCCTCCTCCTCTTACTCCTTCCCTCCCTCCCTCCTTCTCCTCCTCCTTCTCCTCCTCCTCTTCCTCCTACTCCTCCTTCCCTCCCTCCCTCCTCCTCCTTCCCTCCCTCCCTTCCTCTCCTCCTCCTGCTCCTGCTCTTCCTCCTCCACCTCCTCCTCCTCCTTTTTGCAAACATTTAGATATCAACAAATAGTGAACCGAGTTTTTTCTTACATAAAAAGCACTACTTATTTTTAATCTTGCTTGATTTATACATACTTTTGATGAAAAAATTTAATCATATTTTATTTGTACTGAGAAAAATCCAAAGCACATACAAAACTAAGTTGAACGACCAGTGCCTAGGCCTTTGTTCTTTCTGCCAACTCTCACACTAGCCCAGAAACAACAACTTGGCTAGCTTGCAAGCATCTCTTTTATTCCTGTGATAATGACTTCAACTGTGTTTAAAAAAAACCTATACCATGAAATATTAACTTACTAGTTTCAATTCCATGCTATGGAATAAAAGAACAATTATTACCTCTCTCTCATTTCTTTTGCATTTCTTTCAAGTTTCTGTGTTTTCAACCTGAGTTTTTAGCTTCTTGCAATGTTAGTTACATTGGGAGTGTAGCTTAATAACCGATAAAATATTATGTATTCTCTTGATGTTAGACGTGTAACAGTTCTAAATGGAGAAGTATTTTATTCTCAGGTCTCTCCGCCTCTTCCCTTGATCCTCTCCTCCACATCTGTCTGCTGTGCCATGATCATGCCTTGATGAGAATAGAGCTCAGAATAAGCCACCTCCACCTCCCCAGAACTAGTGGCCACCATGATGAAATCCCCAAGCACTTCACTGTCTATTTTTTGACTGCTTTCTCCACTAAAAAGTATCAAGAAAGGACCTGTGCTCTTAGAGTAAGAATACCTCATTAATAAGGGCATATGCATTGGGCACTAGGCATATGCATGTGAGCACAGGTATGTATTTGTGAGGTCAGAAGCATCAGATCACCCAGAAGTCACAGGTGGCTGGAAGAATCTTGATATGTGTGCAGGGAACCAAGTGCAGGTCCTGCCAAGAGCAGCATATACTCTTAACTGCTAAGCTATCTTCCCAGCTCCATGAAATGTTTTCTTTATAATGCATACTGACTAATTCAGTCAATCCTAACAACATGAAAGATGGCTGCAGAAAGCCCTTCTGATAAGTTGTTCACTTTCTGTTTGCTACTGGTTTTGATCTGGACTATTCTTCCAATAGCCCATGTCTTAAAATCTTAGTCTTCAGCAAGGTACTGTTGACAGCTGGTGGAAGGGGCTAACAATTAAGATGAGGGGCCAAGAATTAGGAAGTTGAGTCCATGGTGGTCAGTCCTTGTAACAAATACTAGGCCTCTTGTCCTTTCCATCACTCTCTCTTTCTTTCCCAGATGTTTTAGCATGGGTTTTATTGTTGTGAAGAGACACCATGACCAAGTCAACTCTTCTAGTCGCAAACATTTAGTTGGAGCTGACTTAGAACTTTATGGTGAGAAGCATGGCGCTGTGCAGGCTGAAATGGCACAGTAGGAGCCAAGAGTTCAACATCTTGATCTGAAGGTAGGCAGGAGGACACTGTCACACTGGGTATTCCTTAAGCTTAGAAGAACTCACCCCCAACCACCTCTAGTGACACACTTTCCTCCAAAAAGGCCACACTTACTCTAACAACATGGTGTCTCCTAATACCACCACTTTCTATGGGTCAAGCATTCAAACATATGAGTCTACTGAGGCCAAACTTACTCAAACCACCACACCCGACAGTGTGACACCAGCATCTTCACCAGTGTGCTGAATAGACACAAGGTCAAAGCAGCAGGGCTGAGTCATCATGTCCTGAGAGAGCAAAATAAATCTTCCCTTCTTAGAAGTGGGTTGACTTCAGTTCAAGTAACAGAATGCTGTCAGCTTAAACCTCCGAAGAACATTCTAGATCTCTCAAAGAGCTGTTGAGATTGTACCCGCCTTTACTCTGCTCTAGCCTATAGATATTCTCAATTTACCATGCATAAATAACCACAGTATATAGACCTCCACCCTCCACCTTTCCTTCCTTCATCTTCTCCATTTTTAAGGATATTACATTTTTTTAAACTTTTATCTGTGTGTGCGTGTGTGTGTGTGTGTGTGTGTGTGTGTGTGATTTTTCATACCATGCACCCCAATTCTTCTCATCCTCTTGTACCCTCCATCAACCCTGCAACCTCCCCCAAAACAGAGGGGAAATAAAGAAAATCTCATGGTGTAACCTGTAGTGTGTGATCCCACAGTGTGCTCTTTTATCTCTACTTCTTCAATTGCTAGTGCTTCAATGGCTAGTTTGTCTGATAGCAGGCATCTGCCTTCTGCTACTCCATCAATACTGGAACTTGACTGGGACTCCTCAGATACCTTCTTGTTGCCCTGTGTCATGGAGATCCTGTAGTTTTGGCCTGTAGAACTGTCCCCTTCCTGTACTTGAACCATTTATTGATGAGTAGATGTTAGGGTGGGCCAATTCAACACCCTGGAGCTGGGCCTGAGAGGGATCTGAACTGGTCAGGCCACTGCCTCACTCACACATCCTTGTGAGCCACTCACCTACAATCCTTGAAATGAGAACCGGCTCTACCCTGCCACTAGGGAAGGTGTGGGGCCTTCTCTGTTGAGTATTTCAACCAGCAAGGGACGTGGCCAATTGTCCCACTCTGATGATCTCTTCTTCCTGCTGTAAGTGTCAAGGGGTGAAGAGGTAGGCATTTAATGGCAGAGAAGAGGCAGAACCAACTCTCCCTTGGCTCCACCTAGGGACCAGTTTACTTGTGCCTTCCCCACCCATAGCTCTACTATGCTGCTGATGAGGTACATAATTTGCTCTCCAGAATGTTGTCCCTAGTGAGGGATAGGGGCATCTCTTCTGCTCTCATGACCGCAGGGCCAAGTCTGCCCCTGGTGCAGGTGGTGAGGAGTGAAAGGGAGGAGGTATCTCTTCCTCATCCATGCCACTACCCCGGAGAAGAGTGGCAGGGTCAGTTCTTCCATACTTATATCCTCTGGGCTTGTCCACCTACAACTCCTGCAGTATGAGGGGCCTGCTCTCCCAAATACTGCTGGTGGCTGCAGGTGGATCAGCTCTCCCATAATGCCCAGATGAGGGGTACAACCAGCTCTGTACAGCCCTCAGACATCAACATGTCCCCACTTGGCAACCAAGACAGAAAGCCTCTTGGTTCCTAAAATTTTCTATATTCTTTATCAGTCACAAAATAAATGACTTCTATATCTATTCCTATTCACTGCTGCGATAAAATACCACAAAGCAAACTATAGAAGGGTTTGGCTGGGCTTATGACTCCAGAGGGATTGAGTCCTTCATGGGAAGGAGTCATGACAGCAGACAGCAGGCATGGTTAGCAGGCTTCTGAGCTTTCACATCCTCAACCAAAACACAAGGCAGAGAATGAAATGGAATAAGAGTGAGGCTTTTAACTCCAAAGCCAGCCTGGGAAACACTTCCTTCAAGAAAGATGCACCCCCTAATCTTCCCCAAGCAGCATTGCCAACAGTACATCAGATGTCTTATTGTCTGAAATGTCTGAGACATTTCTCATTCAAACCACCACAACTTGATTTTGTTTTTAATGTTTACCTTGAATTTTGTTAATCCCAATTTTATAGCAAAAGTCAGACCTTAAATTTTTCTTGTGTTTAACTTATGTGTATTTGTTTGTTTGCTTGCTTTCTTAGGAGTGGGGCATGTATACCATTGTACCTCAGTAGAGGGCAAAGGACAACTTTCAAACGTTGCTTCTTTTCTTCCACCATGTTGGTCCCAGGGATTAAATCCACCTTCTCAGACTTGCTGGCAAACACCATTTCTACTGAGTCATCTAGCTGGTTCTTCTTCAAAGGTTTAACTCTAAGATGATTTTAAAAGTCAATAGCCATGTGCTCTTAGGACATATGAACAAAATGAACAGAGGCCAAAGACACCCCCTGAATATGAGAATTAGCCTCATACTTCAACCACCACTCATTTATTTTACTTCATTTTGTCAGTATATTATTGTTTAACCTGAGTCATCTCATGTATTAGGCTAGCACTGTTGTTGAGGTTTGGTCATAGCATTATAATGGTAAACACTGGCCCCCAAGGCTTGGCTGCTTCTAGGAATGAAAGACTCTGCACACACACACACACACACACACACACACACACACACAAGTGATGCTATGCAAACTTGCCCCTCAAGTTAACCCTGATTGGTGAGTAAAGATGCCTACAGCCTATAGTTGGACTGAAGATAGGCAGTTTGGATTCCTGGCCTGAGGGTATGGGGAGAGATCACGAGAGGGAAGAAGGTAGAGAGAGAAGAGATGCCATGGGGTAGGTGAATCATGAAAATATGACCACGGGGTTGGTCAGTTGGAGTTCAGAGATCCCCAGATGGAAGAGAGCAAACTATAACTTGGGGTTATTGATAAGGAAGTAGACATAATAGCTGAGAGGGTAGATATCTGCCCTGCCTTAAAGGCTTATTATAAACATAAAAGCTGTATGTCTTTTATCTGGGAACTGAATAACCAAAGGTGGGGTAGAAACTTTCCCTGTTGGAGATTAAATATTTTCTACAACATATTGTACCACTGCGGTACAGCTCATCTCTTCAAAGCACCTTTGAAAGAACTGACTGTCTCAAATACTTGCTTTTAAGAAAGAGTTTCATGACCAGGTTCGAACTGCTAGGAAAAGAAAGCCATTTTTCCGTATAAGTTTTAATAACCTGTTTAAATTTGTCTGTGTTCTAAGCAAAATGATCAAATACGTGACATGAATAGTGAAAGAAGGAATTGAAAACAAGAGATCACACATTAATGAGAGTCTATTCTCCAAAGCATCAAAAGTCTAGAATGAAAAAAAAAAAAAAGTTAACTCCTAAATAGTTAAAGACACATGCAGACACCTTTCACATAGAAAGAATGAATTTGAACAATTTATTTCAGTATGACACAACCAGGGGGCATATTTTCAGTTCTAATTACCCCCAGTATGGAAATTTAAATTCAGTGAAATTAAATAGTGTTTCTGGAATAGGAAAGTTTTAAACTCATTTGAAGCTGTGTGGGAAACACATACTTCCCTTGATTGAGTTAAGAGAAAATGTTATGTGAAAATGAAGGAAGCTTTAAAGTGTAGTGTGGGGGTCACCATAAAAGTCTTTCCCGGGGAAATCTTAAATATCACCCTGAAGTTCTGAAAGTGATATCAGCAATTATTTTTATAGTGAGAAAAATAATCATTGAGGTCCTTAAAGAGAAGGTTCCTATTGTATCTCTCGGGATTCCGAGGAAGGGAAGTGTGCATTCTGTTCATGGCCTTGAACAGGGCAGTAGAAAACTCATTACAGCTTCGTTTTCAGTTCTCCATCATTCTCGACCTGAGGACTTCTGTGCACATCTGTGTGCTCGCTTTCCTTCTCTGTGAGCATCATCTCCACATGATCAGTTACTGGAGAGTTGATGTCCCCGGGGAACTGGAATTTCCTCATAAGTCTTAGAATGAAGAAGGCAGGCAGATAGCTTGATCCTCTTAGAGCTGCAGGCAATCCAAGGTAAATGCTCCTATTGAAAACAACTAACCTGTATTAAATCTCAATGTGTTAAGTGAGAGCAAAATTTTTATATTCTTACAGATCATTTATTTTTCCAAGAAAAGTGTCCAGTGATAATTATGTCCATGCATTGATTATAATCTATTTTGTGTGTTAAAATGTCAAAAAAAAACACCATGAAACTTTAGACACGCCTTCTTCATGTTGGTGATGGTTCGTTTCTATTATCAGCCTGATGGTACTTAGGATCATGGTACGAATACATCTCTAGGTGTGTCTATGAAGGTGCCTTGAGAAAGATTTAGCTAACACTGAATTCCATCCATGAATGTGGGCACCATCGACTGGGCTTCCAGCACTAAGTGCTTTCTGAAAGAATGTTCAACATGATCAGCTTCCTCAAACTTAGCCACCATGCCTCATATGCCATTACCATGGACACTGCCACCATGCCTTCCTACACTGCCATGGTAACCTGCTTTCTGAAATACTGAGCCAAAAATTTTTAAATATGGTTAAAGAAACGCCTCTCTGGTTTGCTCAAATTTTGACCACACATATAGAAAGCATCATAAAGTCACTTTTCACGTTGTCTCTTCTCACCGTCCATACACTGCTACAGCAATAGATTTCTGTGGTACTAAAATCTTTGTACGTCTAAAATAAGTTCTATTGGTCATTTCTATGTATTAGCAGATTCAATTTGTTAGTTTTCATATATACTTTTGCATGTAAAATAATTAATTTGACAGATAATTATTTTATTATTTTAATTATGTATACAGATGTGATCTCTCTGTAAGTCTGTGTTCATGAGTCATGGAAGTTACTTCCTTCCACCTGGGACTTGGAATAAGAGGAAGTTGTGAGCTTCCCAGTGGGGGGTATAAGAACTGAACTCATGTCCTCTGCGAGATCAATACGTGTTCTTATCCTCCGACCCATCTCTTTACCCACTAATTCTTTTCATTTGAGAAGACAGCCCAGTTTATGTATGAGAACTATACAAGCTTCCTGAAGTTAGTTAAGTAATCTCCCCTTTTCCAATTTAAAAAAATAACTTGCATACTATTAAAGCATCTGATCTTTGGATATTTAATAAGATATTCCTTAAGGTTTCTGGATTTAATGGGCTTAGAAAATATGTACTTTTGACATATTCACATTTCTAAATAACTATAAAAGTATTCCTTTCTGTTCTCAATATATTTATAGTAAAATCTGGTGTAATGGTTAGTGTTGTCAGCCTCAAGCTATGTGCAATCTTCTGGGAAGGAAGTTTCAGTGAAGGTGTGTGTGGATTACATTGGTCCTGTGACCATGTTGGTGGGACATTATTGTTTTGACTAGATCAACAGAGGTAGGAAGACCCAGCCCAGGGTTGGCTGTTCCATTCCTTAGTCCTAAAATCCTGAACTACATTCAAATAGAGAAAATGGAGCATGGTCTTGGTGGTTCACATTTTAATCCCAGATTTTAAAAATCATTATATATATATGTATATATATATATATATACATATATATATAATGATTGTAGCTACTTCTACAGAAAGTATAGATTCTTAAAACTTCAGATGTAACAGTCTAGAAAGACAATAATTTTTCCAAATAGATACCATATTAACAAATAGTTTATTTTCCTGACACTATTATAAAAGATCCTGTCAAAACCAATTTAAGGAAGAATAGTTGATTTGCTCATAATTTTGGGATATGGTCCACCATTCTGGGGATGTCAAGGCAACTGGAAGTTTCGCACATGTATATACGCTGACAGAAGTTGTTGAGTACTTTATGATTGGTACACCAGGCTGAGAATGTTATCTCCAAAAAACAGTTTCTCTGTGGGCTTCTTTGAAAATCGAGCCTGAGAGGTCAAGCAAGCTAACAACAGACAGAGTCTGTTTCAAGGTCAAACGGGCATGACACTGTGGGTGGAGCAACTGGGAACACACCTTTCTTTCAGTTCGCTGTTAATAACAGCTGCCTGCTTAGCGCCCAGAGTGATGGGAACCGTGTAAGTAACTGCTTGTAGTAAACGCTTTGAGATCAAGTAGCAGCATTAAGCCACATACTACTGGACGCATCCAAACTTAAATAGTGTTCTCCCTGATCCTTCAGTACTTGAGGGTGATGGCTTCCGTTATTTCTGTGTATGGCAACCTCCTTTCCCCGTGACACACTCTCAGTGGGTTTCTACCACTCTACTGAGTCACGTTGTGTTCATGAGGCAGCTAACCATAAGTGTAGTGGCGCATCTATGTGTTTCCAGAGATTAGACCATCAGACAAATTTACATAACATGTCCCTTTTCAATACAGCCCCTAGCTACAGCACCTGGAAATTTTTGTTAAGCTGCATGGTACTACACAGATTTGGGGTTCTGTTGTGGTTTGCCCTGAAGTTATCTGTATTTTGATGCTAATTCCACTGCCCCCAGGATAGCTGCCTAGTCACTACTCAGGAATCAGGTGACTTCACCAGAACCTTCTCCCCATTGAATCTGTAAAGTACAGGTGAGGGGCAGGAACAGGATAGAAGGAGGCCTGCCATTGGAGGAGAAGGAAGGTGGGCGGGAGAGAAGTTTGAAGGAAGAGGAGGAACTAGGGAGAAGGAGAGAGACAAGTGAGGGGGAGAGGGAGAGAAGCCATGGCAGATGATGTTAAGATTCTGCTCTGTGTATTTACAGGTTGTTATTAATGTTCTCAAGGGATGGATGGTACCGGGCTTTGTATGTTTAAGTGGGCAATTATATCTTATCAGTTGGATCTAAGATTACTGTGTTGTGTGTTCTTTTATGTGATGGTTTGAGTGTAGGAAAGTGTGCAGCGGCAGGAGACAATGGGCTGCCGCAGAGTTGGGATGTGATTCCGCCAAGATATCTAGCAGATATCTTGGGGCACCGCGGTGCAGACCTAGTGGGGTAAAAGACAATTATACCATTTTATTTTTATATTTTTACAACAACAGGGTTCTCATCAAGTTAGGCCACAACATGCAACTTTCTAGGAGCTAGAACGTCAGAATACACGCTGCCTAAATGTTCTGGGACTCTGTCACCCCAACCCCTGCAGAAGGACGTCCCTCTCTCAGTCCATAGATATGGGGTGGTAGGAACTGAAAGACTGTGTTCCAACAGACAGCATCGCTATCCTAGGTATCTGGATTTGGCTGTCTTGTTTAGATCTAGAATTTTGTCATACTAGCTAAGCTCAATATGGAACTCTCTCCTGGTAATCCAGGGCCTGATCCCTTTCTGAGGTATTTCTAAAGCTTTTGAAGGGTTCTTGGGGAAACCCACTCAGGCATATATACCAAGTACTTTAGAAATAATTGGCAAATATTAAAATATATAAATAAGAATGTTATACCATCTATGTGTGCTTTGAAAATGAAGCCATATGTAACCTTATTACTCAAAAATTATTAGATATGAGTAGGGAAATTTTATACTACAAAAGTTGGTCTCAAAAGGTTATCTTTACCTGAAGCTATTTATTTCATACGTCCTGCATGCCCCAGGCTCACCGCATTTCTGAGTTCCCCAATGTAAACAGGTTCTGTCTATCAAAACTCCAAAGTAAATGGGTGCCAGAATGCCACCTGCAGTGAAGACAGAAAAAGGCAGAACATAACAAATCCAAAACAAAATATAACCAAAGAAAAAGCTCACTGACAGGAATAAAGAAAAAAAACAGATATGTTATCTGGAAAAGTAGTTCAATTCTACTGTTTAAAAAAAAAGAAAATATATAACAAATTATGAATCACATGTTCTAAACTTATTTTAGGAATTGTAAGTTAATGCAAATTTTTGGATCACAACAAATGACATATATAAAATGCTAAGAAACAATTCGTGGAGTTCATAATTATAAGCCTCATGTATTTTCCAAAATGTTTTCTATTGGTTTTCTGCACACCCAACTAGCAAAACCATTTCCTTCTCACTTTATTCTTGAATCTTCTAAAATATGAAAGGTAAGATCAAGTTTAGTTAAGGTCTTTAAAGAAGAAAGAAAACAGTTTTCACCTCTGCCATTACTTCATCCTCAGACAAATTACAAGTAGCTAGTTTCACATACAGAAGCCTGTAAATTGCAGTTCAGTGTAAAGTGGGCAGAGAACACCTATGTTAAATTTGCTGCAAGGTCATAAGAACTTCCTGGATATGAACAGTTGGGATGTTGCAGATCCAGGAACAAGTTATCTTTCCGCCCTTACTGACCATTCCTTGCCCCATCCCTGTCTCAGATTATATATATATATATATATATATATATATATATATATATATATATATATATATATGTATACATATATATATATATATATATATTATCTGTTTGATTATCCCAGGAAGCTTTTGGGATGTACCGGCTTAGGAGGTCACTACTTTCCACCCACCCAAACACTAAGAATGCCATCAGATAACATCTGAGCCTAGAGCAGAGAATTACCTGCTTTGCTGTCATCAACCTACCTGATGTTCCTACAGATATATATGTTTGAGAAGTACCTTGTTCATGGATTCCTTTTTTCTCTAAGTATAAACAACATAAAACTGTCTTCCTGCTGGAACATATTTGGATGACCATATCATGGTCACTCGTGGTTGATTCTAGAATAAACTCTTATTCCCTTTTAAGGTACGAGTTGCATTTTGTGTTGACAAGATAGTTGTATCTTCTTATTCAGGGGAAATTAATTAGCTAACTAAGGACTTAATATCGATCTGACAAGTTGGGAATTTCTTCATACCCAATATTCTCATGCAAAATGCCTGTAGTCCAATTCCAAGTGACTTTTCTTCAGACTTCATACACCTGAAAAATGCACACATAGATAAATAAAAGTTCATTGTGTACATCTATACCTGTGCTAGCATTCTTCCAATGACAGTGGCAGCTCATGATTCTAATGGTTAGTCTTCCCATCCTGAAGTGAGAATGATTTAGCTCTACCTTTGTGAAGTCCACACAGAAGGAGAGTAAGGACTTCGGAAAGCTGGTCTCTGACCTCCCCACATCTAAAGCGGGGCTAAGCACTTAGATGCATGGTTTCCTGGTGACTATGGCAACTACTATGCCACCCCACTATAATGGACACAAAACTATGAAACCACAAACCGTATACAAATTTCTTCCCTTAAGTTGTTTGCCAGGCATTTTCTCATTTTGATAAAAATAATCTAACAGATGTCATATAAAAACTCAAAGGATGGTAAATGCAGTCCCACAATAAACAGAGAAAGGATCCACTGAGCATGCAATGACCTGAGGAAACTACTTTGTTATATGGATTTAAAATTTTTAAACATTTGTCTTTCCTATGCTGTCTGTGAAAGTAGACCTGAGATAGCTTTGAAAACTACACTCAAAGTGAAAACTGTAAAGGCTAAAAACTGAAAAATATTCTGATAAACTAGGAATATGGAAGCCCTTTTTAACGTGCCCTTTTCACACCAAATACATCATTAGACAAGGAAATCATAATATGTATAACTGTTGAGATTTTGTACTGGAGGTGATTCCATAAAAGAATTTAAGAAAAGCCCCAGCCTAAAAGAATAAAGAAAGCCTCCAAACCGTACTAATGTGTTTTCTCTCATTTACATTGCAAACATCAAATTCAGCAGAAAAGATCATAGAAATGTGAGAAAAATAATTTGAATACACTTTACCCTCACTACATCATGAAATCACACATTAGGGGCTACAGGATGGCTCAGTAGGTAAAGGTCCTTGCCACGAAATTTGACAAATTGAGTTCAGTACCTAAAAACCCAAGTGGTGCAAAACAAACCAATTCCTAGGAGATGTGTTGTCACCTCAATAGGCGTGTCATAGCTTGCAAATGCACACAAACATTCATACACACACATGTGCACACATACATGCACATACACCTACACATGAGCACACATGCACATGCACAGTAAATACTTTAAATAATAATACATTAAAACATCAGTTAGTGATGTTTTCACACCCAATTGAAGAGTCAACGTTAGAAAGTAGAATAATTGAGGCACTGAGTGGCGAGTGGAAGTGAGGACAGTCGTGGAACAAACATGAGAGTCACCAGAGCATGTTTGAAGATTCGAACACAGAGTTCAGCTGCTCCTACGTTCTTCCCCTCTGAACATTCTCCTCAATAAGGAGAAGTCATCCTTGTCAACAAAAGCAGGCAGGTTTGGAACTGAGGCATCTGGAGTAGCCACATCACCTCAATCTGCCTGGCATGTGATCGGAGTGACAGATGTCACAGACAAATGTCCCTCACTTGCATGAATGACTCTTAAGAACTAGCAACACTTGGTGCATTTTCCTGTCCATGTACTGATGAGATGAGACAAGGCGTATATACCACATTTCCATTGGGTGAATATAAATGTAACACCTTACAATGGAAAATAAATAAATAAGGACATATATGTAGCCTATTCCAGCAAGAGTATATGAGGGGTAGAAGGAGGGGAAAGAACAAATAAAGGGGAGGGAAGGAAAGGGTGAGCAGATAGGAGAGAGGAGGAGAGAGGGAGAGAGAGGAGAGAAGGGAAGAGGACACTGGGAAGGAGGAGAGGAGAGGGGTGGGTAAGAATGGAGAGGGGAGGAAAAAGAGGGGACAGGAGGAGAGGAGAGGGGAGGAGAGGAGAGGGGAGAAGAGGAGAGGGGAGAGGAGGGGAGGAAAGGGGAGGTGAGGAGAGAGGCAGGAAGAGAGGGAAGGAAGCAGAAGCTATGGAGAAGGAAAGGAGAAAGAGATTTGGTAAAGGAGGAGAATGGGGTGCAGAGGGAATGTGGGCAAGGGATCGGAAAAGCAGGGGAAAGGGAGAAGTGATAAATGTGGTCCAGTCTATGAGGATACAATGTACCACACATAAATGAATTACACATCATGGTGAACTCGACTTGTTTCTGAATTCCAATGACAGGAAAAGGCAGCTTGAACTGCTTTCCCATTGTTGGTGGATGTGAGGTTTGCTAGACTGGAAAGGACGCCTGCTAAGAAAATAAAGTTTGAAACTTCACAGTTTGGCTCTGCAGCTACCTCATTTTATGTTTAAGAGCTGAGAATATATTACCGCATCCACAGCCCTCCTTGTTTAATAATATATGTTACTGCAGGAATGTACTTCCTTGTCAGAGAGAATCTATTCTTTCATTCCTGTATTTTGCTAAAGACAGATTGGGCTCAGGAGACCTGGACCCTTTTATGCAGAGTTTCCCATTCTGCCAGTCAGTTAGCTGAGCCATAGGAAATGAGTGCTATTCAACCCATTCCAACACTCACCTTCAAAAACAAGATGTCTTTCATTTGCGTTTACTATGTAAGGGACAGAAATAGAAAAGGGCAGGAAGGAGAACTCCACCAAAGAGTAACTTATTGTCAAATTCAGCAACGCTTAGTATAAAAGTCTTCATAAAAGTATCTTAGAGCTTTGATGTTCTAGGAACCAATTCAAAGGGACTTTCTGGGGGGGGGGGGAATGAAACCTTAATAAATGACAAAACAAAATCTAAGTGACATCAGTGGCATGTCTCAGGTTGTAAAAGGCTTGATGACCTGAATTCAGTCCCCAGGACCTAGAAGCATATATAAAATATTAAAATTAAAAGGTGGCATTCATCTATAATTCCTACATCACCACAGTGAAATAAGGAAACAGATGTTCTTACAACCAAAGGCCAGGTATGCTGGTGTACACAGGCAGCACGAGAGAAGAAATACCAAGAGAGACCCTGCCTCAAATAGAAGGTGAAAGGAGAGGACAGATTTCCCAACATTTTGTTCTGTCCTCACTGTGTCTTATAGGCATACAGGACACACACACACACACACACACACACACACACACACACACACACACCTTATACTTGCATATGCACACACTATGAAAAAGAAAAGATAGATAAAGATGTTACTTTTTACCTCAGAAAAATCATGTACCCAGGTATGAGTGATAATGAGTAGAAGAAGGAACAAAACACCGTTATGATTAAGAAGTACTGTAGCTTGTTGGCACAATCAGGACCCTTGTTACACAGCCCGAGGACTGCAGACGAGTTTCCTGATGACTGAATGCAGCTGCAATCCTGAAGCACCTGTCAAAAAAACCAATGTCCCATTTAAGGAAGAAGAATATTGGGCTTAAAACGTTAGTTTTGTTTGTTTGTTTGGTTGGTTGGTTTTGTTTTGTTTTGTAGGATCAAAATGGAGTGTTGGGGTCAGTGATATGACTCAGAGAAAGAACACTCATCTAGTTTAAATGTGGACCCAAGTTTGGGCACAAACACCATTAAATAGAAAATACTAAATGAATAAAATTGAGGCTTCTGTTCATCTTCATTTCCATCACCTTTTATTGTTGTTGTTGTTTGTTTTATTTTTCTTTGTATTTCAGAATTGAGTCATAAAATATAAAGAGCCAAAGAGGTCAGGGACACCACAAGAACACCTACAGAGTCAACTAATCTTGGCCCGTACGGGCTGAGATTGAACTGCTAACCAAAAAGCATGAGCGGAATGACCAAGCCCTCTGCACATATGTAACGGTTGTGCAGCTGGGTATTCATATGGGACTCCTAAAGCAGCAACAGAGGATGCATCTGACTACATCGCCTGCCTTTACCCCCTTCCCCCTAACCGGGCTGCCTTGTCTACCTCAATACAAGATGCTCCTAGTCTTATTGCACATGGAGATGCCAAGGCTGGTTGATATCTAGGAGAGGCCTCCCCTTTTCTGAGGAAAGGGACAGGAGGGATGAATTTGGGGAGGATATAAGAGGTGGGCACTGAGAGGAGGAGGAGAGGAAACTGCAACTGGGATGTAAATAAATGCCTTAATAAAAATATATACAGAGAAGTAGGGTTTTTAGATATTATTTATTTTCTAAATACATGGAATAAATTTACAAAAATTCAATTATCCTTAATGTACACTGTATTTTTATATTTACTTGGCTAGTTATATTTTCTTGCAGATGTGTGTGTGTGTGTGTGTGTGTGTGTCTGTGAATGTGTATATGTTTAAGTATCTATGTATGGAAGTCATGGAATAAGTTATGGAATTTTCTTCTCTTCTTATACAACATGGGTCCCGGCATATAATTCTGGTCATAAAGCTTAATGTCTTTAAGCAAATGTCTTTAAGCACTGAGTCAACTTTAGAGTCTTCACAGTGTTTTTCTGATTTTTTGTAACAGGATTTTTCTGCATAGCCTTCCTTACTGTCCTGGAACTCACTTTGTAGACCAGGCTGGTCTCAAACTCTCAGATCCTCCTGCCTCTGCTTTCTAGATGCTGGGATTAAAGGACTAAGTCATCACCATCTGGCAATTTCTTTAAAAGTAAATAAATATGGCTTTATATTATTTTTGACACTAGTACTAAGTGCTAAAACAAAATGTATTTCAGAATACTAATAGAATAATTAGTTGCTTATTAAAAAAATAAAACAAGGTCATATTGCCAAGAGAAGGTTTATCTAAAAAATAAAGTCCTTCAGTCTCTGCTCCACACTTTGTCTCCATAATTCCTTCCTTGAGTATTTTGCTCCCCCTTCTAAGAAGGACTGAAGCATCCATGCCTTGGTCTTCCTTCTTGAGCTTCGAGAGACTGAAGGAAAGGCCATCCAGAGACTGCCACACATGGGTATCCATCCCACATGCAGTCATCAAACCCAATCACTATTTGGGATGCCAAGAGGTGCATGCTGACAGGAGCCTGATATAGCTGTCTCCTGAGAGGCTCTGCCAGAGCCTGACAAATACAGAGGCAGATGCTTGCAGCCAACCATTGGACTGAGAACCGGGTCCCCAATGGAAGAGTTAGAGAAAGAACTGAGGTAACTGAGGTTGTTTGCAACCCATAGGAAGAACAACAGTATTAGCCAACCAGATCCCCAGAGCTCTGAAGAGGTAAACCAACAACAAAAGAGTACACATGGAGGGACCCATGGCTCCAGCTACATATGAATCAGAGGAAGGCCTTGTTGGACATCAATGGAAGGAGAGGCCTTTGGTCTAGGGAAGGCTCGATGCCCTAGTGGAGGGAAATGCCAGGGCGGGGAGGTGGGAATGGGTGGGTGGATGGGTAGGTGAGCACCCTCATAGAAGCAGGAGGAGGGAAGATGGAACAGGGGATTTCCAGAGGAGAAACCAGGAAAGCAAATGACATTTAAAATGTAAATAAAGAAAATATCCAATAAGAATCGAAGAGAAATTATTCCTCTTGGTAAAAAGGGGAATTTATGCCATTGAGTAGCATTCAAGCCAAATCTATAAATGTCCTCAGGAGCTCAGATCCTGAGATGTATGAGCGGGGAAGAGAGATCATTATGAGTAAGCAGTCATCCCCTTATACTAGTCTAAAATCCAATACTGAGCCAACCAAATACTCTGAAAACAGAAGAGTTGTCCCACTGGGTCATATTCAGGGTGGAGAATATCTAGTCTCTCCATCTCCATAATCAGAAAACAGATAAAAATACTTCAGAGAGATATGTGGCCTCGGGAACAAGGGTAAGGAAAAACATATCTTCTCTGCTTTGTGGATCCTATATATGTTGAATATTTAGTTCCTTTGTGTATGTGTTGTGTGTTTTGTGTGTGTGTGTGTGTGTATCTATGTGTTTGTGCATCTGTGTATATTTATACAAGAGAGTATGTGTATGTGTGTATTTATTTGTGTATACATTCATATGTGTATATATGTGTACTTATGTATGTATGTATGTATGTATGTGTGTCTATGTGCATGAGATAGATTGAGAGAGAGAAGAGAGATGGACAGAAAATGAGAAAGATAGAGAGAGAATTACAAGAGGGACTAGAAAGAAAAGTGATAACAGAAAAAGAAAATGGAATTAGGGATGTTTAGTGGATATGGATATGGTCAAAATATATGATATACCTGAAAGATATCACATTATGAAACTTGTGTATAATGAATGCATATCAATAAAACCTTTAAGGGGCAGCAAGATGGCTCAGGATGCAAAGATACATGTCTCCGAGACTGATATGAACTGATTTTCACAAGAGCCGACATGGCAAAAAGAGAGAATCAAGTCCAAGTTGCCCTCAGACCTCCAAAACACAGAATTGCATATATTCACCTACCAAGAGAAAGAGAGAGAGAGGAAGACAGAGAGGCAAATGGAGTACGGGGAGATGCACACATCCACATAAATACAAGGAATAAATTTAAAAGAGTTTGTAAAAGAAATTAAAAAAATAAAGTCAACATTTTTCATTGTTCTATTTGCAGGTCTGATTAAGACTCAAATATTATATTTCATTTTGATTACCAGCCAACTTATTATATTATATATTATAACATGCTGACATCAAGGAAAATTTGTGACTCTTTATCATACTAAACTGTCATGGTGAGGTTGGAGGAGACGTAGCAGTCAGTAACATCCTGCACATGCAGGAGACCCTGAGTTCTCATCGCAGCACACATGTGAACAATGTGTGCAAGAGGATCTGGATCTGAAGGTGGGAACAGGTGACTCCATGGGGTTCACTTGCTGGGCAACCTAACAGAACCAGAGGACGCCAGACCAGTGAGATGCTGTCTCAGAAGAAAAAGTACATGGTCCAACATGTGCACAGGTACCTGCACACACACACACACACACACACACACACACACACACACACACACTCACACACACACTAACTAAATTAATTAATAATAATAAAATAGTTGACAAAAAGCTCATGATATGAAAAGTTTTCTGTCAACCTCAACTACACAGCAAGTCTGAGGTCATCCTGGGATTCATGAAACCCTATCTCAACAAAGGAAAAATTCAATCCTGAGTAATTTAAAGTTTTAACTTTAATGTTGACTTATGTGCATGCTTCTGTATCTATGTGTATACGTGGGTGCCTGAGGAAGGCAGAGGACAGTCAAATGGTCTGGAGCTGTCTCGTGTGGGTGCTGGGAACCAAGCACGTCTTCTGAAAGAGCAAAAGGTGCCCTTTACAGCTGAGCTATCTCTCCAACCCAACCACAGCGTTCTAACCCAAGTCATTTGACTAACGCTGTCTACTGCTTTGCGATTACAAAGCAATGCTCAGACTCTGTCAAGGTTTTCCATAACATCTAAGAATGTTAAGGTCACTTATGTGCATACCAAGAGTTATTCACAAAAAATATTAGCCTATTTCTTCTATTTTAAGCATGACTAATTTTTTTTTCTTTTTAGCAAATGTAGGCTTAGTTCACAGCCCATGTCGATGCAGTACACAAACATCAACCCAGACACTGAAAGGATTCTTACCATGTTGATTCCTGATCCAACTGACTTCTCACAGCCTGCAAGGCAAGGTGTTATGTATGCTAGGCCATTGTCTCCACACACTGGATCCCATGTTTTTGTTAAGCAGCTGCACCTTGTGTTGCAGTCGGCCAGGACCGTATTCTCCATATCAAAAGACTGCTGAATTCTGAAATGGTTTACAATAATGTCTTAGATGCAAACCCACACAAGCACTTTATTCTCTTCTTCCCTTCATCCCAGCATGCACTTGGATGCACGAAACCGAGGGAGAAGGGGTGGATGAATAGAGGAAGGAAGGCAGGGAGAGAGGGCAGGGGTAAGGGAGAGAGAGGAACAGAGAGAGAGAGAGAGAGAGAGAGAGAGAGAGAGAGAGAGAGATTTCATTTTCTTTCCCAGAACAGAAACAGGAATCATACAAATATCAATGTGTCATTGTATAATTATAAAAAAACTAAAATGCTGTCTTTTACCCCCACTTGGTCTACACCACAGTGCCCCAAGATATCTGCTAGATATCTTAAGTCTCAGTCAGCAAGGCCTCTCACCCGCTTTGCTCCATCCGATATCACACTGCCGAAGGCCTCTCTCTGAGCCTGGCAGCAATCTTTCTACCTATCTAGTTCCCAAGGCAGGTTTCCATGCCAGAAACACACATCCCAACTCTGTGGCAGCCCAGACTAGCCACTGCATGCTCTCTTAAATCTGCACATGAAAGAACACACAACACAATAACCTTTGATCCAATAGATAAAATATAATTGCCCACCTAAACATACAAAGGCCTGTATACATCCATCCCTTAAGAACATCCATAACAACCTGTAAAGGTACAGCGTGAAATCTTAAGTCAGCTTCCATATTGTCCCACCACGGCTTCTCTCTCTCTCCCCCTCTTCCGTTCCTGTCTCCTCCTCTTCTTCAAACTTTTCTCCTGCCCATCCTTCCTTCTCGTCCAATGACAGGCCTCATTCTATCTTGTGCCTGCCTCACCTGTGACATCATCCCATATCAATGTTTGGTATCTGTGTTAGTTTTTTAGCACACAAATTATCTATCTTCTCTACTGGTCCCATGACTGCTTTTTTTCAATTACTTCAGAAACAAACCTTAAGTGCCTGCCTACTCTGTGGAAAGTAATGTGCTGTCAGAGTTAAAATAAAGTAGGCTTATCTCTCATTAATCTTCATGATGGGAAATATTGAAAGAGGGTTGGTTGTCTTAAACAAAATCTGCAATTTCCACTTAGTAGAGAGACGCTACATTCTGTTCCCAAAACAGAGGGTTTTGACTAACCAGACATGGTCTTCAGAGACAGAAAGTACCCACACTCACAATAGGATTGAAAGACGATGAGATGGACATGGAGAGGCTGAATTCAAATTCTGTCCCTCAAATAAGAGTATGGGGTCAGCATGACTTGAGATGGACTTGGTATGTACAATTCTAATTTGTGATGTTGAAGCCATTTTCTGTATTCTCAATAATGTCCCCTGAGTTTCAATTTCTACATTTTCAACAAGAATGGAAAACTTCTTATCTTAAAGGAGAGTCAAATCGGATGATATATGTTAGTTACAATTTTACTTCTGAAGTTATTCATGTCTTTCTATTTGTAAGAATTTTTAAACAAATTTTACTTCTAACCTCTATCTCTCTTCCGTGTGTGTGTGTGTGTGTGTGTGTGTGTGTGTGTGAACATGCACTTGTGCATAGACACACATGTACAACAGCATGTATGTGGACATCAGAATCTAACCTTCTATCTTGTTAGAGACAGAATCTCATGTTGTCACTGATGAAAATGCCAGACTAGCAGGTCCAGGAACTTCTGGGTGTTTTTCTACCTAGGCTATTCAGCTCACAGTAGGAGTGCTGCTATTACACATAGCCAACCGGGACAAGCTTTCCACAGCTCTGGGCCCCTGACCTGAGGACTGCCTGCATGGCTAGCAAGCGTTTTACATCTGCATTGTCTCCTCACTCCTTTGAAGGGAATCTCCAAGTGTGTGCTTTATTTCATTTTAATGGATTGGTTGATTATACAACTGTGTCCTAAACTAAGTTTTTAACTAAGTCCAGTGTAGAGAATCATGAAGGATTGCAGTCTGTACGGTCAACTTTCACAGATATCTCTTTATGGTAGAGTAAAATACATGCATAATTTAGTCTACAAAGCCTAGGTTATTTTTTGCTCTCACACTTTAAAGCAGACTAGGAAATCACCATGGTAACTCCATATATAAATACAGAATCATAAATTTAGTCACTGGTGGTCCCCATACATCTTTACTAAGCGTATAATGTATATGGGCTGGTACAGGATTAATGGGTGGAAGGAAGCTACAAGATAACCATGGATAATTACCCTTAAGTTGTGATAAAATTACCTGCTCATATAACCTATGGAGAAAATGGACTAGCATGTGTAAAAATATTATGATATTCATAAAGAAACAACATACCCTTCATAAGAAGTAGTTAAGCCAGCAATTGGGACGTTATCACAGGTTAGCATAAAGTTACAGAGGGACAGAAGGCACTCGGACATGCCTAGGCAGTACGATATGAATGCTGCTTTCTTGAGAGTAATCTTGAACTTCTTCATAATAAAGCCACTAATTAAATATCCAACACATACTGAAGGTAAGGTATAAAGACCTACAAATGCAAGTAAAGTAGTATTTATAAAAGATAGCAGAAAAATAAATATTTTATTAATTTGTCCAATACATCTAATACTTAAGAAACTAGTTCAAAAAGGAAATAAAAGAAATGACATTTAGTTCTAATATACAGTGATCATAACTCCTATCCCCTCCCATATTACATAAAAAGAGATTTCCCAATGCCCCTATAAAGTGACTTTGAAAAGACCATTAGCATTTATTTAATCATTTAAAGAAAGTCATAAAAACTGAATAAGCATAACACACAAACACACATACACATATACATGCATATATACATACACACACATACATAAGATATTTGTATATATTAAATATATATTTCTTTCCACTCCTTATATCAGGGATTTGATTCAGATTCAGCTCCAGGTGGTTCTGAAGGTTGCTGCTGTGTGCAGTTATCAAGGGTAGAGCATTTTGTGTAACGTGTGTTGCCCAGCATTCCTCATCCCTGGCTCTCTTTTCACAGCCAAAAATCAAAAGGGAAAAAGAAAAAAGAAAGAAAAGAGAAATCCCTAGCTAAGTTACACTCGCACAACACCAGCCCCGGGCTTGGAAGAACTTAACTAACCTTTGCAGCTCAATGCCCCTGCATTTAACTTTATTCATCTGAGGGTGAGGACAGGGATCTGGACTGTGAGTTGCTGTCTATATGCAGGAGGGTGGGCACAAGATAAGGCAAGAGCCTGTGATTGGGCAGTGGAAGAGGAAGGCAGGCTGAGAGTTTTAGAGACAGAGAGACAGAAGGAAGATGGAGGAAGAGAAAAACTATCCAGATTCTGTGTGGCTTTAAATGGCCACAGGTAGCTATGAATATCTTTAAAGGGATGGACAATTAAAGGACAATGTCTCTTATCTAAGTGGGCAGCTTACATCAATATCAATTGGCTCTGAGTTCATTGTGTGGACGGTTTGTGGGATGAGAATCTACTGATATAAATCTGATTGATAAATTACAGGCCTCTAGAGTTTTGATTTTACCAGCCAGGTTACAGGATTTATGACAGCTAACCACAGGGGGAGGATGGCTCTGAATGTTAACAGAATACTCAGCAAGAGAGCAGCGAGGTCATTACATGGGGCTAGCCATGGCCGTGGTGAGATTGCTGGGGCCAGAGAGTAGCCAGCGCTAGGGTGAGATGGTGCATTACTTATTAATTCACGCAACACTGGACTTTCAGAGAACCCTAGATAATGTGGATGCTAACAGCCTGTGACAGCCAGTTTTTAAGAGCAACTTAGGAACCCTGGGTTTAGTGTACTAAAACGACAGAGAGTTGCTACACACACTCTCTAGATCACCAAGCAACTGAATTGGAAGTACCATGGAGAATTGAAGCCCAGAGCTGAAATCTGAGAGTAAGATTAAGAATCCCAGTGAGCTAACTGCATGCCTCTTTGAATCACCATTTTCCCTGTCTGAAAACTGAACGTCATGAGATGCCTCCCGAGACTTCCATAACTCTAATGATTTCCACTCAAATTGGAAAGAAAACTAGAAGATATTGCTGGACTATTTGTTTCCCTGTCGTGTCTTAATTTCCCTGGATATCGAAAAAGGAAATTTGGTAGAATACCCTAAGAGGTTTTGATTACATTGGGATCTACTAGCCATGTCATTTCACTGTTTATCATGTCCTTGGTATGCTGTTTAAGCGTGTCCTTCTGGGAGGGGAAGTGCTACTAAGCAAACAATGAAACTACATACCCATGAGGAAGATTGCCTCTGAACTGGATTTTCCATAATGATGTTCCAGGTATTTAGGCTTGAAAGTAAAAATACTGACAAATCCATTTACCTGGAGCACACTTGTAAGGACGCAAAGCATGTAAATAGGATTGCAGGAGAGGCTCTTCATGAAAAGAAAGAAATCTGAAACAAGAGAGGATCGGCACCATCAAGTCAACTTGGCCTTGCATTAGGGTGCCCAGTGCTCCCCTAATATGTTCTCACAGATTCTGTGCTGTGACACAAATGTGTTTGATAGATCTTGACCCCTTTGGGGCTAAAGTTCTAGATCATTGTTTCAGTCACATCTAGAAGTTAGTGGCACAACAGGCCATGCACGAACCAGAACATAATTGTGCCACCAAGCAAACCTATAAGGAGATGGGCTCAAGTCTGTGGCCACACTCTATTTTATTTTTCTGTCCCATTCTATTAATGTCCTGATTTCACTAGAGAGTGACTAGTCTGTTCTTTGGAATCAGTAAGGAACTCACTTTGATGATATTTGAGTCCAGACACTGACGCTATCATAAAGATGCAAGAATGGATAAGCTAAAACCTTGGGGATGCTCTAGGAACCAGGCTGTAGCCCAGACAACCTCAGCATCTCTGTAGCACTTCACAGCAGGCCATGCATTAGAAACAACTAATGACAGCTACAAACATCTCAACATGAAAGTCTCGCTATATGGAATGCTGATTCAATTGGCATAGATGGAGCACTTTCCAAGCGACTGAACCAAAAAATATTCCATGTTTAAGAGACTGAAAGTCAAGTTTAGAGCCTTTCTCAAGGAAGTAGACTGAATGAATGTAACTGAACATAACTCAGCTGAAATTTACATTTATTAGTTTCTTTCCTTTTCATGACTTCATATCGAATGCCTCATTTTCCAGTTTTATAGTACACATAATAAATTGCCTGTAATTTCATTGAGAGAAAAGTGTCAAGAAGAAATGATTTAGAAGTAGGGGCAGGACAGTTTAATAAAAGTAAAGGAACTCTAGTGGCAAATCGATCTTTATGAATGAGATGGTTGCAGTCAGTATTCCTGGGAACTTTTGAATTCACCCATGTTTGTGAACATCCCTGTCGGGTCTCCACAGCTTACAGTTATTATGTGTATGCCTTATTCCCTGGTAGGCTCTTTCCTAGCTTTGAACTTTAAGTTGATCTAGCAGATCACAATGTCTCCCAGAATAGTCAGTATTTGCCCTTTTAGGAGAATGCGTAACATGACCATAATTCTGAGAATGTCCAAGCCCATGCGCTGGCTCCCTAGCCACAGACTGTAGTGTTTAAGGCAGACATGTGACTATTCAGTGAACATAGGTTTTGGGGACTGTGTGTGAAGGAGGAAATAGCAATATCACCAATAAAGGGCTCCCCACAGTAGTCTATGAAGAACACACAGTGTCCCCAGAACAACACAGATACCCAGGAATAGAATGCACTCATGCCTTCATTTGATAGGTAAAGCACTGGCCCCTCCCATCTTACAACTACATATTTCAAGTGTTCCAGAGCCCAAGTCACAACCCTGATCTCCTGAGAACACTGCACAGGCTTCAACACACACAGTTGTGACAGTGCAGTTAAGTTTTAAGACCGTGTGTCGTTGAGCACTCCGCGGTCCCACCCTAGCTTCTCACAGAAGCATCTCTACTCTGCATGGCTGCTTAGGAACATTCCAGCTGGTTGTACAACGGTCTGCTCTAAGGGAACGCCTGCCCTGTAAACTACCGCACACCTTCACACACAGAGGACTATGTCACCTGTCATGTTCTTCCTTTCAGCCTTGATTTCAAGGATGCTCACAGCTAAACCTACATTTTTTTTCTTATTAAATAGAGTTTTGACTCTTTATCTTTAGCTTGGATTTCTAGCTATTCGATTTTTTTGTTTTTGTTTTTTGGTTTTTTGTTTTTGTTTTGTTTTTTGTTTTGTTTTTTACTTAGACCAATATTTTCTGTAAAATGGGATTTTTCAGACAGGTGGGAAAATATTTGTTCATTGATTGTGCGTATTGACTTCAATTTTCCATAAGGTCTAATCTAAGGTAAGTAAGGTTCCCTGTCAGATAAGTTATTTTTCAAGTGGTGACTCTGGAAGAAGTTTATCACATCTGAGAAAGGACGGATTAGTAACAAACTCTCTCAACTCGGCACAAGTGACAAACGCCCACTAACCACAGACCCAAATAGACCAGAGTTTAAAGTTTCCCCGTTTGCCTTTTGTGATTCCCCTTTTTTCTTCTTTGGCTTTTTCTCTGTGTTTATCTCCTTCGTCATTTTTAGTTTCATTGGCCATATCCTCTGGTCCTTCCTTTGGGAATGTTTTGGGAAAGAAGAAAAAGGGGATGCTGATCAAGATATTCAATCCTGCACAGACCAAAAAGCCGATCCACCAAGCACCAACACAGCGTGTATCTGTGGGAGTTATGGTCAGGTCATCTGTGAAGAAATACAGATATTGTATTAGCTTACATCATTCTTTCTTGTGTAAACTTTAGAAAATTATTACTCATCATGATTCCATCTGAGCATAAATTTTGTATATCACTCGCTCTTCTTCTTGTTTGGGCCTTGAACTTGTGATCCTCTGCCCCTGCTTCTGAAAAGAAAATTATACAAATTCTAGGTTTAGAAATATAAAATTAAAAGAGTTAGCCCCAAAAGCCACAAACTCAGGGCTAAGCCCTGCCGCCAGGAATAGCAGGCCATAAAGATAAAAAAAAAGGAATGCAGGATCCAGCCCAGGCTATCGAGGACTGACCCATAAACCATCCACAGACGTCCCCCCAGCTTACTCAGAGTCATACTTTAACCAGATGTCCTCCAGACCCTGATAAGCCCCTACTTGTGCTTTTCAGCCATTGTGTCCTGCAGAGAACACTCCAAGAAACCGGGCAGCCCAAGCCTAACCAGAGGTGTTTCAAATACAAATGCTCCATCAGTTTTGACAAACGTTTAAAAATAATGAGGACCTGAAGACCCTACCCTTCTCCTGATTTAGTAGCTCTGTTCCAGGAACCAGGGGGCCATAAAACCTTCTGGCGTCCCCTTATCTCCTGGAGCCATAAAACAATCTTGTAACTTGTGGTACATTCCCCTTTGACATCCCCCATCCCCTGGTGCTCACAGCCTCTGCCTTTAAATACTCTTTTTCCCAGCCTCTCGGGGTTGACACCTCTGTCTCCTGCGTGGGATATGTGTCGGCCCGGAGATCTCTGTAATAGGTCTCCGTAATAAACCTCGCCTTTGCTTATTACATCCAAAATGGTCTCTCTGTGTCTGGGGTCCGCGATTTCCCAAGACTTGAGTAAGGGTCTCTCTGCGTGGGATCTTTCACTTCTAAGTGCTGGGATTACTGGCATCTCCAACCCCACTGGAATAATTCAGACCTTTAGAAAAAGTGTCTGAGGCTGATTAATTGAGCAAAGTTAAAACTAAGTATGAAGGGGTTCTGGAGTGTTATGTGGAGAAGTATTTAAAACTACATTTCAAAAAGACTTAAACAACAGTTGAGACACATTTTAGCAGCTACATTTAACCTGATGTAGTCATGTCTCAAAACACCATGGTGGATGAGGAAGGAGGCTAGAGTGACAGTTAAGCCACTTAAGAGTTATTGTTGATCTTACAGAGGTCCTGAGTTCTATTCCCAGAACCCACATGAAAACTCACAAATTTTGTAACTCTGATTTTAGGAAATCTGACACCCTCTTCTGACATAGCAGGCACCAACATCCACAGGGAACAGAGAGGGAGGGAGAGAGAGAGAGAGAGAGAGAGAGAGAGAGAGAGAGAGAGAGAGAGAGAGAGAGAGAGAATACATGTTATCCAATTGTGGAGAGCTTTGGGGGGCCACTTGGCAGGAATTTGACATTGGACCAGGAAAGGGAAGTAAGTTCAGGGAGGAATCTGGTTTCAGGCTAGAACAAAAAAGTAGGCTTCAGGCAAGACTATGACTTGGGGCTAGGATAGGGAAGTAGGCTCAGATATCTTGGTCATCCCGAGAAGCCCTTAGAAACAGTGATCCTGGAACTTTGGTTATTGTCTTGCTTGTTCCTTAACTGACCTCATTACTTCCATGTAATTAAAATGGTATAAAAGCAGATTGGGAAAAAAAATAAACCTGCCTCAGTCTCAGAACTGGCTGGGGTCACGCTACACTGCTGTCTAATTGTCTTTTACTTTTTAATCCTTGCTCCTGCCCTGGAGAACCTGTTGACTGACTGAGTGGTTTGGTCATCCAATTATTATTTTCATTTTGTGTATTCATTAAAAATTAATTTTATCTAGCAGTATGTGGTGATATATTTCCCAGTAGTAAATGAGTATTTTCACTTGTCATATGAAACCTTTATAACTTGTTACTCATCATAGAACCAAAAGATATTTTCTTACCCATATTGTCTGACTTATTGAATTAAAAAAAAGCCTATGCAAGCAAAATTTTAAAACCAATAGCATGGCTGAAATATGGTAGGGGAATGAAAAATTTTGAATCAGATTGTGGCATTTCACCCTCACCTCTGCTGCCTTTAGGTCTGCCACCATCTGTAAGTGGTGACAATTTGCTTAGCTGAGGATCAAAAGAGACATTGGAATAGCATTCCAGAGTATTCTCTCACACTCTGGGGACTGGACTGTCTAGATCAAATTCAGTGTGTTACCTGTATTCACAGACCCCATGTCTACATAAATGGTTGCACAGAAAGATCCCAACCAAATTGCAGCTATTGGGCCAGTTATCTTTCCAACTTCTAAAATCCCTGCAAGCAAACAAAGACAAGTCATAATGTAATCATATTTCTTCCACTTAGTTTATAGATCATCAAATCCAAAAGACTAGGCAAGTGCTCTACCAATGAGCTACATACCTTACTACCTCAGATATTCTTATACATTCAACATATACAGAAATTAAGCCTGGTATATATGTGGCATGCACACACACACACACACACACACACACACACACACACACACACACACACACTTGTTTTAATATAGGATGTTCCTCAGAACCCCATCTCTTACAGGCTTGTTTCCCAGGGGGCAACATGGAGTATGATGGAACACTTCCCCTTATTACATTTGCTTCCCAGTCAAAAGATGAATGGTTTTACCTCGTGTACATTTCCACCATAATAAGTTTCCTCATGACATCCCTCCAAACCACACAGTCCAGTGAAATAGACCCAAAGCCCTAAAGATGTGAGCCAAATGAATCCTTTTCTTTCACAAGCCATTAACTCAGATATTTATTAAAGTGAAAGGAAGATGGCTGACACAGACACTTCATTACTTGAAGCGACATTTCAAATTTTCTTTTATCCTGAATTAAATGCAAAGGCTGAACTACCACAGACAGTCCCCTCAAAGCCAGGATGTGAACAAGGTCCTTTGATGCTTCCAGAGCCATGTTTTCAGAGGTTCTCTGTGATGGTTAGCGTTCACTGTCAACTTGACACAGCCTAGAATTACCTGAGAGGAAAGTCTTAATGAAGTACTCTCCACACCGTGTCAACGTTGTTTTTGTTCCCTCAGATGTAGGGATGCAAGACTTTCTTTCTCATCACTCAATGGCTGGTTCAGTTCAGTTGTTATGCCTCTTTACGCCTCCTCAGGCTGACTTATTCAAACAAGCTTCTCTTGGCTTCTGATTGAATTACTCTCCCAGGCCTCAAACCAATTCAGGTAATATGTTCTTGTTGTTTGTGGTTTTTTTAATTAAATATTTTATTTATTTATGTCCTAAATGTTGACCATGATCCTGGTGTCCCCCCCCCCACACGCAGAGTTTTTTGCCCTTCCCCTTCCCTTTTGCATCTGTGACCCCACAGCATCCTCCTACCTTGGGGCATGAAGTCTCTTCAGGATTAGGCACATCCTCTCCTACTGAGGCCAGACAAGGCAGCCCTCCTCTACATGTGTGCTGAGGGCCTCAAACCAGTCCTGGAAGCTTCCACTATCCCAGGTCACAGATTTCCTAGAGATTGCCCCCACCCTGCAGGGTCAGCAGCTGCAGATTTCCATTCATTCTCCTAGCTCTCTGGGCACCCTCTCCTGTGTCTCCTCACACTTTATCCTGCCCCCCTATTGCCCTCCCCCCACCCCTCTCACCAAGGTCTCTCCCTACCTCTGCCTTCCATGACTACTTTGTTCCCTCTTCTCTGCAGGATTTAAGCATCCTTGCTTAGGTCTTCCCATCCTGTTTAATTTCGTTAGGTCTGTGGGGCTGTATCACAGGTATTCTGTACTTTTTGGCTAATATCCACTTATCAATAAGTACATACCATGCATATCCTTTTGGGTAAGGGTTGGCTCACTCAGGATAATATTTTCTAGTTCCGTTCATTTGACTGCAAAATTCAGGATGTCCTCAGTTTTCATAGCTGACTAAAATTCCATTGTATAAATGAAATACATTCTCTGTATAAATTCTTTGATTCAGGGACATCGGGATTGCTTAAAGTTTCTGGTTGTTATGAATAAGGTTTTATGAACATAATAGAACATGTGTCCTTTGGTTGAAAGTCTATTTTATTAGATATTGTAATGGCTACTCCAGCTTGTTTCTTGGAACCGTTGGGTTGGAAATCATTTTTCCAGTCCTTCATGCTGAATTAGTATCTATCTTTGTTGCTGATGTATGTTTCTATACACAGCAGAATAATGGATCCTGTTTATACATCCAGTCCGTTCAGCCTGTGTCTTTTTATTGGTGAATTGAGTCCATTGATTTTAAGAGATATTAATGACCAATGATTGTTAGTTCCTGTTATTTTGCTGTTGGAGATGGTACTATGTGTGTATGATTTTCTTGGGTTTGTTGTGAGATGAACTTCTTGTGTTTTCTTTGGTATAGTTAACCCTCCTTGTGTTGGAGTTTTCTTTGTAGTATCCTCTGTGAGGCTGGATTAGTAAAAAGATACATTTTAAATTTGGTTTTGTCATGGAATATATTGGTTTATCCACCTATGATGATTGAGAGTTTTGCTGAGTATAGTAGTCTAGACTGGCTTCTGTGGTCTCTTGTGGTCTGAAAGACAATTTCCAGGATCTTCTAGCTTTTGGAGTCTCTGTTGGAAAGTTTGGTGTAATTCTGATAAGTTTGCCTTTGTTTCCTGGCCTTTTTCTCCTTGTAGCTTTTAATATTCTGTCTTTGTTCTATACATTTATTGTTTTGATTATTATATGGCTGGAGGATTTTCATTTTTGGTCCAACTTATTTACTGTTCTCTACTCTTCTTGTGCTTTTATGGCCATCTCTTTCTTTAGGTTAAGGAAGTTTTCTTCTATGATTTTGTTGAAGATGTTTTCTAGCCCTTTGAATTGGAAATCTTCACTCTTCTATTCCTATTTTTCTTATGTTTGATCTTTTCATTGTATCTCAAATTCCATGAGTAGTTTGGTTTAGGAACATTTTATACTTGCCATTTTCTTTAATTGATGTATCAATTTCCTTTATGCTACCTTCTACACTTGAGATTCTCTCTTCTCTCTCTTGTATTCTATTGGTGAGGCTTGTGTCTACAGTTCCTGTTCTCTTTACTGGGTTTTTCACCTCCAGGATTTCCTCTATTTTTGTTTCTTTATTGCTTCTGAGATGCCAAATCTTTTACATTCAGACTCCATTTTCGAGAACCTGACCTAAATTTTAACTCAGGTAAACTAACAGTCTGATACCTAGCATTAGTTTCCAAGTTGCCCCACAACAAAACTTGACCCTAGCTCCAGTTTCTAGGCTAATCCCCAACAAGTCCAGTGTCTCCAGGTTATTCCCCCCAACAAACCTATACCCCCAGGTTACAAGCCTAACCCCTGCCTTATGAACACCAATGCAGAGGGGAGCAGAAGTTAAGTTTATGTTATGACTCTCGGCACCAGCCAGTAATGTTAAAGACCACAGTAGCTTTCCATTTCTATGCTTGCACATTTACTCCCCAGATGCTGCTTACTATAAAGCCTTGCCCCGATAGACATTCAGGGCTTCCCTACCACCAAAACTGTCATGCATGACAGTGGTGTGTTGGGGCTGGGGGTTCAGGAAATAAGAGAGCTCTCCAAAAGTGAGAAGCAGCTTGATGAAGAAGCTTATCTGGACCTACCATTGAATTCCCCCATTGAGCGATCTTATGACCTGCAGTGTTGTAGTACTTTGCTTATCCTCAGGAAACCATAAAGCATCCAATCAATAATTGATTTCTATCCTCCTGATGATGACTCTCATACTTACCAATGTAAAAGGGAGAGTTTTCTGATTTGGCAAAGTCTTCTATGTAGGAAATACCCAAAGGCATGATGGGAGTTTCACCAATTCCACGTATAATGTTTCCTACCAGTACATATATCCACATTAATGATTTCATTTCTTTCACACACTCTGCATTAAAACAAGAGAAAACCACATGAGTATTTGATGGTCAGGTATGACTGACAATTAATAAATATTTATAAGCATATTTTATGTCAATGTTTCATTATAGCAAGTGAAAACAAAACTAGACCAATCACATAGAATGTATTATATTGCTAAATCTATCTTTCTAACTCATTTTTCCTTGTGGGACTAAATATATAATGTTGGTTGAGTAAGAAAGGATTCTTCATAAGTATATTCAAACTCAGAAGGAAGAATATCCTTGGTTATTAACATCTCCATTTGCTGAAGAGGGAAATAAATTGTGTTCATTTGTCTTACATGTCTACTAAACCCAGTGTCATAGTAAAACCCTTCATAAAAGAACATTCTGGGTCTGAGTCTCTGAACTGAAAGCAATGAGAAGCAGGAGTCAACCTGCTGGGTCTTGTGTTGGCTTTAAGGTCTGTGTTCGGTTCTCCATACACAAGAAGCTGTTTGAGGACAAGTTGCTTGTAGGTGAAATTGTTGTTTCATATTCGTATCTGTGGGGACACAGGAAAGGTTGACTGTGAGGAGTTGAATACAATAACATCTGCAGATTATTGAGTCCTGCTTCCCTAAAAACAGAGCATCCAGAGCCAGTAAAGACATTTCCACAGCAGTCAGTCTAATCATCATGAATCCTATGGTGTGGCCAGTATGAGGATGCAACATGGAAAACCCTTGCTGCAGAAGACTGATGAGGTGAGTTCAATGGCTGAAAACCACATGAAGCAGAAAGGTGAAAAGAGAAATGACCCCATTATATAGTCGTGTGATCTCCCCATGTGTACACACACACACATACACACACACAAACAAACATTGTATACCTCATAAATAAAAAAATAGATGATAGATATATAGAGAGATGATAGATATATGATAGAGAGATAGATGATTGATAGACAGACAGATAGATGATAGATAGATCGATAGATAGATAGATAGGTGATAGATAGATATGATAGAGAGATAGATAATAGATAGATAGAAGATAGATAGATAGATAGATGATAGATAGATAGATAGATGATAGATAGATAGATAGATAGATAGATAGATAGATAGATAGATAGACAGACAGACAGACAGACAGATACAGAAAACTGTATCATTAGGCTGAACATGTAGGTCTGGGGTTAAGTTCTAACGGTATACAAACTGGGTATGGTGTCCAGTGAATGTCACCAAAGACTTGAGAAATAGTAATAGGAAAATGAGAGTTTCAAGGCTACCGTCAGCTACACAGCAAGTTTGAGGTCAGCTTGGGCTTCATTAGAGCCTGTCTCAAAAACAAAACAAAACAAAAAAACCTAAATGAATGGAAGTAAAAAGCAAAAACAAACAAACAAAAATAAAACAACAAAATAAAACCCACGCACTTTCTTTCCACATACCTCACGAGTCTCTACATTCAGGAGACACAGCATTCACATTCTCAAATATCAACTCGCTGTGATTTCTAAATGACTATTTCCTAGAATTAATTGGTGTGAGCTAAAGAATTAAAGCAAGAAACAAAGAGACTCAATAAAGTAGAATCAAGAAGATAAAAGTTTTAGAGAGACACGAAGAACACGAAACACCTGCTTTGGGTTCTCTGAGCTGTGGGCCTATCCTTCCTTTCTGGGAATTCAAACACCTGTTCTTCCATGTGCTCATTAACTACAATGAAGAAAAATCCACATATCATAAGGAGAAGAGACAGAATCTACCATCAGGCAACACAGTCCCATGGGACGGAAAATACCAATAAACTGTGGTCATTTAACTTGAACAAATCACCAGGGATCGCTATCCTAGAAATAAAATGACAGGACGCAAGCACAGAGTAAAATGTGTCTGAACTTTCACTTGCCTTCAAAAATACCCAAGCACATAAAATAACCTTCATTTAGTTCATTATCACTTAAAATTCAATTGCTCATTCAAAGTCCATTTATTCCCCCAAATGATAATAAATGGCACTAAGAATCTTTCAAAAAAAAGGGGGGGGTATTTCCTTTCCTGAAAGATAAAGAGATCTAAATGTGGAGATGTAGCTCAAATAGTCACTGGTGCCTGACAAGCAACAATCCCAGGTTAGATCCTGAGCGCTCTGAGAACTCAATGAAACCAGACATGACACGGTAGGAAATGCCTGTAACCCCAGGATATGTAGGAAGAGGATCAGAAGTTCACGAATATCATTAACTACACAGTTAGTTCCCATCCACCAGAAGCTCCCTGAGGCTCCATTCAAAACAAATAAACACAAACAAACAAATAAATCTTGTGAGATACCAGATACCTCTATGGTTGAAGATGCTTGTGTGCAAGCCTGACAACACGGATTCCGCCTCAGGTCTCACAGAAGGGGTAGAGAGGATTGACTTCTGAGAGTTGTTGACTAACCTCACATGAAAGCACACACACACCATCACCACAACACCCACAGACAAAACAGCTAAAAAAGAGAATTTAAATGTAACAGATTAAAACTGTACTCAAGCGCAATACAATTTTGAAATTGGGTTGTGGATATTTGAAAGGCCATTGAATATGGAATTAAGGGAAACCTAACCATCAAGATGTTGGGCCCAACAGATGTTCCAGGACTCCCTTGAAAGCTGCAGGAAGAGAATCCCAATGCAGGGTCCATGTGAATACGCAAAACAGAATCTAAAGTGAAGGTTTAAGTGCACATACAGAACTTTTCATCCATCTCTTAAGTGGAAAGACTCAGAGGTATAAGAGGTTCCAAAAGGTACACTGAGACACAGAGGTTAAAAAGGAGGGTTATTAGATTTTTTTTAATTTTCCATAATAAAAGATGATATCCACATTCTTTCTGGCTGCTTGTGGATCTTTTTCCTCCACAACAAAAGCAGAGAATCCTTTCCAAGATTGCAAGTTGTACACACTTTGAAGAGAGCTCAAAATCACCCAGTCCCTGTTCAATCACCTGTTAACTCATCCTACTGAAAAAAACATCAGGGAAATGCAAATCAAAATGACTCTGAGATTCCATCTTAAGCCCATAAGAACAACTGAGATCAAAAACTCAAGCAACAGCACATGCTGGTGAGATTGTGAAGAAAAGGGAACAGTTCTCCATTGCTGGTGGGATAGCAAACTTGTACCACAACTGTGGAAATCAATCTGGAAGTGTCTTAGGAAATCAGAAATGGTTCTACCAGAGTAGCCAGCTATACCACTCCTAGGCGTATACCCAAAAGATGCCTCACCATACCACAAGGACACACGATCCTCTATGTTCACAGCAGCTTTATTTGTAATAGCCAGAAGCTGGAAACAATCCAGATGTCCCTTAACTAAAGAATGCATACAGACAATGGGGTCCATTTACATATTGGAATACTAATCAGCTAAATAAAAACAAGGACATCTGATTTTTGCAGGCAAATGGATAGGAACTAGAAAATACCATCCTGAGTGAGGTAACCCAAACTCAAAAGGACATGTATGGGATGCTCTCACTGATAAGTGGATATTTTCTGTAAAGTAAAGGATACCCATTCTACACTCCAGAGACCCAAAGAAGCTAAAAAGGAAAGATGGCCCAAGTGAGGATACTTGACTCTCATTTTAGAAAGAGGAATAAAGTAATCATAAGAGACAGATGGGTGGGAGCGGAGATGGGGAGGAGGTTGCAGGATAAGGTATGGGGAAAAGACAGGAGAGAATCCCAGAGGGCCAGGAGAATGAATAGAAATATGCAGAGGGGTGGGGTGGGAGTGGGGCCAACTTCTAGAAAGCCCTAGACACCAGGGATGTGAAAGGTCCCCAGGACCCAATGGGGTGACCTTAGCGGAAATGCCCAGGAGTGGAGAAATGGAACCTTAAGAGACTACCACCAGTAGATACACATGGCCCCCATTTGAGGCATGGATCCACTTACCCATCTTCAATTTTTGACCCAGAATTGTTCCTATTTAACAAAATCGCAGGGACAAAAATGGAGCAGAAACCAAAGGAAAGGACATCCAGAGACAGGCCTAACTTGGGATCTATCCCTTGCACAAGCACCAACCGGGACACTAATACTGATGCCATGTTGTGGTTGCAGACAGGACCCTAGTATGGCTGTCCTCTGAGAGGCTTTTCCAGAAGCTGACTGAGACAGCAGATTCTTAACACAGCCAACTATTGAACTTAGGTCGGGGACCCCCTCTGGAAAAACTAGGGGAAAGACTGAAGAAGCTGAAGGGGTTTGCAATCCCACAGAAAGAACAAGAGTATCAGCTAACCCAGATCCCTCTAACCTCCTAAGGACTAAGCCACCAACCAAAGAGCATACTCTAGGCCCTGCTACATAGGAAGCAGAGGATTCACTTGTCTGGGCTCAGTGGGAAAAGAGGCTTAATCCTATAGAAACTTGACGCCCCAGGGAAGGGAGCTGCTAGTGCTTGAGGTGGAAGTGGGTGGTTGGGGGAGCACCCTCTCAGAAGCAAAGGGGAAGGGGTAAAGGGAGAGGGGACCAGAAAGGGGAACAACATTTGGAATGGAAATAAATAAAATTATTAATAAAAGAAAAATAATTTGGACAGACAAGTTCAAAATAACTCAGGGGAAACTACAATCTAGGAGACGAAGCCAAGTTTAGGCGGTGAAGGAAAAGATGGAAGGCAGGAAGATGATGAGGTTCTAATTGAAGGAGGGAGCCATCTTCAGCTCCAGCCAGCAGCAGCACTGGGCAGCTTCGGCCACGTGCTTCTGGATTTATAATCAAAGACAAAAGGGAGGAGCTGTGGAATTTCCCTCTGTGACTAGAAGCAGCATTGCTCTCCCCAGAGAGGAAATTGTGAACCTCACGTCCTGTAGGTTAAATTGAATACTCACCGGCCCATGAGGAAATGAGGTAGTGAGATTATGAAGCATCCTAGGCCCATGACTGCACATCCAATGCCAATCATGATAGGTCTGTGCCGTTTCCGTCCAAAATAACTCACGAATATAATCAACAAGAGGTTTCCTGAAAGAGGGAATGAGAGTGCTTGCTGTGAAAGAGCATACCCCAAAACGGGGAGCCGTGTCTCTTGCTCCGATCGCAGGGTGGGGTGCCCCCAGGAATCACGAGGAGCCATTCTTGATGTAACAGCAAGAGGTAGCTTTATTAACGAGATCCCGGGTCTTAGCGGGATCCCGGGTCGACACGTATCCCACACAGGAGACAGAGGAATCGACCCCGAGCTTCCAAACTTGGGGGTTTTTATAGGGGAGGTAAGGGGCATTCGCGCGGTTACACATGATTGGTCAATTCAAAAGGTGCACGGTTACTTTCGGCGTGAAATGACATCAGCAAGGAGTATGTGTTATCTAGCAGCTCGGCAGGCAGGTAGGGTGGCTCATCTCACTCAGGGGGGTGAAGGAAGGGGAGGGTGTCCTTGGGGAAGGAAGGATGGTCAGTGTCCTTGGGGCTGATAGCTGGTTTGGCAAGTCCTATCTCTGGCTCTCCCTCAGGCACATCCGGCCCTGCACATCGGACTCTGACAATGAGCAACCTTTATGAAACTCTAGTTCTGCACATTCGGGCTCTGACAATGAGTAACCTTTATGAAACTCTAGTTCTACAGCTGCAGTAGCTCTCAGTCAACAGCCTCGCCAGCATTTAGACCCTAGGGCTCATTGTTCAACAACTACCTTAAGAACAGGGACTTGGGGCTTGGGGTGTTTGTGTATTGTTTTAAAATGTAAAGCAATTGGGATCCTGAAGGAAGGTTTTCTTATAGGCTGAAAAATCCTAAGTCTCTATTCAGGATTATCCTCCCCTCGGGTCACAAAAAAGAAAAGGGAGGTGAAAAGAACCAAATACATAAGTAAATTATCTACAAACTACATCATTTTAATTTGATGAAAATATTTATCCTGTTCATATTATACATAAAGAGAAAGATCAGAAAAATCCAACACTCCTCTTTGATGACTTAGCATACCTCTAAGTGATCTTAAATATTTGAAAGATATATGAAGACTTTGGATTTCTTCCCATGCTGTCTCTCCTTACACAGCTATCCAAGTAGAAGAGACGTTGCCATATTTTGAATTGTATGTGCCCCTTCTGTCTTCTTATTACAATCTATCTCTTTCACTGAGGTCATCGTGCAGAATGCAGTGTCCTAGGAGGCCTACTATTTGAACTCTTTGTGTATCTTTCTAGTTTATGGCTGTACCCCCTGAATGTATACCATCTTGTCTGAAATAACTGTTGTTCGGAGAGAAAAAAAAAAAGAACTCACCTTATGCTAAGTTCACCTCCTATATTGCCTTGCTGTGTTCCTCAAATAATAATATATGGAAAGGCATGGGGAGAGAAGTAAATTTTATCCATGCTAAGAAAAGGTTGCTTGCAAAACTGCCTAGGAAATGCCGACCAAACGCTGCCTTCACTGACCAATGTGAATTGCTTCCTCTCATATTTCTTTTCACTTAAGACTTCGCCTTAAGAATCTTAGAAAGGGGGTTGGGGATTTAGCTCAGTGGTAGAGCACTTGCCTAGGAAGCACAAGGCCCTGGGTTTGGTCCCCAGCTCTGGGAAAAAAAAAACTGAAACAAAAGAATCTTAGAAAGGACTGAAAGAGCTTGAATGGGCTTGAGACCCCATATGAACAACAATGCCAAGCAACCAGAGCTTCCAGGGACTAAGCCACTATCCAAAGACTATACATGGACTGACTCTGGGCTCCAACCTCATAGGTAGCAATGAATAGCCTAGTGAGAGCACCAGTGGAAGGGGAAGCCCTGGGTCCTGCTAAGACTGAACCCCCAGTGAACTTGATTGTTGGGAGGGAGGGTGGGAATGGGGGGAGGATGGGGAGGGGAACACACATACAGAAGGGGAGGGGGGGGGTTAGGGGGATGTTGGCTGTGAAACCTGGAAGGAGAATAACAATCAAAAAGTAAATAAATACTCAAGTTAATAAAGATGGAAAAAAATAAATAAAAATTTTAAAAAAAAGACTTTGCCTTAAGTCACATGTCACAGCCAGTGTTGCTATTAATAGTTACTATATTCTACTTTAGACAGAAATCTTTAACATTTAATATACAAGTAAGGTAGAACTAGATATTAATGTTCTTCACCTACTGCCTCCCGCCAGAGAAACAGAATCTTGTTGCCCTATGTGGCAATAGTTAGCTGCCATCATGAGGATATTTCATAAGTAGCTGCTTCACACCAAGCCAGGCGACTCAAGCAACAGGAAGAACCGTGCAGCCCAGTCACATTATGTAGTCTAATGCAGGAAAGGAAGAGAAAATATGTAAAATATATAAAAGTAAGTAAGTGTAAGAACTCACCTACCTCAAAGCTCCCATTGATAAGCCCAACTATAGATGTGGAAATATTGAATCGCCTCTCTATTTGTGTGAGCATGGAATTCATGTAAGTTGCTGATAGTGCTTTGGACGCATATGCCCATGTTAACGCCAACAGAAACACCTGGGAAGAAAGATGATTAAGAAAAAAGAAAACTTAGTTTTTTGCATATATACACTGGCAAATCAGTCTCCACCGTGTGATGGACTATTCTATCCAACTTAAACAGCCCTTAACACCCAAGCACCTTCAAACTGTAATCTCCTCTGTCTATGTCACTATGTCTGCGCTCTGGACACACAGTTAGAATGGGTGGCCAGCATTTGGTAAATGCTGTAGATAGTTAAGGCTTTGCCCTTTAATCAGTGCACCTTCCTCATACAGAAAGACATGCAGCTGTTCCATATAAGACTCTTGATGGATCTTCATGACTATACTGCAGGACAAGCGTTGTCTCCATTAAGGAAAGGAACGAAGAGAACAGAATTGTCCCAAGGCATTGCTTCTGCAGCAAGTCTACCGTGCTTTGTCTGCTGGAATAACAACTGGCTGTCCTTGGTCACTTCAACACTGTGTTCTCTTTTTCTGCCTTCTCAGGCACAACACGGGATACAATTGTCACAGCCAAGTGACCTATGGGTTTTGGTTTTGTTTTTTTTCCTCCTCCCTTATACGATATTCTCTAACACTTTCTCTAAGCAGTCAAATGGTGTTCATGTAATTGAACACCGGGGTGGAACATTGTGGATTCCCTCAGGTACAGGATAAACAATGTCTCTACGGAGATCGCTAACCAACTACCTCCTGTGACTAATTAACTCACTTCAAGTGATGTAGTGAACGAGATTTCTGTTTCTGTTAACTTATCTTCCAGACGCTAGTTGGTGGAAAATTTTATCATCCAATTTTCTGGAACTTCTGTACTGTCTCATCCGAAATTATATTCAGACATTATTATGTCATATTTTCATTTAATGCTTATAACTTTCCTGTCACAAGTATCAATTAACATAGATGAACCAAATCAGTTACAGGGAAAAAGAGAAAAGCTAATTTAGAGATGAGAGTACCAACTTTAGCATACCTCAAAAGTACTCTTTATCTGTAATATAGTAAAATTCCATCTCTAAACATTTCTCTTCTAAATTCTAATACTGTTTGCAAAGATGTTCCCTCTTCCCATCGTACATCATCCCTTTTGAGGACGCGACCGCCACTTTATAATTTTTACTTGAGTTTTGTAATTCAGATCCTTTATTTAAAACCAAGGTCTACCAAATTACAAAAATAATCAGACCCGGGAAGATCATTTACTTTCTTTGTATTTTGGAGAATCAAGATAAATAGTTAATGAGCCTGTTTAATTCTTTCTCTAAAGTACTTGGTTCTGTGCAGAAGTAAAAGAATCCAGTGGCCATGCACATTCAGGTCTCCTACTACATAACATCTGTATTCATGAAGCTAATCTACCCACTTTTTACCTCAGCACTCTAGAGTCTAAAGCAAACCCCTTTGAAGAAGTCTTTTCATGCTTCCTAAGGTCATTTTCTTTTTTCTCTTAAGTTCTTTCAACTTTTTTTTTGTATGTGTGTATATGTTTGTGTGGGATGAGTTCATGTGTGCATATGTACATGGGGAGAACAAAAGACAATTTCAGGTGTAATATCCCAAGAACTGGAGAGAGAGAGAGAGAGAGAGAGAGAGAGAGAGAGAGAGAGAGAGAGAGAGAGAGAGAGAGAGACTGACTCTCAACTGCCTGGAATTCATCCAGGAGGCAAGGCTGACTCATCAGTGAGCCCTATGTGCACATGTGGGGTCTGATGCCTCTCTGTTACGTAAATAAAAATCTAGTGCATGTGAGAAAAGTAAAATGAGCCTTGAATAGGCTGATGTAGAGGCAGAATCTTAGAGAGAAGTATTTAAGGGGTTCTTCAGAAACTAGGCCACAGCTCAAATTTCCTGGGTCAATGTGAGTTTATGTTTTGTGATGTAAAGCTGACTCTGGAGCTATAAAGAGAGTTGTTATCTCTAGAACACCAAAAACTACCAAACCAGCTAACAGTGTCTTCTTAACAAAGAATGACTTGCATTGTCCAAACTTGAAGAAAACGTTTGTCTGACCAGATCATAAAGTTATCTTTACATATTAATCAACATGGCGCTTTTATTAGGGTCCTGTTCCCTAGCTGTGGCCTCTGGCCTCCTGCCGAGAATCGCTCAAGACTGACCTCTGCCCTCAGGGTAAACTCCACCACTAAGTAATACACACCTAAAACGTTTTAAATCCTGTTCTTTTTTTTTTTTTTTAAAGGATGGGGGCTGCAATTGAAATGTAATGTTAATTTTAAAGTAGAAATTAAGAAGAAAATAAAAAACCTTTCCTTTTTATCCTGGATAAATAATCCTGGTTAGAGATCCCTAATTATAAAACCAATGTTCTTAAGTCAAGAAATTAACAACACATGGCATTTGTGTTGCAAAACCTCATGTAAGCTGAAACAATATTACAATGGTTTTCATTTCTTGTTTAAAAGACTCCCAGCCTGTATATGTATATATGTGTGTGTGTGTATGTGTGTGTGTGTGTGTGTGTGTGTGTGTGTGTGTGTGTGTGTGTGTCTAAATGATCCATACCTTTATCTTGGCAAAGCATCTGATCCCGTGGGTTCCAGCCCTTTTCTCAGGCTCTCCCATTTTGTTCTTCTGATTGGTTGAGGATGTCTCTGCTTTCGAAGCCTTCCCACCGTCTTTTTGTAAGAAGAGACAGTGGTTAAATTATTTGCTCAACCGTAACAAGTCATTTTTTTTTCATTTGTGATGTTCAATTTTCTTATGTTTTCATTTTCCTCTCACGCATTCCATCCCAACCAGTGTCCCTTCTCTGCAATCTTCCAAAGTCCTTGTCCCAACCCTTGCTTCTCCCCCAGACCAACTCCTCTTCATAACCCCCTCCCCAAAAAGATCCCAAGTGCTTGCCTCCCAGGGATATCAACAGAGCATGGAATAACAAGTTACAATGAAACTAGGCCCAAACCCTGGGATGAAGGCTAAAGAATTCAACTCAGTAGGGGAACGGTTGTTAAGTTATTAGAGCAGACAGTTAAATTATTTACTAAAGTGATATAAAGAGTGATTCTAAAAAAACAAAACAAAAATCACCTTAGGGGTAGGCTGTCTTATTCAGGGTTTCTCTGGCTATAATAAACTACTAGGACCAAGAGCAACTTCAAGGAAAAAAGAGGTTTTGAGTGTTTGGTTTTTCTTCCTTCCTTCCTTCCTTCCTTCCTTCCTTCCTTCCTTCCTTCTTTCCTTCTTTCCTTCTTTCCTTCTTTCCTTTCATCCTTTCTTCCTTCTTTCTTTTTCTTTTCTTTGTCTTTTCTTTCTTTATTTCCAGTTCTTAATATTACAGCCCAATTACAGCCCATTCCCTCTTTTCATATCAGTCATGCCCTTAAAAACCCCTCCCATGTTGTCCCTTCCACAGAGAAGGGGAAAACCCCATCGAGTAAAACCCTCACCCTGGGACATCTAGTCCCTGCAGGACTAAGTTCCTCCTCTCCCACTGAGGCAGGATCAAGCAGTCCGGATAAGGGAAGGGGATCCAATGGCAGACATCCCCGCTCCAATTGTTAGGGGACCCACATAAAGACCAAGTTGCACACATCTGCTTCAAATTTGTTTTGGGCCTAGGTCCAGTCCCTGCATGCTCTTTGGTTCCTGGTTTAGTCTCTGTGAGCCCCCATGGGCTCAGATCACTTGACTGAGTAGGTCTTCTTGTGATGTCCTTGACACCTTTGGCTGGCTCAATTGTTCCCCCGACTCTTTCACAAGGCTTTCCAAGTTCCACCCGATGTTGGCAATGGGTCCCTCCATCTTTTTCCATCCTATCCCACAGATCTGTGGCTATGAGAAGAGAACGTTTGGTTAAGTCTTGATCACTCATTAAAAGCAGTACAGGGGCTGGAGAGATGGCTCAGTGGTTAAGAGCACCGACTGCTCTTCCTGAGGTCCTGAGTTCAAATCCCAGCAACCACATGGTGGCTCACAACCATCTGTAATGAGATCTGATGCCCTCTTCTGGTGTGTCTGAAGGCAGCTACAGTGTACTCATATACAATAAAATAAAAATCTTAAAAAAAATAAATTTATAAAAGCAGTACAGATAGAAATCCCTCATTCTCCTGACAAAACAGAGGAGATCCTGGAAGCACTCAATCATATCCACTGGCTGTCCTGGAGAAACCCTGTCCACTTGCAGCATCTACAGCCAGCCCCTGGTATCCTCCGGGATATGATGCTGCCACATTTTCTCAGGTGAAATTGCCCTTCTCAGCCATATTTGTTCAGGCTGTTTGCTGCCGCACATAAGGAATTGCCTGTTAATGCTACCGGCTCCTTATTCTCCAAGTCTGGCATAGAGATTTTGCATAAAGCTACTTTGGCTCTCGAAAGAGCTAAAGGATTTGTTCCAGCCTTAATACTGGGAGTCACAGTCTTAATAGGTGTGATTCTAGTTTTTCCCTATCTACTACATCCTTGATTAAAGAGATTCACCCAGCACATCGTGTAGATCAATTATCTACAAAATGTGTCAGTAACATTCATGATCCAGGAGACTATTGACAGGGGACTCTAAAATAGGTTTAATGCTTTAGAGGAAGCAGTTCTATTTATGGGAAACCAAATTCAAAATATTAAGGTCAGGCTCTCAGTGCAATGCCATTGACTCTTCCGTTGGGTCTGTGTAACCCCCTTGGAGTATAATGCCTCTGAACATGACTCATCTAAAATGCAGTCTTATTTAAAGGGGCTTTGGAACATTCTAATTTGGCTTTGGATAGCAACTCCCTACCTCATAAGATCACGCATGTTAATAACTCTAGAGTGGGATCCACCTCTTTTGAGGAAGTGTCTGCAGACATTCGCCTCTGCTGTGCTTGAGTTCACTTCTTCATCTTCCTAAAGGGCCTTGCTGATAAATGGAGGACTGCAGTTAGTATATTCTTACTAATTCTTCCAGTCTTCCTCAAACAGGTCTTATGCTCAGTAACCACACTCATAGTCAATGTTTGCACTCTTGAATTAAAACACAAAGGGGAAGACGCCAAGTCCTGCGTGTCTGTGGATGGGATAGCGTGACATGGAATCCCAGTCCTGGAGAATATCCAGCAGGGAGTCTCCAGGAGTGCTGACAGCTGCTGTGAGCAGAGGACTTGTTTGTATAATAATGCACATATTCTACTTTATGTTCCTACTTTGGGAAATGTTCTCTCTGCCAAGGTAAATAGCTCCATGATAATTAGAAACAGAATGAGTCTTGGAGGTGAGAATGTGTCTAATGTTCCTCAGCCGAATGGTAAATGCTGTCACCTTCAGGACAGTCCTTAAAACTGTGAGAAAGAACTGTGGGGAAACACGAGTTCAAAAATAGTTAATTTCTCAACTATGTAAAATATAAGTATGCAGTATGAATTGTATGAGGGGCTTCATGGACCTAAAAAAAACCAGATATACCTGCACTAAGTCAGCTTGTCAGAAGATTTCAAGGAAGGAGAAAAAGAGATTTAGGGAATGATGATCCCAGGGCAGAATCCCACCCACTAAACTTGTTTGTACATACAAAGGCGGGCAGATCTCTAAATGTAAGGTGAGCCTGGGACAGAGTAAGTTTAGTTCTAGGAATGATGGTCGTGGTGATCTCTGGACAGATGCTACCCAGCTATTTTACTGATTTTATTAGGATTCCTTCAAGTATCTTTCCATTGAATTTGATATTGGCTGTGTGTAAATCTAAGTGCACATTTGTGAGGATGCCCTCAGAGGCTGTGAGGGGACATTAGATACCCTGAAACTGGACTTACAGACACCTATCTACACGACATGCTCACTGCAAACAAACACGGTTCTTCTAAAGGGGCAGCAGGTACCTTGCCTCAGCCCCCACTTCACTTTCTCCATGAAAGCAGCTGCATTTTCACAATTAGAATGATTTTGATTTTCCATTTGCCTTATACCATATTTCTTTGTCTACGAGGATCTTGGATCTATTATTCCAAATTTTGCCTCCTTTTGTTAGCATATCTATGGCAAGTATATATTTATAAGAAGGAAGTGAATAAGCCCCTGTTAAATGAAAATGTACTTACTGGGGCTTATAGAGCAAGGATTTATAAGCTTGAGGCTTGCATTTCTGAGTCCTAAGATACAATTGAGAGAGAGAGGGAGAGAGAGAGAGAGAGAGAGAGAGAGAGAGAGAAGACAACAAACCAATGACAACAATATATGTACTTGCAGCTCTAAATACTTAGCTTAGAGGCTTGTTATTCTGTTATAAGCACTGAAAGTCCAGGAGTAAACAGGTTGACCTCACACTCCAAGCTCCTGACATGCATACCCATCTGTATATCTCCACCCATGGCTGTTTCTGCTTTACCCACTCTAGTCTTCCATCTTGTCAAGAACGGTTTATGCATCTTTCTCTCTTTTTTTAATTTTACAGTACTTATTTTTCTTCTTAGTTTGCTAATTCTGATCTCATGACTCAACACTGTTCCACTTCTGCATTTTTTCCAAAGTATTTCCTCTTTCCAGTTAATAGTTCTTTAACTTTTACTTTATGTATAAAGTATTTTTTATGTATAGTTTTGCACTAAATATTCAGCTGAGGGACCCTAAGGGCTTTTGCAGTTCCACACCCTCCTTACAACTTCCCCCTCCCACTTGGGGACAAGGCTAGGCCAAGTTCCATTCTCCACCCATGGGAACATTCTTGAGTAAAAACTTTCTCAGAATGTACTGACTGACCCTCTGAAAAGTCCCAGGTATAGTTCAAATCATGCCATGCTTGCTAGCCAATGGATTTAAAGGTCAATATGCTTAGCCAATAAGTTTGAACTGTAACCTTGCTTATGTAACCTATGCCCCTAAAAAGTATAAAAACTGCTTGTTATAGCCATTTTGGGTCACCTTTGTAAAGAACATCCTCCAGGACTTTCTACAGAAGATTTGCTGCTTCAGGATCTTCTACCCTCTTAGACCCCTACCATGGCCCCAGTTCCCATGGCCCCTCTTCAGAGATCTCACTTGAGCTCTTGTCCCTTTACTCCCCACCCCACTTCTCAGGATCCAAGTAGGGGGATGGTAGGGAGGGACCATCTGAACCAGGACCATCCATGGGGACCCAGAGCAAGAGGGCTACTTCACCCCATACAACAGTGGCCCTCCCCCTCTGAGCCTATGGGTCCATAGTTGAGGATAGCAATCAGACCATGCAATTTTGGCCCTTTTCTTTGGCTAACTTGTACACCTGAAAGGACCAACAGCCCGCCTTTCAGATAACCCCAGGGGGCTGATTAATCTCTTTGAGACTGTTTTCTTTACTCATCAGCCTACCTGGAATGATCTCCAACAACTCAAGAGCTCACTCTTCATGACCAGGAAGCCAGAAAAAAATGTCCTCTGAGACATGAGGGCACCCTCATTTGACCTGGCTGTCATCGACAGCGGGTTTCCCGTGACTAGACTTGGCTGGGATTTTAATACGGCAGAAGGTAAGGATCACATGAAGGTCTACCATCAGGCTCTGCTGGCAGGTCTTAAGGAGGCTGCACAATGACTCACCAATTTGACCAAGGTACATAAGTTTAAACAGGGATGAGTCACACACAACCTTTCTAGAGTGGCTCATGGAGGCATTCCACCAAGATACACCCTATGACCTCAGCAGTGAGAAGCACAAAGCAACTGTGACTATGGCTTTTACAGACCAGACTAGTAGGGATATCAGAAAAAAAAGTTTCAGAGGCTAGAAGGACTACAGGATAAGTCGTTGAGGGATTTAGTGCAGGCTGCTGAGAAAGTCTACCATAATAGGGAAACAGTGGAGGAGGAGCAGAGAGAAAAAGAAGATGACAGGGAGATACAAAAAGAAAGGCAATAGGAAAGGAATTTACAGAGAATCTTGGCTACAATTGTTAGGGAAAGCAGAGAAAAGAGACTCCAACCAAAGAGAGAGAGAAAACCCCTTGAAAAGGACCAGTGCACATATTATAAGGAGAGGGGCCGCTGGGCCCAAGAGTGCCCTAACAAACCGAAGTCAGGGGTAGGAAATCCTAAGTTTTGGGGGAAATGTTCCCAAATGGCAAAGGTGTTAGCCTTAGGGCAAGACAGTGACTAGAGAAGACAGGGTTCAGACCCCTTACCTGAACCCAGGGTAACTCTGATAATGGAGGGGAAACCCACTCAATTCTTGGCTCAACAATCGGTCCTCCTCCAAGCTGATGGCCCCGTTTCCAAAAAAAAAAACCTTGGGTCCAAGGAGCCACTGGCACCAAAATGTACTCATGGACTACCTGAAGAACAGTGGACCTAGGGATGGACTGGGTATCCCATTCATTTATGGTCATCCCAGACTGTCCCTACCCTCTGTTGGGGCAAGATTTAATCTCCAAAATGGGGGTCCAGATATACTTCTTGCCTGATGGGCCGCAACTAACTGGTCCAAAAGGAGTCCCCATACATGTTCTGACTACCAGACTAGATGATGAATATAAATTATTTGAAACCACCTTTACTCAGAACCAAGATTTGACTTGTCAGTTGGAAACATTCCCATCAGCCTGGGCAGAAGTGGTGGAGATGGGTAAAGCAAAATGTCATCTTCCTGTGGTAGGAGAACTCAAGGCACAGGCTACCCCAGTGTCTCTCAGACAATACCCTATGTCTTGGGAGGCACAAGAAGGAATTAAGCCATACATCTCCAGGCTCCTCCAGCTTGGGGTGTTGCATAAGTGCTGTTCAGCCTGGAACACACTGCTCCTGCCAGTTAAGAAGCCAGGCATTGTTTGAAATGTAAGTAAAGAAATATATCTAATTTTTTAAAAAAGTTCCTTCAGGAGCTGCCTGTAAAAGTAGTCTATTTGTAGAATTGGCATGGGCTAGTCTTTGTTGAATAATTAATTATAATTCTTTACCAAAATTCCCTTTTGTCTCCAGAGTCAGTAATAAAATGGCCATCATGTAATGAGAAGAAGAAGAAGAAAAAGAAGAAGAAGAAGGAGAAGAAGAAGAAGAAGAAGAAGAAGAAGAAGAAGAAGAAGAAGAAGAAGAAGAAGAAGAAGAAGAAGAAGAAGAAGAAGAAAAGAAGAAGAAGAAGCAGCAGCAGCCAGGCACTAACGATTACCTGATTACCACCCAGTCCAGGATTTATGAGAGGTAAACTGTCAAGTGGCTGATATCCAGCCTACTGTGCTTAACCCTTACACTATGCTGAGTTCTTTGCCACCTTCCAGAATTTGGTACATGATCTTAGTATTGAAAGATGCTTTCTTCTGCCTGCCCTTAGTATCCCAAAGTCAATAATATTTTGCCTTTGAATGGAAAGACGCAGAGGATGGGACCACCGGTCAGCAGACATGGACTAGATTACCCCAAGGATTCAAAAACTTGCCCACCATCTTTGCTGAGGCACTTCACCAGGACCTGAGGTCCTATCAGGAGGCCAACCCACAGGTGACTCTTTTGCAGTATGTAGATGACCTTCTCCTAGATGCTGAAAACAAGAAACAGTGCCTTGAAGGGACTAAGAACCTGCTATCAGAGTTGGGCACACTGGGATATCTGGCTTCAGCTAAGGAGGCTCAAATTTGCCAACGACAGGTAAAGTACTTGGGATACCTCCTAAAGAATGGGCAATGATGGCTCTCAGAAGTGAGAAAAAAGACTATGCTTTATATCCCTCTTCCTTCAAGCCCCAAGCAGATGTGGGAGTTCTTAGGCATGGCGGGGTTTTGCCACCTGTGGATTACAGGGTTTGCAGAATTAACAGCCCCTCTCTACTGGCTCACTAATTGTAATGGGCCCTTTACATGGGGAAAAGAGTAACAGGAGGCATTTGATAGCATCAAGCGTCCCTGCACTTGGGCTCCCCAATGTCATCAAGCCCTTTCAGTTACATGAGGCTGAGAATAGAATTGCAAAAAGGGTTTTGACTTGAAGTTGGGCCCCTGGAAAACACCAATAGCCTACCTATCCAAAAAGCTGGATCCTGTGGCAGCTGGGTATCCCCCATGTCTTAGAATTATTGCAGCAGTGGCCACCTTGGTCAGAGATAAATTGACTTTGGGACAAAACTTGATGGTGGCAGCACTACATGCTCTGGAGAGCATGATAAGGCAGTCCCCTGACCGATAGCTGATGAATGCTAAGATCGCCCACTACCAGACTCTGCTTCTGAACTCTGACTGAATCACCTTGTCTCCTCTGATTGGGCTTAATCTGATCATCTTGCTGCCTGATCCCAACCTCGAGCCATGAGTGTCAAGAAATTCTGGAAGAAGCCCATGGGTGGAGGAAAGGCCTCTCTTACCAACCCCTGCTGGAAGCTGAGGTTACCTGGTTTACAGACAGAAGCAGTTTTCTTCATGGAGGTCAGAGACGAGCAGGTGCTGCTGTGGTGGGTTGCACAAATGTCATTTGGGCTAAACCTCTACCCCTGGCATGTCAGCGCAGAAAGCAGAGCTAATTGCATTCACTAAGACCTTGGAACTTGGGGCTGGCAAGAAAATTAACATTTACCTGGATAGCAGGTATGTCTTTGCCACAGCCCATGTTCACGGAGCTATATACCAAGAGAAATGACTGCTCACATCAGAGGGAAAAGAAATAAAAACCAAGCAGGAAATCTTGGATCTCTTGGATGCCCTGATGAAGCTGGCAGCAACTGTGAGTATTATTCATCACCCGGCTCATCAGAAGGGAAGAGACTCAGTGCCCTGGGGCAATAACAAAGCAGATCAAGGGGCTCAAGAAGTGGCTATGCAGGAGCCTATTCCAGTTATGGACCTGCAAAAGACACCTGCTGCAAAATGGGACTGGACTAAGGGATGGCCTCACTTAGAATATACCTATGAAGAGAGGACTCACATTGGTAGCCATCTACCAACTACTACCTAGAAAAGGAAAGACAATGGTGCCCTCCAGAGGGAAAAAACTATACTCCCCAGAAAACAAGCTGAGGACTTACTTAACCAAATCCATAGATGGGCCCATTTAGAGGATAAGAAGTTCATCCAAGCAGTCAAGCGATCTAAGGTAATAGACCTTAGATTTTTAGCCAGAGAGACAGTAGAACAGTGTAAGGTATGTCAGCAAATAAATGCTTAGGCAGTCAAGAGCAAACAAGGCAAGATATCTAGGGGAGAGCAGCCTGGGGTTTATTGGGAAGTCGACTTTACAGAAGTTAAGCCAGGAAAATGTGTTTACAAATACCTTCTAGTGTTTGTAGATACTTTCTCTTAATGTATTGAGGCTTTCCCTACCAAGCAGGAAAGAGCTACTGTGGTAGCCAAGAAGATATTAGAAGAAATCTTCCTGAGGTTCAGGGTGCCCAAGGTAATTAGATCAGACAACGGTCCTACTTTTGTTTCTAAGGTAAGTCAGGGATTAGCAGAGATATTGAAGACTGATTGGAAGTTCCATTGTGCATACCATCCCCAGAGCTCAGGGCAGGTGGAGAAAATGAACAGAACCCTAAAAGAGACCTTAATTAAATTGACTTTGGAGACTGGTCCTGACTGGGTGATTTCCCTTCCCCTGGCCCTGTTCTGAGCACAGAACACACCCTACCATTTTTAACCTGACTCCTTTTGAGAACCTGTTTTGTTGTTGTAAAAATACAAAAATAAAAAAGTATTAGTTGTCTTTTACCCCGCTAGGTCTGCACTGCGGTGTCCCAAGACATCTGCTAGATATCTTGGCAGAAACACAGCTTAGCCTCACTTTCCTACACTCAAATCCTCACATAAAAGAACACACAACACAATAATCTTTGACCCAATTGGTAAGATATAACTGCCCACTTAAACATACAAAGCCTAGTACCATCCATCCCTTGATAACAACCTGTAAATACACAGAGCAGAATCTTAACATCACCTGCCATATTGTCCTGCCATGGCTCCTCTGCCCCTCTCTCCCTCCGGTCTCTTCCTTTCTCTTCTTCGTTCTCTCTAGTCCCTTCCTCTTCCTTCAAACTCTCTCCCACCCATCCTTCCTTTTCCTCCAATGACAGGCCTCCTTCTATCCTGTACCTGCCCCTCACCTGTACTTTACAAATTCAATGGGGAGAAGGTTCCGGTGAAGTCACCTGAGCCCTGAGTAGTGACTAGGCAGCTGTCCTTGGGGCAGTGGAATTAGCATCAAAATACAGTAACTTCAGGGCAAACCACAACACTGTTTGGCTCCCCAACTCCCTTGGTGTCCACTAGGCCCTCCCTGGAGGTATCCCAACTCACTGATAGAAACCTCTTCTTGAGGTTCCAAGCCCTCCAGTCAATATGACATGAGATTTAGCCCAAACTTTCTGCCTTATATGCTTCAGGGATGCCAGAGACCCCTCACTAGTTCCAGACTGGTTGACTGGGTCTATGTCAGGAGGCATCAGGCACAGTCACTGGAACTCCAGTGGAAGAGAGCCTTCCTGGTGTTGCTAACACTCCCACAGCCCTCAAGGTGGCTGGGATTGCAGCCTGCGTGCACGCTTTTCATGTGAAACCTGCAGATGCCCCACTCCCTGGAAATTTTCACTGGGTAGTACAGAAGATGGACAATCTGCTGAAGCTCAAGATTTCCCACCTCTCCATTGGACAAGAGACACCATGAAGTGACAATCCTGCCTGGCTGCTTTATGGCCTTAAAACCCCACCAACCTTTCAATCTGACTTGGATAGTTGAGAACCCCGAGACAGGATACCAGGCTCCACTCGAAAACACCAAAGAACCTGTGGGTGTCTCCTGGTTTCCTGACCTAATATTTGATCTACGTGAATTGGCTAAAGTTTCATGGCCAGATTCTGATACTCAAAAGACCCTAAGGAACTCATATCCCAGCTGCCGATAGAGAACATTCTACATCTGCCCCGGAGGAAAGAGGACCTCCAAGAGTGCAGAACCAGAGCAATTTTACTGTAAAGCATGGGGATTTCAGATGTCTGTTGGAGGTAATAACCCCTGGACAGCCTCATGGGAGGATCTTTTCACCATAGCTAGGGAAGGCACAGATATATTGGTAAAGCTTACGTTTTCAGACAAAGGAAAATGGGCTAAGGAATGGGAAACTGGGAAGTCCTGGGGTCTTCGACTCTGGGTCATAGGAGGATATGATCCCAGGTTACTTTTCACCATTAAACTTTTGGTACAGCCATTTACTGACCATTTACCCATAGCACGGGAACCTAACCCAGTGTTAGCACCTGTAAGCCAATATTGACACAACCTCCTAAGCCTGTAGCTCCTAGCCCCTCTGAGCACACCACCTCTGGTACCTCAACCTGCATTCTTTCCTCAAGCCCTCTGAACCACTAGACCCTCTCTAGTCTATGATATTAAAACCTTTCAGATCCTAAAAGGCTCACAGTCTGAACTCACCACCTCATGCTGGTTATGTTACAATGCCAAACCTCCCTTCTATGAGGGAATCAGGCTGGTTGCAGAGTATAGCATTTCAGAAGACAAGGAGACATGCAAATGGTCTCAAGAGGGGCTGGCACTGACCTTACAGACCGTATCAGGCCAAGGCAGCTGCATCAGAGAAGTTCCAACTCCCTGTCTACGTTTATGCAACTAAACTAACTCTTCTGTACCTTCAAGCTGGATAGACCACCCCCAATCAAGCCTGATGGACTTTCACCACAGGGTTGACCCTTTGTATACATGGGGAAATTCTCACAAAAGGGTTTTGTGTACTAGTCCAGTTGGTGCTCCAAATAACCTATTATTCTGAAGAAACTGTCCTCCAAGCTCTATTAGGGAACCCAACTGGAAGCTTAATGGTCCAGAAAAGAGAACCTGTTTCTTTGACCTTGGCCCTAATTTTGGGAGCAGGCCTGGCTGGGGCAGGTACTGGGATTGTAGCATTAACCCTACAAGATAAGAACAATAGCCTCAAAGCAGATATTGATGAAGATATTCAATGTCTAGAGAAATCCATCTCCCATTTAGAAAATAATGTTGATTCACTGGCAGAGGTTGTATTACAGAACAGAAGAAGTCTAGATTTGGTATTTTTATAACAGGGAGGACTTCGTGCCGCATTACATAAGGAATGTTGTTCCTATGTAAATCACTGAGGGGGGGATTACAGAGTCCCTATCCAAAGTTCAACAAAGTTTAGAGTGGTGCCAAAGAAAAAAGGAAAATTCCAAAGGCTGGCATCACTCTCTTTTTGATGCCTCCCCTTGGTTAACCACCCTCATGTTCACCTTGCTAGGACCTTTAATCATTCTCCTGCTATAGTTGACTTTTGGACCCTGCACATTGAACAACTCATAGCCTTCATAAAAGACCAAATAGGAGCAGTACAACTGATGGTTCTGGGCCAACAATATGAGACCCTGAGGACAGGACCTGAAGAATGTGAGTTACCCAAGACCCCTGAGCATAGCTCCAGGATTGGAGCTTGTACAAAAGGAGAGAGAGGGGATAAGTGGACCTAAGGACTTTTCCCATCCCTCACCCTCCTTACAACTTCCCCCTCCCACTTGGGGACAAGGCTAGGCCAAGTTCCATTCTCCACCCACAGGAACGTTCTTGAGTAAAAAATTCTCAGAATGTACTGACTGACCCTCTAAAAAGTCCCAGGTATAGTTCAAATGCATGCCATGCTTGCTAGCCAATAGATTTAAAGGTCAATATGCTTAGCCAATAAGTTTGAACTGTAACCTTGCTGATATAAACTGTGCCCCTAAAAAGTATAAAAACTGCTTGTAATAGCCAGTCAGAGTTACTTTCTAGTTATTTGCCACAAGGCGCTGATTAAGGGTTGACCCTGATACACCAGAAAAATAAATCTCTTGCACTTGCATCAAACTGCATTCTCGTGTCTTGCTTTGGGGGTGGGGGGTCTCCCGGTAGTTAAGACTCACTTTGAGCCTTACACAGCAACTTTTGGTAACTACCTATTTATTTCTATGTAACTCCATGTAGATTAGAATTGACTCCTCCATTTGGAATGCTTCTTCCAACTGTTAACCTAGATAATTTATAGTCAACATGGTGTTTCAAGTAGTCATTCCTTATGGACATTTTAGCAAAGCTTTTAATTAATAGCCTTTTTTTCCTTTCTGAACTCTGATAGTACCTCTGTCCACCTACCGTTTTCACTACTAATGTGCTTTATCATTTGTTTGTAACCTTGTGTGTGGTTTGTTCTTTTATGATATTTTTGTTTACAATATTATTTGACATTCTTTAAAGAATTCCAGAAATAAATGAAAACTGCATTCATTAATTAATGCTTTCTCTCCTGTTAGGAAGACTTTTCTTCATGTGTCATTTCTTACTTCAATCTATTCAAATTAAAATTAATCAGAAAGAATAGAAACTATATTGACAATATTTATCAAACAATTCAAGTATGTTTTATTGTTCAAAAAACATAGCCCATAGACTGGTGCAAAAATAAATATGTTTTGTTTTGTGTCCAAGAACTCAATGTTCTCTGTGAAAAATGTGCCTTTGAGGTAAGCCCAGGCCATATAATATGACTGTGTCTCAACAAACAATTCAATATGAAGATGTACTTTAATATAGGAATGCTCATAAAAATTAATAATGTCATAATTCCTGATAATGATTTTATAGAATTACTAAATTGATACAAGTAATCTCAAAGCCCCTGTAAAATAAAATCTGCAAATTGAGCTCTGTAAACCTTCATGTGCCAAGGGCTAGGAGAAGAAAGCAGCAAGTTTAGAACAAATTTACTACCAAAGAAAAACATTCCTTCTAGATTAGGAACGAGGCCACTGTCTGGTAACTAAAGATTATAAACTGTAAATAAACAGTTTGTTATAGGTGCAAGGACAGAAGATGAATGATGGACTAGTTTATATATACAAGTGAAGAGAATGGTGTGAGGTAACTGCTCCTAGCCTGCTAGCTATGAGGCAACATGGGATCTCTGTGAATCTCAGCTTACTGAGGCACTGAGAAGGCAGACTTTCTCAGCAGAAAATCCTGGTGTTCACCAAGTAAGCTGCATGACTGAGGAAGTAGCTAGCCTTCATGATCATTTTCTTAAGAGAAAGTAACTGTTTATAAATTAGTTAAAAGAGTTGGACTACTGTTAGATTTTTGTAGTCTGCAAGGAAGTCCGGGTCACCTTGAACCAAGATAAGTTTTCTTGAGAAACAGAAGCTGTTGGGAGTTAGAAGCCATGAGAAATCTTTATTCCATTTGTCTATACAAGATGCTGGAACATTCAATAAAGTATGCATCAGCACACTGGTACAGTGCATCCCCTGTGTCCTGATTAATGTGACCCTCACTTGGGACTCCAGAGCACTAGATGTTGACATATAAGACATCAAAATAATGAGACACAAGGCAGGTGGTTTGTCTCTTGACAAAACTGTGCTATCTTATGACATAAAAATATTTCCTTAAATTTATAGTGGACTTATGGAGCTAGTAACAGATAATAAATGTTTAGTCAGGTACTAATCTTAATGGAAAGACATGCAAATAAGTCTGCTGTGCATGAACTATTGCCTTAGCTTACTGTGAACTTATGGAATGTAAAAGTACTTAAAAAACCATGTGATCAATTATCCTGAGAAAGTATAAATACCAAGAACAACAATAAAAAAGGCAGTTTACCCCTTCTCTGCTTAATCCAATATGTGTGTACCTGAATTTTGTCTCCTTCCTTCCTTCCTTCCTTCCTCCTTCCCTCCCTCCCTCCTTCCTTTCCTTCCTTCCTTCTTTCCTTCCTTCCTTCCCTCCTTTATTTCTTTCTTCCTTCCTTTCTTTCTTTCTTTTCATTTATTTTCTCTCTGGTTCATGAAGAGTTAACAAACTCTGAACCCCTCATCTGACCAAGGAGCCCTTGAATCAAAGAGAAAAGAGACCTAGTAACTAAGACTTTTTTTCTTAATCTGCTGCTATCAGCAGAAGTTAATCACCATAAGCCAGTGGCTTTTGGCCACAGAATAGCAACATTAACTAAGACAAAAGAATTGCTGAAGGTAAAGCAGCTTTGACTCCAATCACCTTCACTACCTTCCTCAGTTTACCCTGTGATGCCAAATGGACTCCAGCACAGTTTGCTTTTGATCTTGTTTTCTAAACTAAGAATGCTCCAATTGCCCCATTTTATGACTTGCAGGAGTTTAGCATAGGCAAGGGAATAATGTTTTGTTCTAAGTATGGGTAAATTCTCCCTATTTATAATTTCTGAAACAGAACAACCATGGGACTATTGAAAGAGTAGTTAAGCCAGTAATTTGGAGGTGTGGCAGCTGGTATTTGAAGGGCACTCTCCTGATCTCTTATGTGATTCTACTTGCTCAGGTCTACATAGCCAATGTCTACCTACATCTGAGCAAGCACAGATAACTTTATAAAGCCCATGCTTGCTTTTGCGTTCATAATTACTGCAAACATTTCAAAAACAGTCAGAGCCCAACTACCTAAAGGTTTTTTCCTTCACATAAGAAAGTTAGATCATATTTACCCGTTCTTCTACTCACCCCAGACCCATCTTTACTTCTTTATCCACCCAAATCCATGCCTTCTTTTTGTAAAACTGATCAATTACAACTTGTGCTGCCTGCATGCTCTTGATAATGGGCTTTACCAGAGCACGGTAAACCCATCATGGGTCACACTGTTAAAGAAATCTCTCTCTCTCTCTCTCTCTCTCTCTCTCTCTCTCTCTCTCTCTCGATGCCTACCACCTGTCTCAAACCCAGATCCTCTGGAAGAGCCTTCACTTCTCTTAACTGCTGAGGTGTCTCTCCAGCCCCCTAGCCCACCTCATATCCTTAGGGAAAAAAATTAATTGGAGAAATGCATTATGTAGCATGATATTTTGAAACCTGCTGTATAAAAAAAATTGTATTACAAATTCAAGGTGGACAAAACTTGTAACTTCAGTTCCATGGAATCTGACACCCTCTTCTGGCCTTCTTGGCACCACACACGTGATGCACCATCATAAATGTAGGTATCATTGTGCCCAAAGCCATTCTTGCCTGGGATGGTTTAAAGTGAATCACAGCATTGGAAGTAGAGATGGTTTTAAAGTCTGATGGTCTCTGGATTTAATTTTAAAAACTGATGCTCTCTGGCCTTTAAATTCTAACTATGCTGAATGCTGAAGCTGCTGGCTTCTTAGGAAATCATAAAACTTTCTTGCTTATTCTGAGATTAAAATCCACTAGCTTGGGCAATTAACACCTGTAGCCTAACAGCAGGGGATTAAGTAAAGGATTGAATGCTAGGGCTTTTATCTCTCTTGCCCAGAAGAGAGGGGAGTTCTGAGCAAAAAAACCAAAAAAACAAAAAAACAGAAAAGAGAATCACTCAACAGAAGGAAAACTTTTACATAAGCATATATGCATAAACTCACATACATTCATATATATATGTATATATACACACATACACACACACACACACACACGCACGCACACACACTCCCCCTTATTTGTTGGCCCAAGAATCTATTGAATCAACTTACATACTTACACACATACATCTGTACTTACATGTGTACATGGAGCAAAAGCCCAAGCACCAGTAGAAAGAACTCACTCATTCTGGATGAAAAATGAACTCCAATCTTTATTGCATAGAGAAAGAAAAACCCCCTTTATTGCTAAATGAATTAAACCCAAATCTGTAAGAAAAGTACTTTGTCCTCTTTAGTAAGACTAAGCCTGCCTTGCTGTTAAGAATAGACCTGTTCCATCCCCTGGTAAGGAGAAGCCTGCCTGCTCTTTCTCCTCTCTCTGCAGCTTCTTTTTTATTTCCTATTTCTGTCTGCATTCTGCATATTTCTCTCTTCTGCTCCTACTCTAATGTTCTCTTTATTTCTAAGGGAAAGTAAAAGGGGGGAAATCTATGAGATTATATGCTTTCTAAATTTCTAACTTACTCTCTTAGTTTCTAAGTTACTCCACTCTGCTGTCCTCCCTCCTCCTAATCTTGCTCTCTCTTCCTGCTCTGATGTAATAATGCCATGTAATGCAATCATTCCTAGATTTTTGTACCTTCTCTAGGGAAATAGATCACATGTTTTTTTCCCAAATATCCTTCTTAAAAAAAAACTTCACTAAAAGTTCAAACATAAATTCAAATCAAAAATTGAGCAAGAAGTTTACCACAGAGATGTGTATATATGTTTCCATTAATCCAAGACATTCATTATCTACCACTGGCTTCACAGGTTCATAGGGAGTCAAAAATCATATGTTTTGTGACTTAGTTATCATTAAAGTTTTGTATAGATAAACCCAGTCAATATTCTACCTTCTGTGCTGCTTGCACCTACAAGAAATCGATAGTGCCCTTTTATGGTCTTTGGCTAATGTTTTTACAATAATTATATTCCTAGAATGTGTTCTAAGTTGTAAATGCCTTCTTTCTATCTCAGAAGCAATTAACTCATGACACACGGAGGCTGGCAGAATTCTAGTTGCTGTTTTCATATCAGAGAGGACTTTAATAGCAGTCCTATTATAAAGGGCTTAGTATAGTTTTTAGGAATTCTTATAGAATTAATAAATCATCGATTTGTCTATATAGCATCACTACAAGACAGTACATCTTCGTTGATCTGCACAAATCTGCCCAAAAAGGGTGGGCTAATACACACACACACACACACACACACACACACACACACACACACACACATATAGATATAGATGATATAGATATAGATATATAGATATTTAGATATTTAGATAGATAGATAGATATAGATAGACAGAAACAGACAAACAGACAGATATATATATATACACATATATATATATGAAAGAGATAGAGATACAAATACAGATACAGATATAGACAGATATAAACATGAAAGGAATATCAGCTGCAAGAAGCTGTCCTGGAATTAAGTCACTTTGGGACCTTGCCCTCACCCATCGCAGACCATGCAACAATGATGGGCCACTTTCAGGAAAGCTACCTCTTAGCTTTATTCTATCCTAAATAGCTCCTGACATTATTGCTGTAATCGATGTTTAAATTAAGCACTGTCTTGTCTTCGCCAGTTGTGAAAAGGAATCCAAGCCATATATTTGAATTTTTGTCTTCGTGAGGAACATGTTTCACAGGATAGAGCAAACACCAATAGGACCTCTGAGAATTTCACATGTTGATGACTTTGCAAAGAAGAGGCACTCTTCTTTATACTTAAGTAATATTTAGAACCCATTAATTTCAGTGCTCAGTTTCTCTAGGTATAACTATAAAATGCCAACAATATTAAATTCTCTTATTTTTTCAATTTATTTCTTTTTATTTGTTCTGTTTGAGTGTTTTGCCTGCATTTGCTATGTGTGTGGTGACAAAGAAAGCCAGAAGAGGGTGTCAGAGTCCATGGAACTGAAGGTCCAGGATTTTTTTTTTTTAATCCACCTTGAACTTATAAATATACGGTTTTTATACAACAGGTGTTTAAATGTAATGTTACATAGTACAATTTCTCCAGCTATCTTCATCATATCTCTCATCCCCCCACCAAATCAATAAAAACTATATTTGTCTTTAGCTTATATTTGTAGACCCTTTCTTATTTCCCTTCATAGACAAGAATCTTTTTAAAAAATCTGAATTTGGGAGAAGTCTCAATTCTCCCTTCTCATATACTTCTCAGCTTTAATCCAATTTAACTGGCTCATGAAACACAGTCAGCTAACTTACTTTTTAAACTATTTCTTTGCTTTTTCTGTTTTTTATATATCTCAACACTTAAGTTTCAATATGCCATAATGCTAGACTCACAACCTCACTGTAAAAACTTGCTTCTCATAGTCTTCCTCTTCATGAATATCTGAACCTTAATTATACTATTTACTGAATCATCTCTTATACTTCCTGCCACTTACCCTGACTCCAGCCTTGGCCTCTCTCATTTACCATGTTTCTAGAATAAGTCTTATAAACAAATCTACTTCAGACCAGAGTTTGGTGAGGCAGCCAAGCTCTTCAGAACAAGACACGTGATTCTTTATATTGATTTTTGTCTTTAGAATTCGATTCCCTTTCTTAATTCCCACTTTTATCTTACTGATACTCTCTACAGTAAAGATGACTAGTGGTTGTGGGACTCTTAAAAGACTCTTTCATCTCACGGTCCTGAGTCTTCCACTGGACAGTTCTGTTTCCCCCTCCATTAGCATATCCTGAGAGTCTCATCCAAGATATGGCTTCTCTAAAATGGCCTACTTCACTGACTCCCTGCTGGTTTCGAGACCACCCAAAACATGATAACCTCTGTAGATATCTCTGGAAAAAAATCTGTCCTAGCATGTGCATGGCTGATGTGTAAACACACCTGATATCCTATCTCATCATGACTCTAGTAGCTTCAAAGGATTTATGTCCAAAATAAAGTTGACAAAAACTGTAGGCCAAGAGAAGCTTCCAAGTGTTTTCAATACAATCTATCCTCATTCACTTCAAAGTTCATTCTTGTTTTCAAAACTTAGACAGAGCCAGGGGAGATTTTTTGGAACGATAGTTGTAAAATGTTCTGCTACATTTAGTAATAATTATCTGTATTTCACTAAAACTCTTGGGAATTAGATGGCTACAAACGTACGCACAGACCCCCCTTTCCTCAGTGATGGGTACGTTAAATGTTGAGTGTTGCCCCCCTTACTTACTCTTGATGCACTACAAGTGAGACTGTTTCGTTTCACCAAACGGTTGGCCCATTCCTACTTCTAAATTGACAAACTACTAAAAATTATTTTAGGATTTCTAAGATTGATGACTTCTAGTTGTAGGACTATCGAAAGACCCTTTGATCTTCCAGCCCTGAATCCTACAGTAGAGAGATCTTCTCTTTCCTTTCTATTAGCTTATTTATGAGTCTCCTTTGAAAGCATCAGTCCGACGAGATAGAAAATCAACCATTTACATGGTAAGGCAGATTTCTTCCACTGGTATCTATAAAGAGTATCATGCTTTTGAGGGACTCTGATGCAGCCAGGAGTCAGTGAAGTGAGGTATCTCAGAAGAGCAGCCATATCTTTGATGAGACTCTCAGAACTGTGCTAACGGAAAAGAGATCAAAACTCTCCACTGGAAAATTCTGACTGTGAGACAAAAGGGTCATCTTTACTGCAGAGAGTATTAGCGAGATAAACATGGGAAATAAGAAAGAGGATCGATTTTTACAGATAAAAATCATCACAAAGAACCATGTATCCTGCTCTGAAGAGCCTGGCTCCCACACCAAAGTCTGATCTAAAATAGATTTGTTCAGGATAATTCTGAATACATGATCAATGAAAGCTACTGAGGTTGGAGTCAGGTTAAGTAGAAGGAAGGGAATGTAATGATTCAGCTAATAATATAATTTTAGGATTGATGAGATATAATTTACTCTCTTCATCTGTGGAGGCCAGTAGTTATTAGCAACATTGTCTTTAAGGATAATTTTGGTTAGCCTATTCTAATCATTCATTCCAGGCAGTATCTGAATAACTCCTGAAGACACTCATTGAATTAGTGCCTGTTGTTTCAGCTTCGTGACGTCTGGAATATAATCCATTATTTCCCCATACCTTTTGTTTTATGCCCAAAATTCCAAAGATATCACAAAAAGAAAGAAAAAATTTAGCATCTCTACATGTATTCAAAGCAGGTGAAGAAAAGAATCACATGTCTAAATGGACCAATGAGAAGAAAGAAGCCACTGCCAACATAACTAATAAAGATTCCATAGTCAGTCAATGTGCAGATATTAATCCCACTGAAAGATAGAAATATTTCAAAACAATCTGTCCAACTGATTGATCTTGATTTTTCTGCACTAAATTTTGTTGAATTCTTTCTAAATTTTCTATTAAAATTGTTATCCCCTGCCCTAGTTACTTTTCTGTTGCTATGAAGAAACATAATGGTCAAGGTAACATATAATAAAATAAAGCATTAAATTTGGGGCTCACAGGTCCAGAGGGTAAGAGTCCAAGACCACCATGACAGGGAGCATAGAAGCAGGTAGGAGGGCTATAGCTTAGGGGAGAGAGAGAGAGAGAGAGAGAGAGAGAGAGAGAGAGAGAGAGAGAGAGAGAGGGAAATGACATGCGCTATGGAAACTTTGGAAACCTCAAAGACCACCCCTGATAACAAACCTCTTTCAATAAGGCCACACCCTCAATCTTTCCCAAACAGTTCCACCAACCATAAACTAAGTATTCAAACATGAGTGTATAGCAGCCATTCTCTTTCAAACCATCACTTTCCTTGGTTATGGACAAACTGAATAGGATTAGATTAGATTTGTGGCTTCCAACATGGAGGAAGCAAGGCTGGAGCCATGTCTCCGTATGTACATGAGGACATGAGGTGGAATCTCTAGCACTGACATAAAGAGCAAAGTGTGGCCTGTTGTGGCTGTAAACTCATTACAGTGGGGACAGGCTGGAAACAAGAATGGCTTTGGTTAGTGGAACCAATAACTCATTGTCCTTCTCTGGACTCCATGAGCCCAGACCAGACAACAGACATACTCACCTCTGTAGAGAAATTTTAATTCATAACATGGATGCTTTGGCAAGAGATCACATCCAAAGACCTTCTAGGTCTGTGTGACCAGGTTAGGATACAGACATGCCTTTGTTCCCAGGAGACAGAAACAAGCAGATCTTGGGACTCAACATCAGCCTGGTATAGAGCAAGTTTCAGGTAAAGCAAATCTTAGATCTAAGTGTGGTGGTACAAACTTTTAATCTCAAACTATTAAGGTAAAGTTAGATTGTAGAAGTAAGCATCCACATTTGAAAGTGATGTCTAATTGTGTGGTAGGCAGAATAAAGAATTAGAGAAAGATTTGATAGAATAGGACACGCCTAGCTCTCAGGAGAAAAGAAAGAAAAGTGACTTAAGGAAGCAGCACAGAGAATGTGGGATAGAGGAGGCAGTTTTTACAGGGAGATTTTTACCTAAACAGGTTAAAGAGAAAATAAGCTAAACACATAATAAGACAGAATGAACCAGAGAACACGAAGGAGCCAGAAGATTAGAACCTATGTCTAGAGTTAGTTTAAGGTTAAGCAGAGAAATTCAGAGAAGCCGAGAGAAGCTAGCTTGAATCAACTGTCTGGGAGAAATATTTGAGTCAGAATAGCTGGGTTGTACTACCAGCAAGAGTTCATAAAGAGCAAGAACAGATGAGCTTACCCTGCAATAAGTCTTAGAAGCTGAAATGTTCTAGGCCTGGATTAGATCATATGGAGGCTAGAAACTTCCAGGACTAGGTCTATGTTAGCAGGCAGAGTCATTAAGTCTCTGAGATGACAATTACATCAGGTGAATAACCTTACAAAAATTGGTTTAGTCAGGGTATTTTCTCATAACAATACAGGTAATTGTGACAAAACCACAGTCACTGGAAACCTTGACATCTTTCTCAGATGTAGCCTCAGTCATTCCTCTACTTCTCGGGTCTTTCCTTCTTCAGTTGATTACTTTCTTCAGTCCATCAACCCAACCCAAGAACACTCCTGTGCTGAAGCCAACTGTGTTGATTGGTTTATAATAGAGGATAGTTCAGGTTTCAACAAGATTAGTAGCTTTGGTATCAGGCAAGAAAAGAGAACTTATCACCATTTCTTTTTCACTGTGAAAATTGTGAAATACTAGAGAACAGGCTTTGATTGGTTCCCCAAGAATAAGCTATTAGACAAAAGAGACCGTTCTATTGTTTAGTTTATATTCCTGGTACTAGGATTTAATCCAGAGCTTTGTGCATCTTAGGCAAAGTTTCCTCAGGACTTTTGAACTTATTGTAAATGTTTAAGAACAGTATGTCAGTAGCCTAGGGAGATAGATCAGTGATTAAGAACTCTTACTGCTCTCCCAGAGAACCAAGTTAGGTTCCCAGAACCGTCACACTCACACACACACACACACACACACACACACACACACACACACGCAAAAACAAACCTGTTGCTGTTGTTGTTTTGTTGTTGGTGGTGTATCAAGAAATTTCAACCAGACACAGTGGCCCATAACTCAGTCCCAGCACTCGGAATGCAGGGGTTAATCCTGTGCTCTTCCTTTCTCTCTATCCTGTGTCCTAGACATCTGCATCCACATTCACCCCACACGTGCAAACACATAAACATACACGTGAATAAACAATGAAATAATACCAATCTTTACAAAATATGTTATGTCCCTGTATTAATGGCCTGAAACTCATTGCCATCCTCTGCTTCTTGTTCTTCTGTCCTATCGCAGGTGGCTTCATTGACATTTTAGCTGGGGCAGTCAGTCTTTTAGGCAGGAAGCTTCTGTGGCACAGTATTCGCTGAGGCAATGTTTTATACTAAACCTGCATTACGAGGAACAAAGTGTTGGAATCCTTCTGGTAAATTCGTGCTTACCATTTTTGAACATCAGTGTTCTCATTCCTGTGGTCAGGGATTATTTAAATATACACTTAACAAATTGCTTCTTTAACATAAGAACCACGTTATAAGAATCATATTATCAGCACATAAGTGCTGGTAAATGGGAAACCTCACACAAAAGATTCATGTTGCATGCTCCAGCAAACTTCCTTGTACACGGTTCAAAACCAAGTGTTTGTTGAATGGGCAGGGAATGAATGGATGGGTGTGAAAAACAAAGTGTGTGAAGAACTGCCAAGTGTCTGCTAAAAAGAGCAAGCCACAAAACAGAAGAGTCCAGAGCAGAGAGAGAAAGAAATGGACTGAAATGGCCAGCAGGCTAGACCTGCACCGGGTTATCTATGAGGGAACATGATAAGGACAGGGGATAAGGAAAAGGGAAGACATAGTGTGAGAAGTGTGGGCACAGAATAGAGCGGTGTCACACCCTGTTGTGTTCTGTATGTTATGAGGTTTGTTAATCTTGAGAAATTCTACAACTATAAGCGTCACACAGCACCCATCAAATTAAAGATTGATATGAACCGTTATGTCTAAATCGGCTTGAGTCAGGGCGAGCCACTGGGCAGCACTTTCAGCACCTGCTCACGAGCTCAGTGTGGCGTTTGCAGATTTAGCCTCTATAAGTTGGCCTTGAGAAATGTCCAGGGTACCTTTGAGCTGTTACCCTGGTCAATCAGTCTTGGAGTGTGCGTTCAATAAACCATTCTTGTTTAACTGAGATCAATGTCTGTGTGGTTTGTGGGATAACTCCTAGACCCCAATATGTGGCTGCCCATTTAGAACTTAGATAACAATCTCCGGCATCAGTCCTCAAGCCCCTTTCACCTTCCCTGTAGAAACCAGGTCAGAGATGCCTCTCAACTTTCCAGAACCTGCTGGTTCCCTCTCAGATTACAGAGTTCTGGGGACTAACACTCATATCTTTACATTTATAAGGCAAGAGACTTACTGGGTGAGTTTTCTTTTCAGTCTGAGTATGAATTGTTAAAGCATCTATATAGACATATACATTAAACTATAAATATAATTATTGATGACTAATGTCTCATATTTGGAATCTAAGTTTATCATATCTTGTTTCATTTTAATTATCTGAGAGCAGGAGTTACATTTCACCCACCTGTCTTTCAACATGATTTCACTCTTCTCGCATGGATTAGATTTTCACAGAACTAGGAGGTGTCACCAGCTCACTAAATGCAGAATGATGGAATTATACAAATGACTATGTAAGTGCAAGAATGTGTTTTGATAAACATTTTAAAAACAATTTCTTTATATTTGTTTATGTGTGTATGTGTTTCTGTGTACCTTTGAACTCTGACCATCTACAGCAGTTTGCCAAAATGTTGTTGTTTCCCTCCCCCCTCACTGAGCCTTTTAGCCTGCTATAGCAAGAAATTGTTTACACCCTTGGCAGCTGCTCTTAGCCCCTGATTTGGGGCTGGGATTTTCCATGGCACCCTTCCTCCCCACCGAGCCTTCCTGCTTGTTGTTGTTTAAGAAGTTGTTTATGCCCCCGATTGGGCGGGAACTTTCACCACACAGACTTTTCCTGTTTTCCTGGTTGGGGATTTTTCACCTGCCTTGTTGTTGTGGCTTTTGCCTTGGGTATATAAGGAGATCTCAGTAAAGCCTTGGTGGCACTCGCTGAAAAAGGGGTGACCTGTGTACATGTTTTCTTTCAATCCCACAGACCTACGCCCGATATTCACACACTGGCGGCGTAGGCGCTGACACCAAAATACTTGTTTCCTGATATCTCCTGAAATTTTTACATATGTCTATGTGAGTGCAGGCCATAAAAGTGTGTTGCTTCCTCTGTAGCTAAAATTATAAGCAGTTGTGAGATGCTCACTGTGGGTGCTAGGGACTGAAAGCCAGTCCTCCCTGAAAGACCCCCGGAGTGGGGAGACCCTCACTCAAGTCTCGGGATGACGCAATCCCCCAAGAACTCACACAAGACCGTCCTTGTTGTAATCACATGAGGTTTATTGATAGCAACCAGTGCACTGAGGTCAAGACTCGTATCCCACTCAGGGGCAGTGGAGTTCGACCCCGAGAGGCTGGGAGAAGAGGTATTTAAAGGGAGAAACCACAACCCGAGGGGGCAGGGATGGCGTCATTGGAAAGCGTGTAGAATAACAGTGAAAAATCACAAGGAAGAACTCTCTGTCCCCCAAGATTGTTTCCTAGGAGAAGCTGTCTCCTACTTCTCAGATTGTTTAACTTCATGGTCCGCTAGTTCCTAGGAGAAGTTGTTTCCTGATTCTCAAGATTGTTCTCTAAGATTTATGGTCAGCTAGTTTCTGGGAGAAAGCTGTTGAGCTGGCCAATGTTCTATAGCCCTAGGAGAGGCTTCTTGGAACATACAATTTGGGGGCCTAACCTGGTTTTTTTTCTGCTCTAAACTTTGTGTCTAGGGGGGCAACTTTAAAACTTTTACCTTTCACTCCCCAGGAACAGCAAAGGCTCTTAAAGCTGCTCCTGAACCAGTAGTTCTAATACCCATAATTTTTCTCTTGTCATAAACCATTGTCCCACTCGTTCAGGTTTATTAGTTAACCATTTAAAAGGTAGAGTGGTTATTACCTTTGAAAGACCAACATCTGCTGCATCCAGCTTTTGGACAACCTGGACAGTCTATGACTGTTCTTGACAATACATTTCCATATTTTTCTCTGAGGCATTCTTTAGTTTTTATGGGTTTTTTTTTTTTTGAGATTGGAGAAATGTTAATCTGTGTTCTCCATTGCTGCAACAAACTTATGTATCCATAAATTCGTAGTTATATTAGCCATGACTTCATAGCTTTATGAAGCTGTTGTCCTTCTGACCCTATACACTCATCCCTCAAAGAGCTTTGTTGCACCTGAGATAAAGTTCAAAGCCCTAGAAGCTGAATATTTACCACCTGAAGAGGTCAGTCTGGATGCCAAGATTTTGGTGAAATTATTGTTACATCTGCCTCTGTGTCCAGTAAACTTTCGATTGCAACTTCATTTATTTGGATTCTTAGCTTCGAACTCTAATCACTTACAGCAAAATACTTACAGCAAGTATTTGACAAAATACTTGTTTTCTGATATCTCCTGAAATTTTTGTTTTATCTACTGAAACTGCACTATCCCCGGTTACATCGACAACAGTGTTGTTTATAACAACGCCCATGAAATCTTTTAATTGCTCTGTGGATCAATTTCTCCAACACTGACAGTAAATGGTTTAATTGAATTTCATATTGTTAGAGGACCCCTAAGGAATTTCCTAATGACAAAGTTTACCTTGCCTGTTCTGAAGGGTTAATGTAAGAGACAAGAAGCCCCAGGTGAACTGGTTACAATTCTTTTGTCAGCTGCTTAGTATCTAACACTCAGGTTCTAACCATCTCTCCATCCTTTTGTTATTAGTTCTTACTAGAAGCCTAGTATCCTTCAGAGGCTGGGTTTATTGAGAGACAGAGCCACTGAGCTGGCACTAAAGGAAGGTACTCCTTAAGGGAAAATCTAAGTCCAGAGAGACAGCCGGTAACAGATAGGCTGCCCCTCTGCTCACTTTTCTGTTTCACAGACACAAGGCCTTTTTGTCCCAAGAAAGCCTCCTGGCTTAGCTGTGTGACTAAATGCTATTTGTCCTCTTCAGTGGACCTTTATTCTCAAGATTCCCTTGTTTTCTCACCATCCCATTTGAGATGCTTGTTAGTAACTGTTACAGGTCTTCTTTACCACCGAGGAAAGATGGAATCCTACTAGAGGCCAGAAAAAATGTTCCAGACACGGATAGAAGGCCCTCACTTCTGCCTGTTGACTTCAAAACGCCTAAAGGTAGGGAGTGCCAGGTCTGCCACCAGGCTCCAAGGGTGGGTCTCTGAGGGGCTAGAAAATGCCCCACCAATCTGGCTAAGATAAGGAAAGGATATAAAGAGAATGTTACAGAAATTTAAAGGGTTAAGTTAAGTTGCTGAGAGTTAGTACAAGTTACAGAGAAAGAGGTAAAAAGAACAGGAAGCTAGGGAAGAAAAGAGACAAAAAGAAGAAGAAGTTAGAGAGCTAAAGAGAGATAAAAGACAAGAGAGGAACATATACTGGCCACAGTAGTTAGGGAACCTAGGAAGATAGTACCTGGCAACAGAAGAGAATTCCTGGCTAAAGATCAGTGTGCCTAATACGAAGAAAAAGGACACTGGGAGAGACCTCACCGCCTGATCAGGTGGGCACTCCTGAGGCTGCAGAGCGGAGGAGACCACCAACACTGCCCACCCCTGCCCACATCCCTGGCCGAAGAGGCAACTGTATAAGGCCTCTGGGTTCCCGTAGGGGAGGGCCCAGGAGCGGCAGGACCCCTGCGCCTGAGACACCGCCGGAACCTGAAGGAAACAGACCGGATAAACAGTTCTCTGCACCCAAATCCCGTGGGAGGGAGAGCTAAACCTTCAGAGAGGCAGACACGCCTGGGAAACCAGAAGAGACTGCACTCTGTGCACATCCAGACGCCAGAGGAAAACACCAAACGTCATCTGGAACCCTGGTGCACGGAGGCTCCCGGAAAGAGCGGCGCAGATCTTCCCAGTTGCTGCCGCCGCGGAGAGGACTTAGGCAGTACCCCACGAGCAAACTTGAGCCTTGGAACCACAGGTAGGACCAACTTTTCCCCTGCAAGAAACCTGCCTGGTGAACTCAAGACACAGGCCCACAGGAACAGCTGAAGGACCTGTAGAGAGGAAAAACTACACGCCCGAAAGCAGAACACTCTGTCCCCATAACTGGCTGAAAGAAAACAGGAAAACAGGTCTACAGCACTCCTGACACACAGGCTTATAGGACAGTCTAGCCACGGTCAGAAATAGCAGAACAAAGTAACACTAGAGATAATCTGATGGCGAGAGGCAAGCACAGGAACCCAAGCAACAGAAACCAAGACTACATGGCATCATCGGAGCCCAATTCTCCCACCAAAGCAAACACGGAATATCCAAACACACCAGAAAAGCAAGATCTAGTTTCAAAATCATATTTGATCATGATGCTGGAGGACTTCAAGAAAGACATAAAGAACTCCCTTAGAGAACAAGTAGAAGCCTACAGAGAGGAATCGCAAAAATCCCTGAAAGAATTCCAGGAAAACACAATCAAACAGTTGAAGGAATTAAAAATGGAAATAGAAGCAATCAAGAAAGAACACATGGAAACAACCCTGGACATAGAAAATCAAAAGAAAAGACAAGGAGCTGTAGATACAAGCTTCACCAAAGGAATACAAGAGATGGAAGAGAGAATCTCGGGAGCAGAAGATTCCATAGAAATCATTGACTCAACTGTCAAAGATAATGTAAGGCGGAAAAAGCTACTGGTCCAAAACATACAGGAAATCCAGGACTCAATGAGAAGATCAAACCTAAGGATAATAGGTATAGAAGAGAGTGAAGACTCCCAGCTCAAAGGACCAGTAAATATCTTCAACAAAATCATAGAAGAAAACTTCCCTAACCTAAAAAAAAGAGATACCCATAGGCATACAAGAAGCCTACAGAACTCCAAATAGATTGGACCAGAAAAGAAACACCTCCCGTCACATAATAGTCAAAATACCAAACGCACAAAATAAAGAATATTAAAAGCAGTAAGGGAAAAAGGTCAAGCAACATATAAAGGCAGACCTATCAGAATCACACCAGACTTTTCGCCAGAAACTATGAAGGCCAGAAGATCCTGGACAGATGTCATACAGACCCTAAGAGAACACAAATGCCAGCCCAGGTTACTGTATCCTGCAAAACTCTCAATTAACATAGATGGAGAAACCAAGATATTCCATGACAAAACCAAATTTACACAATATCTTTCTACAAATCCAGCACTACAAAGGATAATAAAGGGTAAAGCCCAACATAAGGAGGCAAGCTATACCCTAGAAGAAGCAAGAAACTAATCGTCTTGGCAACAAAACAAAGAGAATGAAAGCACACAAACATAACCTCACATCCAAATATGAATATAACAGGAAGCAATAATCACTATTCCTTAATATCTCTCAACATCAATGGCCTCAACTCCCCAATAAAAAGACATAGATTAACAAACTGGATATGCAACGAGGACCCTGCATTCTGCTGCCTACAGGAAACACACCTCAGAGACAAAGACAGACACTACCTCAGAGTGAAAGGCTGGAAAACAACTTTCCAAGCAAATGGTCAGAAGAAGCAAGTTGGAGTAGCCATTCTAATATCAAATAAAATCAATTTTCAATTAAAAGTCATCAAAAAAGATAAGGAAGGACACTTCATATTCATCAAAGGAAAAATCCACCAAGATGAACTCTCAATCCTCATCTTCGATTGGTTTATATACAAGTGTGCAATTTCTAGGCTTGAAAGTAAAATGATGCTATCTGGTGCTGGATAGAGGAGCCTTATTTTTTATTATGGCAGCTTGCTATTTTTGTAACATGGTGATTTGGTTGAACACAATAAAGTACAGTAGTAACTGATCTCCCCCTCTTCCTGGATGAGTGAGGAGATGATTAAATGTTGATGTCAGCATCCATGAGCATATTCAGATGAGCTTCTGCTTCTGTTGAAAAGGATGCTGTGTTTGATTGTGGTCCGAAGCTTTGAAGCACTACTTGGCATCTCCTTCCTTGGAGGTCTCACTGTTTAAACATAACAGATTTGATAGCTTGTTGGTAAGGTGAGGTCCAGCTTGTCTCCACTAGGTCATCTTCATGTGAATCCGGTGGTTATACGGTTTTGTTCTAGGGATATTTCATTTTTTTAATAACGGTTTTAGCTGACATTCATGGAGAGAATGAATCCTTAGAAGTGTGCCACTAGTGAAAGGAAATCCTGTCTAGAGTATGTTTCTTTACAAAGCTGTGTCACACCATCCTTTGGGCCCTCTGCTGGAAAAGTAGAATCAAGTCTCAAATAATGCCTTTTAAATTGTATCCTCTAGTATTATAGATGTAGGACAGTACTGTATCATACCTCTGTGGATGTAAAATAGCTTGTACCTGCTTTATGATACGTAGTAGTGACCGTGCTTTATCAGAGCTGTTTTTAATGATGTTGCTCAGAATGTTTTCTTTCCAGATGATGATTGAGAAGCTAATTTTAAAAAAAAATGGTGCCAGGTACCACAAGAGTAACAGAACTGTGCTGTTTTCTCGGGTTTTGTTTTTTTACTTTTTTTTTTTTAATGGAGTGTGCTGGATGTCTCTACAGTTTTGTTCAGATGACTGCAGAACCTGGAAAAGCTGTTGCTGCTGTTGATGCATAACACACTGCTATTATTGGTCTTTTTATATAAATATAAATATATATATATATATACAGATATATAATTTGAATTTTTTGAAACTTTACCTGTGCTGTCAACTTTCGAAAAAAGTATCCCCGTTTACTGTGTTGAGTTGGCACTGTACAGAAATTAACAGCCATATTGGTCTAGAAATGTTGAACTTAAGTTTTTTCCATTTGTACAGGGGTAACACACTGTATTAAATATGTAAGGTCTTATATACGTGGGTTTGATTACAAAAACTAATAAAGTATTCTCTAAATTAAAAAAAAAAAGGACACTGGGTCAGGGACTGCCCAAGAAAGAACAAGAGGGGCCACTGGAGAGCTTCTTGGTCCTAGAGTGCTGGCTATGTATAGAGATAGAAGGGAAGTATGGATACAGGGACCCAATGCTCTATGCCCCTAACCCAGACCAATTTACCATATGAACATTGATGCAAAATGTCCTCAATAAAATACTTGCTATAGCTAAAGGCTTCATTTCCTCCAAGTTTGGAAAAAAAAAGCCTTTAATTATGACTCATCCGTAGTGGTCATTAGTAAAATTAGATGAGGTTCTACATTTCTTACTAACCAGGCCATAATTATGAGTTAGTGGAAATTTGTCTGTTTTCAATTTCATCTACACAATAGCTGAAAAGGCCTTGGTTGGAAAATGTATCAAACAGCTGTAATTACTCAGATTCCTTTTGTTGAAATCCCATTGGACCCACCAGCATGCAATTGCTGCTTCCCTCTCCTCTGGATTACAGTGTCTATGTACGGGATACTATTTAAATAAACCAAGTCCAAAACACCAATTTTGAGTTACTCATTTCCTGTGCTTTTCTGTAGGGAAGCACTGAGGACTTTCTATCAAGAAATGTACTTTAGGGTATGGTGGTGATCTGGCTATGAAATCTGTCATGCCATCAATCACCAAGGTCAACACAGCTGATATGACTGGCTAAGCAGGTATCCTGTCTACTAATTCTATTCAGGAAACACTGCCTAGGAATTGTGACACCCATAATTAACTGGGTCCCCAAACGTCTACTAAGATAAAATAGTCCTCACAGACACACCCACAGACAAACCCAATGTAAACAATTCCCATTGAGATTCTTCTCCCAGCTGATTGTACAATGTTTCAAGTTGAAAATTAAAGCTATTCATGATGCTATAAGCTATATAAGTTGAGTTACAGGCCATCCTGTATACTTAGTAAGAGACTGTCAAAAGAACAACTAAAAGGAAAAAAAGGAAAAGGGAAAACAAACATGAGAGTACAAAAGAAACGAGATGGATCAAATGCATTCTTTGCCCAAGGAGTAATACCCCTTGACTCTGACAAAAGTATTGCTGAACACCGAGAATTGATACTTCTATATACGGTTTCCTATATTTTCAAAGGTTAGCTAAATCTCACTCACAAAATGACTGATTGACTAAAATATTATATGCACTGCCATTGAGGAATTTCATATATCAATTAACTGACAGAATCACAATAAAACAGCTTTTCCCACAACCCCATAAAGCCCCCAGTGGATATAACTAACACAGGGTCCTGAGACACAGCGTCCCTCCACCTCTTCTACTGTACACAGCCTCCCACATCCAGTTCTACTCTACCTGCAGGCAAGGTCTCCTAATTAGTAAATTCTTACTGCCAACTTCTCGCTTTTGTGTTATCCCAAGAAGAATCTTTAATAATGGGTATTAAGTATTAAAATAATATTTTAATAAGGGACCCATTTATTGTTTTCCTTCTTTAATTAATAGGACATGTTCACACCTGCCCAGAATTTTAACACACTCAAAGCCAAAAATATAAGCATTAGTCTAAAGAATCTTTTAAGACCTTTCATTAAATATCATAATTTCTTACTCAAATGGATACCACTGAAAGCAACTCAAATAAGAAAAAATAAAATGAACAAGTTAATCACAGACTCACTGCATACAAGACACACAATGCATTTAAGTTTTTACTCATATATATATATATACATATATATATATATGACAATTTCCCTACTCCACATTCATATAAAGCTAACAATACTGTTTATTTTTGGAATGTTCACAGGGGAGAGTACTCCCCACAGTTCCCCAAGCTCTGGCCAGTAAGGAACTTTATTTTCAGGCTGTTGGCTGACTCCAGCTGGAATGGTCACTTGAGCATCCCTGTCTGCATGAGATCCTAGGCTGAAATGCCTTCAGGATGATTTCATCAGCACTCTCTCATTGCTGCCTGCTGAAGCCTCTACACTGGCTAGATCTGAAGCTCCATCAAGCAGGAACTGAGTTCTCCTCACCTCCAAGTCACCTCCCTAGCCCTTATTCAGTTCAGTGTCTGGAACAAAAGAGATGCTGGGGGCTAAGGCTCAGTGGTGCAGGGAGCCTAGTGTGCAGGGATCCTGGGGTTCAAGCCCAGAATGGGAAGGCTCAAGTTTATATATTTAAAAGGTGTGTTTTCCAACACTAATGAAAAATATAGCCCAAACACATCAGATGAAATTTCACAGCCCAAGAATAATAATTTTTAAAAAATTAAAGGTCCAAAAGGCTTGTACGAAGTAGCTTATAAGTTTTAAAATTCATGCAGTATAATCTGTAACTGCTTCTCTCTATAGGCAAATCAGTTTTCTGTCTATACCAGTGCTTAAGCTGATACAGCTGACATACAATGCCTACAACGGTCTACATAAAAGTTATAGGCTACCTATCATGCATAAGGAGCCACTTTTAGGAGAGTGAACATAGACTAAAGGCCAGGAGTGGCTTCTACAATACAAGCACTTTGGAGATGAGGCAAGAATAGGAGTTCAAGGTCATCCTCCACTACATATGGAGTTCAATACCAGACTGGGCAACATGGGGCTGCATGTCAAAACAATGTGGAATGTTTTAAATGGAATAAAGATACAATTAGAAACAGAAGACCATGAATTTTCCTGGGCACTTTCTCTTAGAAAACTGTTATAGGACAAACTCCATTTGAGTAAGGTATCAGGAGCTGAGGAGACAACTCAGTCAGTAAAGAGCTTAAATTACAAAAGGACCTGTTTTTAGGACCCACGCAAACTGTGAGGAGTAGTGATATGTGCATCTAATCCCAGAACTAGAGAAGCTGAAACAGGGAGGTCCCTCAGGCCCCCATGCCAGCCACTGCAGCTTAACTGCTAAGTTCCAGGTCAATGATAGATTCTGCATCAAAGGAGACAAGTTAGCCCTTCTAAGGATGACTCCTGAGATTGTCCTTAGGCCTCTACAAGTATGTTCTCAAAAACACTCTTAACCCTGTACACACAATACACCACTACCATCACCACCACCATTACACCACACCACAAAAAGAAGAGATAAGGTTTAAGAAAGGAAAGATAATATAACACTTAGTTCATCCATTATAAAGCATGCATCACTCAACAGAAAGCAAGGTTGCCCATGTACTGACATTATATCAACAAAACAAGGCAACCAGATGGAATTTCTACGGCTTCAACATGGCATAAGTTGAAGATCAAAAAGACATGGGCTTTGTAAAACCTTGCATACTAAAATATACATCTTCACGAGAGTGAAAACAAAACCAATCACAGTCTAAGCAGAGTTCTTAGCACAATGCAGTTTGGTCACGTTTAGGAGGAAGTCAGAGAATCAGTTCGCTATTGCATTCCCAAACTGCCCAACTATACTAAGAGGTTTGGTGTCTTTAATGTTATGTGACTATGCTTTTGTTTTAATCCAAGGTGTAGGATAAGAGGCTGCTTCACAGCAGGTGATTATGATTTGTTATGTGCTCTAGCAGGGGGATGAATTTTGCCAGTTGTAGATTGTTTAATTTGAGGACACTGGAGAGGGTATAAATGCCCGACCACTGAAAGGAGTGCTCAGTAGGAAGAGAAGGAGGAGGAAGAGTAGGAAGAGTAGGAGGAGGAGGAGGAGGAGGAAGAGGAGGAGGAAGAGGAGGAGGAGGAGGAAGAGGAGGAGGAGGAGGAAGAGGAGGAGGAGGAGGAGGAAGAGGAGGAGGAGGAGGAAGAGGAGGAAGAGTAGGAAGAGGAGGAGGAGGAGGAAGAGGAGGAGGAGGAGGAGGAAAGAAGGCAGCTGATGTTCTCCCTGGTGCTGCCCCTGCTGCTTCATACTACTGCTATGATCCATGTTGCATTTGCTATTGCTGGTTTGCTGGACTGCTGGATATCCTGACAATGAAGATTGAATTTGCCCCACGGAACTACATTCCTATTCAACATGGAGTAGCCTATATAGGTCTACACCTCCTTTTCCCCCTCTAACGTTCTTTCTCTCCTACCTAGTGTTGAATGGCTGGAAAGGATTAGGATGGACTACAGATTGGAAGGGAAACAGAGATGTAAGACACAGATAAAATAGATTTAAAAATATGCCTACATCCACCAAAGTAGGTAAAAGAATGTCCAGTTTGTCCTTTAATCCTGACCGAAAGTGATGTATGAGAAAAAAAGGGATAGCCTGTTTATTAAAAACTGTCAGCTAATAAATGACAAATGGTGCAACTAAGCCATCTCTCTTTTCCATTCTAAATAGTATGATACTTTCAGGCAAACATCACCAAAGCGGGTGAAAATCGGTGACTATTAAGTGTGGCAGCAAGTTCTTAGCAGACAAGGTAACTCACCTCGTGGTTAACTGAATCTTTGAACAGAAATGATATCATCTGATGTGACAGGGTATGAAATAACATCACATGAGAAGTGTTCTTGCCAAAATGATGAGTCCATTCAACAGCCTACATGAAATTACAGTCTAGAGGAAATGCAAGTGAGAAGAGAATGCGTTAAGTGGCACCCATATAGCACTGGGAAGGATGGCTCAGTGGGTTACGTGCTTGCTGTGCATCAGGACAACTTGAGTTCCATTGCTTACTCGAATTGTGGGAGAAAACCCTGTCCTCTGGCTTCTGCATGTACACAATAGCACTTGATTGTGTAAGTGGACACACACACACACACAGAGAGAGAGAGAGAGAGAGAGAGAGAGAGAGAGAGAGAATAAGTAAATATGAATGAATGAATATATGAATAGCAAATCTTGTGTACCTATGAACAATGAAGTATCTCTAATTTCTGATAAATATGTCTTTAGATGAAAGACTATTAGTTTTATATATTTGGTGTTCTTCACTTCATTATAAATAGCATTAGTTATTTTTTTCAAACATACAGCTTCTTTGTTCTTTGAGCACTTTTACACGTATGCATTGTGCTTTGACTAAATCCATCCTGTACTTCCTCACCTCCAACTCCTCCCATACCGCCCCCTCTTCATCCCAACTTTCTACATTCCTTTAAAAAAAACTCACTAAGTCCAGTTGCTTTACCCTTTTACATACTTTTTTCAAAATAAATGAAAACCAAACCCCTAAGAGATGCACCATGAATCCCACAAAGGCACTCAGTATGGAGTCTGCTAATATATTTACCCAAGTGTTAATGTCGTGATGCCTGGCCTGCTCCAGCAGCTGATGAAGCACTTTCCATCTACAGTGTAGATATTAATGACAGTCTCTCTGGTAACAGCTAAGCAAGGGGAGAGGTATTCAAGATCAAGCTTGGGCTGTTGTTCTTTAAGCTTCTGACTGCCAAGGCATTTTCTGTATTGTTGACACTGACTACTAAAAAGTAGAGGACATTCTGTGCTTGGGAAGATAATACTTAGTAAAACAAAACAATATTCAGGAAAAGAGTAAATGAATACTGTATTATAATAGGAATGCTCGGGTTGTTTTAAGAAGGAAACTGGATGTTTTTGAACTTGTCAGTGTGAATTGAATAGTTCTAACTTGACAGGCATCAGTAAAAAAAATAGCAGAAATCCCTTGCAAAGTATATTTTGAATTGTCTTTGAATTCCTCTTTCCTGGAATGCCAATTGGCGTTATAGGTAGTCATTTTGTGTCCTATGCCAGGGAATTTTCTTTGACTTAGCATTTAAGCCTATTGGGGGACAACAGCTGGTCTATTCTCCTCTGTAACTACTTCTAGCGGAAACTAGGGTAGTGCTGTCACTGAGTTAGGAAAGCTTAAAGGCTAGTCAAAGGCTGGGCAGTGGGGCATTGGGTCATCAGAAGCATCTGATTAGTTGACCCAGCTAAAGAGACAGGGAGCAATCACACTGCTGAACTTTCAGGAGCCTGCCTGACCTCAGTGGGTTAAAGTGGGATATAGCTTTAGATATAGAGGTAGCTTTAAAGACTTAGGGTCTAGGATGTAGCTTAAATGACTGATGGTCTCTGGCCTACTAGCTCTCTAACTATACTGAATGCTTGCTGACAACTTCTAAAAAAAAAATCCTAAAAAACTTCCCTGTTCATTCTAATGGTTAAAAACCCCTGGCTAGGGCAATTAACACCTGTAGTCTAATAGCAGGGAATTAAGTAAAGGATTAACTACCAGGGCTTTTCTCTCTCTTGCCCAGAGGGGTCTCAGTTGTCAGGCTATAGGGAAGTTTGGAGCAATAAACTTTTATTGAAACCAGAAGAGAGCCACACTCACAGAAGAAATAACTTTTATACAAGCAAATATGAAAAATCTCACATACATTCATATACAAATTCATCCATGCAGACACATACACCTTCATACAACCAGTTGGGCTCAACTACATACTAATCTCATAATTATGTACTTACACACACACACACACACACACACACACACACACACATTCATACTTATGTATGCATATAGCAAAAAAATCAAGTGCTAGTGTAGAAAGGACTCAGTCATTCTGAATGAAAAATGAGTTCCAATCTTTATGGCAATGAGAAAAAAAAAAGGTTCAACCGTTTTATTGCTAAATGAATTAAACTCAAGTCTGAAAGAAAAAATGCTTAGTCATTTTATTATTATAATTATAATTATTATTCTTCCTTTTATTTTTTTTAATCCAACTATTGACTTCCTCCAGGTACCTCCCCTTCACAGTTACTCATCTCAAACCTCCTTCCCTCTGTCTCCAAGAGGATATTCTATCCCCACCAGGTCTTCCCACTCCCTGAAGTCTCTCCAGAATTACACGTCTTTGCACACTGAGGCCCAACCCTACAGTCCTCTGCTATATATGTGTTGAGGGCCTCAGACTATCTTGCGTATGCTGCCGGGTTAGTGGCTCAGTGCCTAAAAGATCTTAAAGATCCAAGTTAGTTGAGGCTGATGGTCTTCGTATGAGATCACCCTCTTCCTCAGCTTCTTCCAGCCTTTCCCTAATTCAAACATAGGGGTCCACGGTTTCAGTCCAGTGGTTGGTAGTATCTGCATCTGTCTCATTCAGCTGCTTGTTGGGCCTCTCAGATGACTGCCATGCTAGACTTCTGTCTATAAGCACACCATAGCATTAGTAATTATGTCAGGACTTGGAGCCTCCCCTTGTGATGAATCCCAAGTTGAGCTGGTCACTGGACATACTTTCCCTCAGTTTTTTTGTCCCTGCATCTCAACATCTAATGAGATGATCGCATGATTATTATTTTCCTTTGAGTTTGTTTATATAGTGGAGTAAGTTAATTGATTTTCGTATATTGAACCAACCTTGCAACCTAGCATAAAGCATACTTGATCATGGTGAATGATGGCTTTGATGTGTTCTTGGATTTGTTTGGCTAGAATGTTATTGAGTATTTGTGTGTCAATATTCATAAGTGAAATTGGTCTGAAGTTCTCTTTGTTGCATGTTTGTGTGGTGTCAGTATCAAAATGGTTTTATAGAATGAATTAGATACTGTTCTTTCTGTTTCGGGAATATTTTGAGGAGTGATAGTATTGGCTCTTATTTGAAGGTCTAGAAGCCAACTAAAGCCATCTGACCATTGGCTTTTTTTTTTTTTTGGTTGGGAGGTTTTTAATGATTTCTTCTCTTTCCTTAGGAGATATGAGACTGTTTAAATAGTTTACCTGCTCTGATTTAACTTCGTTATGTGGTATCTGTCTAGAAAACCATCCATTTCGACTAGATAGTATAGTTTTGTTGAGTATAAGCTTTTGAAGGAGGATCTGATGATATTTTTAATTTCCTGTTCTGATTCTATGTCTCCCTTTACATTTCTGATTTTTGTTAATTTGGATACTGTCTCTATGCCTCTCGTTATTTTGGCTAAGGGTTTATTTTTCTTGCTGATTTTCTCAAGGAACCAGCTCCAAATTTTGGTGATGCTTTGCACAGTTCTCCTTGTTTCTACTTGGTTGATTTCAGCCCTGAGTTTGATTATTTCCTGCCTTCTACTCCTCTTGGGTGCATTTATTTGTTCTAGAGCTTTCAGAAGTGCTGTTCAGCTGCTAGTGTAGGCTCTCTCCAATCTATTTAAGGAGGCTATCAGCACTGATTTCATTGTGTCCCATAAGTTTGGGTGTGTTGAGCCTTCTTTTTCATTAAATTCTAAAACGTCTTTAATTTCTTTATTTCTTCCTTGACCAAGTTATCATTGAGTAGAGCATTGTTCAACTTCCATGTATATAGGGGCTTTCTGTCATTTTTGCTGTTATTGAAGACCAGCTTTAGTCTGTGATGATCTGATAGGATACATGGGGTTATTTCAATCTTCTTGTATCTGTTGAAGTCTGTTTTGTGACCAATTCTATGGTCAATTTTGGAGAAGGTACCATGAGGTGCTAAGAAGAAGGTATATTCTTTTATTTTAGGATGAAATATTCTATAAATATCTGTTAAATCCATTTGATTTAGTTATGTTAGTTTCTCTATGTCTCTGTTTGCATGATCTGTCCATTGATGAGAGTAGAGCATTGAAATCTCCCACTATTATTGAGTGAGGTGCAATGTGTACTTTGAGCTTTAGTGAGTTTTTTCTTTTCTTTTTTTTAATGAATGTAGGTGCCCTTGCATTTGAAGCATATTCAAGATTGAGAGTTCATCTTGGTGTATTTTTCCTTTGATGAATATGAAGTGTCCTTCGTTATTTTTCTTGTTTACTTTTCATTGAAAAGTCGATTTTATTCCATATTAGAATAACTACTCCAGCTTGTTTTTTCAGACCATTTGCTTGGAAAGTTTCCCAGCCTTTTACTCTAAGGTAGTGTCTCTTTTTGTCACTGATGTGTGTTTCCTGTATGCATCAAAATGCTGTGCCCTCTTTACTTATCCACAGTCAGTTAGTCTATGTCTTTTTATTAGGGAATTCAGTTCACTGATGTTGAGAGATATTAGGGACCAATGATTGTTGTCCTGATATTTTTGTTGTTAGAGGTGGATTATGTTTTTGTGGCTCTTCTTTTGGTTTCATTGCAAGGAAATTATTTCCTTGCTTTTTCTGGGGTGTAGTTTCCCTCCTTGTGTTGGAGTTTCCCATCTATTATCCTTTGTAGGGCTGGATTTGTGGAAAGATATTGTGTAATTTAGTTTTCCCATGGAATATCTTGGTTTCTTCATCTATGTTAATTGAGAGTTTTGCTAGATATAGTAACCTGGGCTGGCATTTTTGTTCTTTTAGGATCAGTATGACATCTGCCCAGGATCTTCTGGCTTTCATAGTCTTTGGTGAGACGTGTGATGTATTTCTGATAGGTCTGCCTTTATATGTTACTTGACTTTTTTCTCTTACTGCTTTTAATATTCTTTGTTTTGACTATTATGTGATGGGAGGAATTTCTTTTCTGGTCCAATCTATTTGGAGTTCTGTAGGCTTCTTGTATGTCTCTTTCTTTAGGTTAGGGGGTTTTCTTTTATAACTTTGTTGAAGGTATTTACTGGCCCTTTAAGTTGGGAGTCTTTGTTTTCTTCCATATCTACTATCCTTAGGTTTGATCTTCTCATTGTATCCTGGATTTCCTGGATGTTTTGGGTTAGGAGCTTTTTGCATTTTGCATTTTCCTTGACTGTTGTGACAATGTTTTCTATGGTATCTTCTGCCCCTGAGATTCTCTCTTCTATCTTTTGTATTCTGTTGGTGATGACTCCTGGTCTCTTTTCTAGGTTTTCTATCTTCAGGGTTGTCTCCCTTTGTGATTTCTTTATTGTTTCTATTTCCATTTTTAAATCCTAGATTGTTTTGTTCAATTCCTTCATTTGTTTGGTTGTGTTTTCCTGTAATTCTTTAAGGGATTTTTGTGTTTCCTCTTTAAGGACTTCTACTTGTTTACCTGTGTTGTCCTGTATTTCTTTAAGGAAGTTATTTTTGTCCTTCTTAACATCCTCTATCATCATCATGAGATGTGATGTTTAAATTCAAATCTTGCTTTTCCAGTGTGTTTGGAGATCCAGTATTTGCTCGGACTCTGATGATGCCAAGTAGTTTTGGTTTCTGTTGCTTAGGTTCCTGTGCTGGCCTCTGGCTATCAGGTTGTCTCTAGTGTTAGCTTGTCTTTCTGTCTCTGACAGTAGCTTGATCCTCCTGTAAGCCTGTGTGTCAGCACTCCTGTAGACCAGTTTTCTTTTAGCCAGGTCTGGAAACAGAGGGCTGCTCCTGGGTTTGTATGTCCTGAGGCCTCCAGGCAGGTCGCTTGGAGCAGAAGAGTTGGCCTTACCTCTGCTCTCAGTTGTGTCAGTGCTCCTGGTGACTGGCTTTCTACTCTGGGCTCAGGCAGAAACTGGAAGTGCCCCCCTTCTGACTGCTCCTAGGTTCCTATATCCAGAGGGCACTAGGTAGGATCGTCCTCTTAGGCCAGGAATGTGAGCAGAAGTGGAGTTCTCTCCTGAGTTCTCAGGATTGTTTGCATTTCTGACAGTCCAGTTCTCTCTTCCATGGGATTTAGGTACCTCTCCTGTATTTCTTTAAGGGAAGTATTTATGTCCTTCTTAAAGTCCTCTATCATCATCACAAGGTGTGATTTTCAATCCAAATCTTGCTTTTCCAGTGTACTGAGATATCCAGTATTGGCTACTCCAGTAGTGGGAGAACTGGATTCTGTTGATGCCAAGTAGTCTTGGTTTCTGTTGCTTAGGTCCCTGTGCTTGCCTCTTGACATCTGCTTATCTCTAATGTTAGTTAGTCTTGATTTCTCTGACTGGATCTTCTCTCTCCTGCGGCCCTGTGAGCCTGTGAGGCTGTGATCTTTGGAGTGAGAACACTCCTGTCAGACGAGCTCTCTCAGGGCCAGTTTTGGGTCTGAGGGCTGTGGAACAGTCCTGGTTCTGGGTGCAAATGGAGACTGAAAGGGCCCTGTCCCATGCTTCCCTGCTGTTCCAGAGCCCTGTGCACTCCTGGCAGGTCTCTCCTTGGACAGTCAATGGGGAGAAAGCGGGTCTCACCTGTGGGCTGAGGGTGTATGAGGGAGAGTGCTCCTGACAGGCCAGCTCTCTGAGGGCAGGTTTTATGTCTGAGAGCTGTGGAACAGTCCTGGCTCTGGGCACAGATGGAGACCAGAAGGGCCCTGTTCCGGGCTGCCCTCTCTCTGTATTTCTTAAGGGAACTATTCATGTCTACTTAAAGTCCTATATCATCATCAGGAAATGGGATTTTAGATCAGAATCTTGCTTTTCAGGTGTGTTGGGGCTTGCTGTGGTGGGAAAGCTGCGTTCTGATGATGTCAAGTAGCATTAGTTTCTGTTGCTGATGTTTTTGTGCTTGCCTCTCATCATCTGGTTATCTCTGGTATTAGCTGGCCTTGCTGTCTCTGACTGGAGCTTATTCCTCCTGAGAGACTGTGAGTCTGTTAGACTAGGTATGTCAAATTCCTTGGGGTCAAGCTGTCTCTGGATATGATTGAGTTGGAGAGGGCTGAAGCATAGAGTCCACTCCCAGATACAGATACAAATCAGAAGAATTGTGTCCAGAAAATTCTTCCAATAGCATCACGTGATCTGATATTTGTTTAGTGTAAATATATAATAAAGAAGCAGTCAGTAACCAAAGGAAGACTATTGTGAAACACAGAGGTTTGTTATATTTTTTTATTTGAGAAACAAATTCTCACATTTAAATTTTAGGCCAGCATCATCTGCCCGTCATCTTTTTTTAATGTGGGTATTACTAGTGTGGGCCACCACACTCAGTGGGGATTTCTATTTTTGGTCTTTATTCATCTCAATATTTTCCATATTATATACAAACACCACATACAAAGAAGTGGCATTGCCGAGAAAGAAATTAGGGAAACGACACCCTTCATAATAGACCCAAATAATATAAAGTACCTCGGAGTGACTTTAACAAAGCAAGTAAAAGATCTGTACAATAAGAACTTCAAGACACTGAAGAAGGAAATTGAAGAAGACCTCAGAAGATGGAAAGATCTCCCATGCTCATGGATTGGCAGGATTAATATAGTAAAAATGGCCATTTTACCAAAAGCAATCTACAGATTCAATGCAATCCCCATCAAAATACCAATCCAATTCTTCAAAGAGTTAGACAGAACAATTTGCAAATTCATCTGGAATAACAAAAAACCCAGGATAGCTAAAGCTATCCTCAACAATGAAAGGACTTCAGGGGGAATCACTATCCCTGAACTCAAGCAGTATTACAGAGCAATAGTGATAAAAACTGCATGGTATTGGTACAGAGACAGACAGATAGACCAATGGAATAGAATTGAAGACCCAGAAATGAACCCACACACATATGGTCACTTGATTTTTGACAAAGGAGCCAAAACCATCCAATGGAAAAAAGATAGCATTTTCAGCAAATGGTGCTGGTTCAACTGGAGGGCAACATGTAGAAGAATGCAGATCGATCCATGCTTATCACCCTGTACAAAGCTTAAGTCCAAGTGGATCAAGGACCTCCACATCAAACCAGACACACTCAAACTAATAGAAGAAAAACTAGGGAAGCATCTGGAACACATGGGCACTGGAAAAAATTTCCTGAACAAAACACCAATGGCTTATGCTCTAAGATCAAGAATCGACAAATGGGATCTCATAAAACTGCAAAGCCTCTGTAAGGCAAAGGACACTGTGGTTAGGACAAAACGGCAACCAACAGATTGGGAAAAGATCTTTACCAATCCTACAACAGATAGAGGCCTTATATCCAAAATATACAAGGAACTCAAGAACTTAGACCACAGGGAAACAAATAACCCTATTAAAAAATGGGGTTCAGAGCTAAACAAAGAATTCACAGCTGAGGAATGCCGAATGGCTGAGAAACACCTAAAGAAATGTTCAACATCTTTAGTCATAAGGGAAATGCAAATCAAAACAACCCTGAGATTTCACCTCACACCAGTGAGAATGGCTAAGATCAAAAACTCAGGGGACAACAGATGCTGGCGAGGATGTGGAGAAAGAGGAACACTCCTCCATTGTTGGTGGGATTGCAAACTGGTACAACCATTCTGGAAATCAGTCTGGAGGATCCTCAGAAAATTGGACATTGAACTGCCTGAGGATCCAGCTATACCTCTCTTGGGCATATACCCAAAAGATGCCCCAACATATAAAAAAGACACGTGCTCCACTATGTTCATTTCAGCCTTATTTATAATAGCCAGAAGCTGGAAAGAACCCAGATGCCCTTCAACAGAGGAATGGATACAGAAAATGTGGTACATCTACACAATGGAATATTACTCAGCTATCAAAAATGACTTCATGAAATTCGTAGGCAAATGGCTGGAACTGGAAAATATCATCCTGAGTGAGCTAACCCAAACACAGAAAGACATACGTGGTATGCACTCATTGATAAGTGGCTATTAGCCCAAATGCTTGAATTACCCTAAATGCCCAGAACAAATGAAACTCAAGACAGATGATCAAAATGTGAATGGTTCACTCCTTCTTTAAAAGGGGAACAAGAATACCCTTGGCAGGGAAGAGAGAGGCAAAGATTAAAACAGAGACTGAAGGAACACCCATTCAGAGTCTGCCCCACATGTGGCCCATGCATATACAGCCATCCAATTAGACAAGATGGATGAAGCAAAGAAGTGCAGACCGACAGGAGCCGGATGTAGATCGCTCCTGAGAGACACAGCCAGAATACAGCAAATACAGAGGCGAATACCAGCAGCAAACCACTGAACTGAGAATAGGACCCCCGTTGAAGGAATCAGAGAAAGAACTGGAAGAGCTTGAAGGGGCTTGAGACCCCATATGTACAACAATGCCAAGCAACCAGAGCTTCCAGGGACTAAGCCACTACCTAAAGACTATACATGGACTGACCCTGGACTCTGACCTCATAGGTAGCAATGAATATCCTAGTGAGAGCACCAGTGGAAGGGGAAGCCCTGGGTCCTGCTAAGACTGAACCCCCAGTGAACTAGACTGTTGGGGGGAGGGGGACAATGGGGGGAGGGTGGGGAGGGGAACACCGATAAGAAAGGGGAGGGGGAAGGGGGATGTTTGCCCGGAAACTGGGAAAGGGAATAACACTCGAAATGTATATAAGAAATACTCAAGTTAATAATAAAAAAAAAAAAGAAGTGGCATTGCTTTAAAGAGTTTTGGTAATATTTGAAAACACCAGATATTACATATTAAATAAAGATGACATTTTTAAAAAAATATAGATAGATAGATAGACAGACAGATAGATGATGGATAGATAGATAGATAGATAGATAGATAGATAGATAGATAGATAGATAAAAGATAATGGAGAATAGGAACACAGGGGCATCTGTGTTTGAAGATGTTCTTGAGAGTGATGGCAGCAGAGTATAGAGATCTTTATAGGCAAATTACAGGACTGGATTTTGACAACTGACTAGCAGGACATAACAGCATCTAAAGTCATTCTAAACAAAACATTATCCCATTGAATTAGTGAAAGGACCACCACTCTCATGAAAGACTCATCAAGAGTTCTTAAACTTGTTTCATAGATGCAAAATTGCTCCCCAAGGGGAGCTTCCACCTAAAGGTGATAAGAGCATGCACAAGACTACTTAAAGTAATCATTAGGATGTTGGGGAACAGGGAACTAGCTAGTGAAGACCTGATATCCCCACTTTAGGCATTTTTTTCTCAATGACTTGCCTACATTAACATTCATATGTAGAGGTGTGCAGACACCTGGGTGATCCTAGTGATCCAACTTAATGTGAGTATGTGTATGTGTATACCCACCATCACCAAATATCATCTATCTGTCTATCTATCTATCTATCTATCTATCTATCTATCTATCTATCTTCTATCAGTTTTCAGGTCCACAGAACAACTTCTAATCCTACCTGTATTTTTTAAAATATCATCTTTATTTAATATGTAGTATCTGGTGTCACTGATATAAAGAAACACATTGAACTATATTTTAAGGATGTCTTGTTAGTATCTACAAAATACATGATTATGGAAAACATGAAAACAATATGACAGACAGTAAGGTTGTAAATTATTTTAAAGGTCACTGTGTAAGATGTGAGCACCCACATACTCATGTGGCCCAGATGCTGAGCAAGTCTCAGTATGTACTAGGAGAATAGTGCAAGCTATTAGCCGACACATTAGTTATACTGTTGAATTTCCTATCATCATTCAATTGTTCTGCTTATTAGAAACTTTACATTGGTTTTGCAATTATTTTTAGTCATGAAAATGTTAATTTAAAATTATAGCCAGTTCTTAGAACACCTTGTGAAACCAAGTAAGTATTGAAAAAATAAAAGCCATTCCTCTGATAATTCCTGGTATTAGAGCCAGTGCTGTGGACTTGTCTGCACAGTGACACAGACCTTCACCAAAGAACAAACATACCCAAGAAAGTTATAAGGAGACAATAAGTATAGTGTCACCATTTTACAATAATTATAATGAAACTTAAATCACTTTCTGTTTCAAAGGTAAATTTAATTCCTTATGCTGTTACAGACTAAGTTTGGTCTCCTAAGAATATATGGAGCAAAGTTGATTTAAGAACAAATTCTCATTACCTTATTTAAATTATATTCATATGTTTCACTTCAGAAATATTTACAGTTTTAAGTGACACTTGTAGTGATTACTATTCTTCCAGCTGTTTTAAATACCTTAGATTTCTTGAACCTACCATTTAGTTCTTTTGTTTACCTTCAATATGTACAACAAGCCTTCATCACAAATAATGATGATGTGTATGTATAGTCTACATGTTGGAAGTATTTCAGGAATTATGAATTTACACTCACAGATGCTCAGAAGTTATCTTACATTGAATAACTTCTACTACTCTGTAGAGCCACAATATGGAATAACCTTCGAATAGCAAATGACTAAACTAATTCTGAAATTTAACTTTTCATAACCTTGAATTTACCTCCTATTTCATAGCTTCAATCTCCAGAAGGAGATGTAGAAATTTGGTTACCTCCATATTCTTCTGAACAGTGAAAAAACCTGTAAATATGCAACAAAATTCCAATTGATATAAAAACAAATGTTCTTTTGGAATACCTTCAGGTTCATTCAGTATGAATTTCTGAATCTCAGTTTTTCTGCCATGGTACTCTGACTTTGCCCCTGTAAGTTCTAATATATTTCCAAAATCAATAACCATGCCTGTTAATTAAAAGTTCTACCAGGAAATTCTATGGCACTAACCTTTCCTTAAAGAGTACAGAATTGAGAAACCATTCCGCTTCATTTACTGCTCATGAGCAGGATTTGCTTAGAAACTGAACAATACAAGGCCTGTTAGTTACATAACCATGCTGAAATCTAATTTCCCCACACTTTTCAAAAGTAGGAGGTATTTATCAACAGTTCATCTGATTCTTCAAGATGAACTAATCACTATTCAGAAGAAGGAGGATAAGAACATTATGACTTTGGCACCAAATTCATTCAACCAGAGCAGGCAAAGTATTGCTACTCCTGGTGATAGGGTTGAGAACAGCAGGGTTGTTAGGACTTGGAACTGCTGCACCTGCCACTGATGATCAAACCATCAAATTCCTGACTCATCAGATTGACTAGGATCTATCCAAACTGGAAATATCCAACAGCTACCTGAGCTCTGCAGAACCATGGGGGTTCTGTAAAACTTGATTTGAACTCCTCGTCACACAACAAGGCAGACTCTGTATGGCTCAGAACAATGTTGTTTTTATTCCAATCATTCTGTAGTAGCCAGAGAAACTTTGTATCCAATTAAACAAAGAATTAAGGAAAGATAACAATTATATCCAAACAGTCAAATTGGTATGAGTCCCTGTTTTCCTGGTCCCCGAGGTTAAATACCACTCTTAGTACCTCGATAGGTCTATTATTACTTTCTTTACTGTCTCTCACATGTGGACTATGTCTTCTAAATACAATTATAAAATTTGTAAATCAGAGACTCAATAGCATTAAACAAATTGTCCTGAGGCATCATTGTGAACAACTGAGACCAATGATTTACAAATGATTTAAAGATCTCCCCAACAGAGTGGGGAATGCTAAGGGCCAACTGTTTTCATTTTTATTGCCTTTTTGTAGCTAAACATAATGTTAGAATTTGATTTGTTTCTATATACTTCCCTATGGTGTTTTTTCCTAATTATGTCCTAAGCCGAATGTCTACTTCTTTTATGACTTGCTCTTTCTCTAGAATCTTGTGGTTTACACATCATAAATTGTTTCCATTGTTTCGTAGTATCTTCTGGGAACTGGCTGACAAAAGCCCACAACATATAACGAAATTAGTAACTGCAAAAATAAATTCCACCTTTGTAATCACTTGCTGTGTACTTCAGGCTTGAGCCTGTCTGTAAAAAGGCTCCCTGTTTTAAGTCAAGGCCAATTCTCTCTCTTACTTCCACAGAGACTGCATGTTTGACAAGCCATAAAGTAAATTTTTACTCAGGAATATTTCGGTGGTTGTTCCTGCCTTTGACATCATAATGAACAGACACATTTATTGACCCAACCTCAAGGGCAAAAGACACCCTACTGTCCTTCTGATTTTCGTGTATGAGTGGAAATGACCATCACATGTCTGGCTTCGTCTGGTCTTCTCTGGGAGTGTCTTTGTACTCTTTTGTCATTGCTCTCTGTTGTCTGTTGAATTTGTATTTTCAGGTGTTGATGCAGAGTTAGGAATCAGGCTGAGCACAGACAGGCAAACGGCTCCTGAGCTGCATGGTACACTGTGAGGGTTTCTAAAAGACATAATCCTCTTGGTTGCCTTCATACTGGTTCCCAACTGAGACTTGTTTTGTCTCTGTCACTCTCATTGGCTCAGGTCCCATAGATACATTAGAAATTTCCTTAATCCCTCCTATTTGCAATCATTTTCCCTCACTGTGATTCTGAAAAATGTCTTTTATTTTCTTGATTGACATATCTCATAGCACACTTTTGTCACTGACCATGGAGTTCTGGATGCTGCCACAGCCACTCCAAGCCCACACCTGGAATGATGCTGGCAACCCGAGTGCAAAACCTAGAAAGCAATATAACCTTCTATTCCTCCATCTTCTGCTCAGCATTTTCAGAATTTATCTCTCAACCTTAGTTCTTGCTCTGGTCTATCCCTCTGATCACTGAATTTAGTTTTGTCCAGATTCCAATATCTTTTGGGTGTGAATAATATTAATGTATTGTTTTCTGCTGTTACACTATATTAAGAAGCTGTCTCTAGAATTGGATTATGAACCTCCTCTCCTGACTCAAGAATTCTTGTTTAAATTTTTCTTCAAAATCTCTGTCCCAGATCAGAAACCCAACTGTCCTTAGGACACTGTTTCTCAACCAATGGGTTACAACCCCTGTGGTGGTTGAATGATCCTACAGCAGGAGTCTCATATTAGATCTCCTGTATTTCAGATATTTATATTGAGATTCATAATTGTATCTAAATTACAATTATTAAATGGAAGTAAAAATAATTTTATAGTTAGGGTGTCACAGCAACATGAGGAACTGTATTAAGGGGTCACAGCATTAAGGATTTGAGAACCACTTCTCTAGAATGAAAAGAAAGAAAAAGAAAAGACTCAAAGAAAATATACTATGTGCTTTAAAACAATTAAAATAAAAACTCAGTATCTTAAGGTTTATATGCCTGTTGAACATGGTTAAAAACATCTATTTTTTAAAAAAATCCTAAAGCCAACATTTTCTGAGTTCCTATAGATGACTTCTTTTTTATAGATTTCTGTTTAATGGCCTCAAGGCTATCAATATGTATAGTATTCTGCAACTTGAGAACTTTATAAGAAAAAAATTAATTAAGTTTTTTTTGTGGTGATTTGAATAGGTTTGGCCTCATAGACTCCTGTGTTTGAATGCTTGGTTCAAAGGGAGTGGCACTATTGAAAGGTACTGCCTTGTTGGAGTAGGTGTGGCATTGTTGGAAGAAGTGTATCACTGTGGGCATGAACTTTGAGGTCTGTAGGCTCAAGTTCCACCCAGTGTGGAATTCCAGTATCTTCTTGGCTGTCTTTGGATCAAGATGTAGAACTCTCAGCTCCTTTGTACCGTATCTTCCTGGATACTACCATTCTTCCCCTCATGATGATAATAGACCAAACCTCCAAATCTATAATCCAGCCCCAATTAAATTCTTTACTTTGTAAGCATTTCCTTGCTCATGTTGTCCCTTCACAGCAATAAAACCCTAACTAAGGCAGAAGTTGGTGCAGGGACTAGGATATTGCTATGATAAACTTGACCAGGCTTTTCTTTGGAAGAATGTGGTTTGGGAACTTTGGATTATCAAAGCAGTAGAATGCTTTAAGCAGAGCTTAATGGGCCATCCTAGTAGGAACTTGGGAGAGAGTAGTGCTGAGACTGATTTAAAATGTGGAAACCTGGCTCAAGAACAATCAGAGGAGAATTTTAGGAACTGTTATTATGATATTTTGGTGAAGAACATAGCTGCTTTCCTGAAGAGTCTACCTAAGGCTAAAGGGAAGAGATTTTGATTAATTGCACTGACAAAGGAAATTTCAAAACAGACTATCATAGACTCTGTCCTGTGGTTCACAAGAGCCTTTTGACCAGACATAGCAAACTGAGAAAAGAAAGACACAAAATATATGGTTCACACATTAAAGGGGCACTAGGAAGTGGAATGGAGCTAAATTCTGTGTTTAAAGATATTAAATGGAATTAAGGCAGTGTGACTTTAGGACAAGATCCTACACAGCAAAGATTGTTGTTTATGTATTTGCAGTGGAACAATAAATAGTTATACCATGTTAGGGATTATTATGACCTGGCTATTGTTTTCATTTTAACATAAGGAAATATGATTGTGTGTCAAATTGACAAGGGATGGATTGTGATGGCTATTCTTAGTTGTTAACTTGAGTACATTAGGAATGAACTACATTCTAGAAATAGAAGGCACACCTGTGATCCAGGTCTTGAAGCTAGAAGACCCAGGCTTTTGATCCAGATAGAGGCACAACTTTAACCAACATCTTGAAATATAGTGGCCATGTTTATAAAGATCTTGTGAAAAGCTTAGGTCCAGGAGTGGTGGTACATGTTTTTATTCCAAGTACTCAAGAGACAGAGGAATGTAGACCTCTGAGTTCAGGGTCCTTTCAAAGAACAAGTTCTAGGACAGCCAAGCTAAGGCAGTTAAGAAAACTATGGAAAAAAAGAAAGATGGTGTAGATATAATTGAATGAACAGCCATGGTCCAATTCCAGCAAGCAGCAGAACTTGGCAGCTTCAGCTCTGGCTTTAGGTCAAGAGTAGAAGTGATTACTGGGACAATTGACAGTGGTAATCTGGAGCTAAGAAATTCATGATGATTAAGAAGACATAGGCATCATTGAAGTGAAATCTGGGAAGCACAAAGAAGCTGTGTTCTAGAGATCACCGGGCTAGCAGCCAGACTTGTTAATGTGCAAGGATCACCTAGGTAGTGCTGGTTTTGAATGCATGAAGAGATCATGAAGAGTAGCTGAGGCTTGCCACAGTGAGAATCCAGGTAAGGCCATTTGTGAAGGTGCAGCCTCAGTTGCAGTTAATGGCCCCGGACTGCAGAGGTCATCAAAGGAGTTGAGGCTTGGAACCATGAAGAGAGCCTATGAGAGGCTATTAGTGAAAGTGAAGCTTGGTTGCAGCAGAATACCCCTGGGTACTAGAGATGCCAGTGCTATGAATGACCACCAAAAACAGCAGCAACAGTGGAGTGGAGTCAACTAGAGCCTAGACTGTTACCAAAGGCAGAGATGGGGAAATGACCTAAGACCTTTGCAGGAGCCCAGAACATCATGTGTGGATCCCAGATATTGGAACTAGAAGTTTAGAGATCTCAGAACCATGGGATACCTGACTATTCCTAGTTGCTAACATGGAGTAGAAATAGCCCAAGAGAAAGAATTGTACTGCAGTCAACATAGCTGAAAGGAACCTGATGGATACCAGACATGGAGATTCAGAGTTTGGAATGGAAACACATATCCTGTAGTATTTAAATACTTGGTCTGCTTTTTTATTTTAACTTTATAGAGGATTACAGTTAATAGATTACATGAATTTCAGAAGAGACTTTGAACTTTGGATGTTAAATATTGTTGAAATTATAATAGACTATGGAGGCTTTTGAAGTTGGACTAAATGCAGTTTGCATTATTTTATAGCTACAAGACTATGGAGGCCAGGGAGTGGGATGTGATGGTTTGAATAGTTATGGCCCACATAGACTAATGTATTCCAATGCTTGGTCCATGGGGAGTACCACTATTAGGAGGTGTGGCCTTATCGGAGTAGATGTGGTTTGTTAAAGGAAGTTTGTCACTCTGAGGGAAAGCTTTGAGTTCTCTACGCGCATGCTCCACTCAGTGTGGAATTCCAGCCTCCTCCTGGCTGCCTTGGATCAAGATGTAGAGGTCTCATCTCCTCCAGCGTCATATCTGCCTGTGTGCCTTCATACTTCTCACCACGATGATCATGGAATAAATCTCTGTAACTGTAAGCTAGCCCCAATTAAACATTTTCTTTTATAAGATTTGCCTTGACCATGTCCCTTCACAGCAATAAAACCCTCACTTAGACAACTAAGCTTTTCAGATTATCTGCCTACCTCTGTAGACACACACAAACTGGTTATAAAATAAAATAAAATAAAAGTCTTATCTCTAAAGCATTTCATTAAAACTCTAGACAACGTGGTATAAATTCCATGGTGACAAAGTTCCAGTACATCAACATTGCAGATCACAATTGTCCAACATCCTTTGACTTTCACCATTGGTTATTGTGACTCTGGCAATAATGCCTGATTAAGATACTTAGAGGTGGATCTGCTAAAAGTCAATATTCCTTCAAAAGAGAAATAGGCAAGTTCATTAGACTTTCACCTGAGGATCAAGTCACTCCTTCAAGCATGTCATATGCAATTAGGCTCTAATTTCATGACACCTCAAAGAATTCTGGGAAAAGTGGGGTATACAAGCTAAAAAATTAAGAAAAAGGATGGGGTCTACCTATGCGACAATGAGGAAAGCTGTTAGATATCCAGGATAAGGGCTCCAGATGTTGTCTAACACTGCCTTAGAAAAGAAATCTTACAACAAATGGTAAACTAATTTGTTACTGTTGTGGTTCATGTTATTTAATTTTTTTAATAAAAAAGTACTCATAAAAATTAGGGAGGCTAAATATAATCAGAAAATATAAATAAGCTCTTTGACTTCTTTTCCTTTTCTTTGGTCTTGTTTAAAAAAAATAAGAGTTTCCCCATTCAAGATCATATATATTCAAAATTCTTGCTGACATGTAAACTTTCTTCCATTTAGGATCTGTAAGACCATTTCAGGATGGGGGAAATTCCAAGAAAAAAAAAGTTAAAACTTACAACAAAAAGGTTAATAGCTCAAAAATCTATGCATACAAGGTCTTTGTCTGCTACTATATACAACTTGAAACCAACTATGATTATCTTTTTTTAGACATAAGAGGCAACAAGTCTCCAAGAATTTTTAAATTAGGATGGATTTCATGTAATGACATTTGTCCTAAAACTAAAAATTTTAGATGAAAAATGACTTTATTTATTTATTTATAAATAAAATATATTTGAAAAATAAGGTTTATAATTTTCTAAGGTCTATTCAGATATATATCTTGTCTCTTTGCCTTTGATAACTTGGCTAAGCTTTAGCTATTTGGAACACTGAGCCATACAAGACACCATAATATACTGAAATAATAGGTTCCTAGTGTATCTGTGGGCTATATTTGTGGTTTTGTAAGATTTCTAGTTTCTCTATGGATTGTTTTTATGGTTTAAAGTTTTAGTTTTCTGCTAGAAGATTTTCAGTTAAGTCTTCAATTAAACTTAGCCTTAATAAAGGCTAAAGTTTAAACAGATAAAAGTTGTAAAGTGATAATCCTGTAAAATCTATTAGCTTGATGTAAACTCTTAAGGGTAATTAGACATGTATGTTATTCCTTGGTCATCCTATATGTGACCAAATTCTTCAGCATGGTTGAAACTATGCTTCTTCTTATAAATGTAATTTATTTTCAGGGACAGGCTTTATTTATCTTCTTGTATATATTTTCAAGGTTAAGCCTTAAGCAAGTAAACAAAAACAAATAAAGCCTATTTAAAATATACTTAATAAATTAAAATTTGGTCCTCAAACTCCTAAGCGATCTGTGAAATATGGGTTCTAAAATGATTAATAATTAAAGCTTCCCATGATAGACAAAACTGCCAGGTCCTAGGGGCAGCTATAAGTCTCCTTCAAAGAATCAGAAAAGGGCACAAGTGACTCTATTGGACTGTGGAGCACTGCCATCCAGGCAAAGCACTGCCACACACCTCAGCCTCCACCAGGGCACTGCCCAAACTGTGGACAAGCAGGACACTGGAGAATTGACTGCTCATCTTTGCCTCACCAAGATAGGTCAGTCTAAATTCCTCATCAACAAAATAGTCTATGGCTAGTGCTGCCCTGTATGGCAGGAGAAGACTGAATGCTCTCCTGTGTGTGTGTGTGTGTGTGTGTGTGTGTGTGTGTGTGTGTGTGTGTCAAAAACTGACAACCTTTGTCCCTGAGACCACTATGGAAGATCCAAGGTAACCACTCAGGTAAGTGTGTGTCATTTTAATTGCTACAGAGGCCAATCATATGATACTTCCTGATTAAATTTCTTTCTCAGATCTCTGACGATAATGCTGGCTAACTGTGCCTTTCTTACTTTAATAACAGTGAGCACCCTTCTGTCCTGATAGCTGTAGCTGCCTGGTCAGCCCTTTTCAGAAGGAAGAACTAGGCCTTTGTGTTGTTGTTGTTGTTCTTGTTGTTGTTGTTGTTGTTGGTTTTTTGTTAGAGCTAATAGACCTCGTGCTAAAGAAAGTCAGACTGAAACACAGACAGGCTTTACACTAAAAGAGATAAACTCACGAAACAGGTTTTAATGTAATTTTACAATTCCTTTATTTTAAAAATGTAATTTTCAATCAATAATCAACCACCTATGTGTCACAGTAAATAATCAGATTAAAAATTAGAGTTAATGAAGGTTATAAGAGGCTAGGAAAATGATTTACTGCACATATTATAAAGGACTAAAGATATAAACGCTTAAAATAAAGTTCCAAAGTCTGAGGATATAAAATGTTATGAAAGTTCTGAAGGTCTGAGAAAATTATTTGAGGTTTGTAAATTGCAAGTTGTAAAGGTTGGAGAAAATGACTTAAGGTATATAAAAGGTTTTAGATTCCTTGCCTCTTGTTATGCTATTGGTTATTAAGATGTCCAAAGCTCAGAGTTTTAATACTAATCAATGGCATTCTGATAAGATATTAGTCTAATATTAATCAGTGACATTATAATAAGATATTAATCATTAGTGAAGCACTAACTACTACTAACACAGTTAAGGGCTCACATTTTCAAATATCCTTTGGTTGTCTTCTAAAAATAAACTTGAAGGTGGTTCTCATTGTTATTAAAAACATTTCTGTCATATATATATATACATATATATTATACATATTACATATGTATATATGTACTCAGCACAACTAAGATATCAATCATTAGCCTACATGAAGATGAATAAATTATTTTATTCATGTAATCTAAAGCCACTAGTATATATGATGTCTTTTAAATAAAGATTAAAAACAATTTTTGCGGTCGAACTCCTCTACTCCCTGTGTGGCGTATGAGTCTCGACCCCAGCATGCTGGCCTGAGCTCTCGTTTCATCTCGCTCACAATAAATCTTCCTCGTGTGATTACAGCAGGTCGGTGTCTGTGTCCTACTGGGTGCGCGTCTTTCCCGAGACTTGAGTGGGGGGCTCCCTTCGGGGGTCTTTCATTTGGGGGCTCGTCCGGGATCTGCGCGACCACCCAGGGGTCCTAGACCCACTTGGAGGTAAGATTCTCTGTTTTATCTCAGCGCTGTGTCTGGGTCTGTGTCTATGTTCTGTCTGGGAATCTGGTGCGATCGCTGTTTCGGTTTTGCGGACGCTCAGTGAGACCGCGCTCCAGGAAGGAGAGCGGGGTGGATAGGGATAGACGTGTCCAGGTACCCACCGTCCGTTCGCCCTGGGAGACGTCCCAGGAGGACACAAGGGGGGACCAGGGACGCCTGGTGAACCCCATCTGATAGGTCCAGAGGAGACTTTACTCCTTGACGACCGGTTTGTTAGGCAAGGTCTGCGACCTGCCGATCAGTTTCAGTGCCTCTGGTCGACACGAAGTCGACGTCGGTTTTGTTTTCTTTTTTCTCTTTTGTTTGTGCTCGTGTGTGAGTGTGTGTGAATTAAGTCCTGTAGTCTGTGTTTTTCGGTACCGGTTTAAGGTCTTAGTGCACTGTCTGGGCAGATGAAGGATTCCTGCCCTGTGCACGAGAGTCTTAGTGCACTGTCTGGGCAGAAGAAGGTTTCCTGCCCTGTGCACGGGTGGAAGAAGGTTCCCCACCCCGAAATGGCGCCTGTGAGTAGATGAAGGATTCCTACTCCGAATAGTCTTTTTCTTTCTTTTTTTCCTTTTTAGAAAGCGCACCGGGGGACGCCCCAATCGCGCAGGCTCTGGGACTCGTGAGAGACGTTCCACGAGTCAGCCTTTGTTGGGTCCTGGCTCTGGGACGCGTGAGAGACGTTCCAGGAGCCGAATTTTGTCGGGAGGACCCGGCAACGGACAGTCAAAAAGATCTGACTGTGACTTGACTTTGGAGGTCGCGTTCGGCTGCCTATTTAAGTATAGGCACGGACAAGTGTGCTTAGATGTGTTAGTGTTTGTTGTCTGTATTCTGTTTCTGTGTTTGGTATCCCAGAAGCAGCTAAGGTTAAGCTGCAGTTTGGGCCAGGTACTGAAGGTACCAGGCATCTGTGGAAATTGGTTATAGGATGCTTTGTCTTGGTCTTGTTTGTCTGGATTGTTTTCTGTGGTATTGTCCAGTGTCTTTTTGACTTTTGTTTCGTGTTTGAATTTGGACTGACAACCGTGTTTAAAATCTTGGACCGACGACTGTGTTTGAAATCATGAAACTGTTTGCTTTGTTCGTTGAAGAGTTTTACTTGGTCCCCTTAATGCTTAGTGAGTAAGGAACTTAATTTTGTGGACCCCGCTCTAGTGGCAGTGTGTTGGTTGATAGCCAAAGTTAATTTTTAAAACAGTGTTTTATCTGTGCTTGTGCTCGCAGCCAGCTGAGATAAGCTAGAGAAGTGAGTAAATATTGCTTGGGAGCAAAGAATCTTAAAGGCGGAGTTTCAGCCGGTATGACACTTAGTGCGTAGCTGCCTAAAAGATCAGAAATACTGTTAATAGGCTATAAAAAAGGGACAGGCTGTGTTAGAAATGCTACAGGAAGAATAATCTAAAAAGGCTGAGAGCTAGGTGGGGCTATAAGGAAAACAAGAATAGGAAAGGAATTTCTGACATTTGCTCACAGTAGGAGAGCACTCATTTAGAGAAGTTCTTTAAGGAAGCCTGCCTTATCTGCTGTCTTTATTCCAAGGGAGGAGTCAGTCTCCAGCACTAAATTACTTGGCGGTGGCCAAGGTCAGGATTAATGTTTTCTTTTCCATGGGCCTTTAAACCCAGTGAGACAGTTTGGTAAAGGGCTACTACTGAGGTCCTGATAGCCCCAGGTGAACTGGTTACGATTCTTTTTTCAGCCACCTGGCATCTAGCAACCAGGTTCTAACCATCTCTCCATCCTTTTGTTATTAGTTGTTACTAGAAGCCTAGTGTCATTTGGAGGCTGGTTCTCTTGAGAGGCAAAGCCACCAAGCTGACACTGAAGGGAGGTAGGTACTCCTTAAGGGAAAATCTAAGCCCAGAGAGACAGCCGGTAACAGCTAGGCTGCCTCTCTGCTCGCCTTTCTGTTTCATAGACAAAGCTTGTGCTTATATTTACAGTGGCCTTTTTGTCCAAAAAAAGGGCCTCCTGGTTTAGCTGTGTGACTAAATGCTATTTGTCCTCTTCAGTGGACCTCTCTCCTCTTGTTTTCTCACCATCCCACGTGAGATGCTTGTTAGTAACTGTTACAGATCTTCTTTACCACTGAGGAAAGACAGAATCCTGCTAGAGGCCAGAAAGAATATTCCAGACATGAATGGAAGGCTCCTGACTGTTGACTTCAATACCCCTGAAGGTAGGGAGTGCTCCAGGTCTGCCCCCAGGCTCCGAGGGTGGGTCTCCTAGGGGCTGGAAAATGCCCCACCAATCTGGCTAAGATAAGGAAAGGATATGAAGAGAAAGTTACAGAAACTTGAAGGGTAAAGCTAAGTCACTGAGAGAGTTATTGTAAGTTGCAGAGAAAATAAGTTGATGCGTGGTTCAGGGTCTGTGCAGAAAAGTGGACAGCACCTAATAGCTGTAGAAGAAGATGCAGAGAGACTGAAAAAAAGAAAGAAAGAAAGAAAGAAAGACAGGAAGAAAGAGGATAAAAAGAGCAGGAAGCTAGGGAAGAAAAGAGACAAAAAGAAGAGGAAATTAGAGAGCTAAAGAGAGATAAAAGACAAGAGAGGAACATATACTGGCCACAGTAGTTAGGGAACCTAAGAAGACAGTACCTGGCAACAGAAGAGAATTCCTGGCTAAAGATCAGTGTGCCTAATACGAAGAAAAAGGACATTGGGTCAGGGACTGCCCCAGAAAGAACAAGAGGGGACACTGGAGAGCCTCTTGGTGCTGGCTATGCACAGAGATAGAAGGGAAGCCCGCCCAGTTGTTATGTGGATACAGGGACCCAATGCTCTGTGCTCCTATGCTCCAGTGGGCCAGTATCCAAAGACCTTGGGTACAGGGGCCTGCTGGCAACAAACAATACTTATGGACTGCCCGAAGAACAGTGGACCTTGGCGTGGGCCGGGTAACCCACTAGTTCATAGTCATCCCTGACTGCCCCCATCCCTTGCTCATGAGAAAATTGCTCCCCAAAATGGCTTGCGTGGGCTGAAATGGCTGGGTGAGGCCATGTGTATGCATATCTACAGACTGTGTATGCGGAGCTTAAGACCTGTCTCAGTGCACCAGTACCTGATGCTGGGAGATGAATGGCTTAGCACTGTTCTACTTGGAACATATCACTCCTGCCAGCCGGGCACTAACAATTATCACCCAATCCAGGACTTAAACTGTGATAGAGTGGCTGATGTTCTGCCTTTGAATAGAGTGTCCCAAAAGATGGGACCACTGGTCAGCTGCCATGGACTAGATTCTCCACCGGTTGGGGACAATCTGGTCACCTTGCTGCCCAATCCGACCTGGAGCCACCACAGCACGAGTGTCAAGCACTGGCAGAAGCCCATGGGTGGAGGAAAGACCTCTGCGACTGGCTGATTGACCCCTGCTGGAAGCCGAGGCTACCTTGTCCACAGACGGGAACAGTTCTCTTCATGAAGGTCAGAGATAAGTGGGTGCTGCCATGGTGGACAACACAATGTCATCTAGGATGGCTGAACCTCAACCCCCCAGTACATCAGTGCCGCAGATGCCTTTGCCATCTCTTGGATGCCCTGATGAAGCCAACAACTGTGAGTACTATTCATTGCTCAGGATATCAGGAGGGAAGAGATTCAGTGACATGGGGCAATAACGAAGCAGATCAAGTGGCTCGAAAAATGGTTATGCAGGAGCCCATCCTGGTTGCAGGCCTGCAAGAGACAGCCACTGAGAACTAGGATTGGACTAAGGGATGGCCTCACTTAGAAAAGGCCCAAATTGCTTAAAAGATAAAGGACAATGGCACACTTGAGGGGAAAGCTATACTCCCCAGAGAACAAAGAAAAGACTCACTTTGCCAAATACAGAAATGGACTCATTTAGGAGATAAAAAGTTTGTCCAAGTAGTTAAGTGTATGTAATAGACTTTAAGATTTTAGCCAGAGAGGCAGTAGAAAGTATAAGGTATGTCAATAAGTGAATGCTTAGCAAGCAAACAGGGCAAAGAGACCTAGAGAGTTTGGTGAAAAGTCGAAGTGAACTTCACTGAGATAAAACCAGAAAAATATAATCACAAGTATCTCCTAGTGCTTGTAGATACTTTTTCTGGAATAGATAGAAGCTTTCCTCACCAAACGAGAGACGGCCTCTGCAATCATCAAGAAGATACTGGAAGAAATCTTCCCCGGATTTGGAATGCCCAAGGTAATCTGGTCAGACAAAGGCCCTACTTTCGTTGCCAAGGTAAGCCAGGGTGTGGCCAAGTATTTAGAGGTCAATTGGAAATTACATTGTATCTACAGACCTCAAAGTTCAGGACAGGTAGAGTAAATAAATAAAATTTTAAAAGAGACCCTGACCAAATTAAATTAACCATGGAGACTGGCACAGACTGGGTGACACTCCTTCCCTCTTGCTCTCTTCAGAGCAAGAAATACCCCTTCCAGATTCAGCCTTACCCCCTTTGAGATCTTATATGGGGCCTCAGCCCCCCTGACTGTATTAGATGATGTTACTGAACCAACATGTCATAGTGCCATAGTAATAATGATTTGTGTGCCAGGCTAAAAGACCTACAGGTGATACAGAAAGAAATCTGCTCACAGCTGACAGCAGCCTATGCCCCGGAGACCCCTGAGACATCCCATCAGTTCCAGGTTGCAGCTACACTGAGTCCAGACACTCGAGCCTCGCTGGAAAGGACCGTACCTGGTGCTGCTGACCACCCTGAGAGCTGTCAATTCTCAGCCCTCACCAGCCGCGTACTAGCTGTTGGGGCTGAGAGCTGGGACCTAGAGGGAAATTCAGTCATGTTTGTCCTGGGTTCTATCAAGATAGGTGTGGGATAGGCTTGATTTCCATTACAAATGATGTAACATTGCATATGTTAGTACTCTTAACACTTCTTGGGACTGTGCCTCAGGGATCACAGTCCGTATAAGCTTAGAAGTTCTAAAAGCTAGTCATGACCTTGGTGGATAGGCTTGGATAGTGTCCAGGTTAGAATCCTCATGTTAAGACTACAATACCAAGCTGTTATGCTAGATGAAGCTGAGTTCTCCATGAAGTTCTAGGATTAGAACTATTAACAAAAAAAGAAGTGGGGAATGAAGGATTAAAAATTAATAATAAGCCGCCTAGCTACCCAAAAAGAAGAAGTAGGGTCTGTGAGAACATGAACTTTTCACCCCTCCCTTGCTGTACAATGGTTCCCGGAACATTCTTGCATGAAAAGTTTCCTGGAACAGCCACAATGACCCATAGCCTCCGGCCACAATGGTCCAATGGCCCTGAAAATGTCACTACCCCTAATCACAATGTCACAAAGTCCTGGGTGTGTTGCCTAGTGTTACACATGACTAGCATATGACCTAAATGTATGGGCAGTTTATGGTTTTGGAATTCCCCTCCTCCCTCCCTCTTGATCCCCCTGGTTTGTGGTTTTTTCCTTTATAAGCTCTGTGAAAACTCAGGTCGGGGTCGAACTCCTCTACTCCCTGTGTGGCGTATGAGTCTCGACCCCAGCATGCTGGCCTGAGCTCTCGTTTCATCTCGCTCACAATAAATCTTCCTCGTGTGATTACAGCAAAAAAAACAAAAAAACAAAAAAAAAAAACAAAAAAAACAAAAAAAAAAAACAAAACAATTTTTGCTAGACATATATCTTTGTACCTACTAGCCACTTGTCTCTGTCCTCAGTTCCTAGAAGATAAATTCCCAGTAACCTTGACTCAGTGACTGCCACAGAGCCATAAATGTACTCCCATCACCATCTACTTATTATGTTATGACTAATGGCTCATTTGTCTTCTGTAAACTGCTGGTACAGACATTCGCCACTTAATCTTAGCAGAGCCAAATATCTCTTGGCTTACGTGGGCAGACACTCAAGGTCTTCTTGTCATTTTCACCTTTTGAAAACAAACTTACCTCACCATCTTTATCAAGGTGGTCTCAGGTTTGTGTCAGAAACTACTGTTGTGCTAGCAGTAATGAACAAAGCTTTCAATTATAATGAGATTGAGCCTATGGATTTTCCCGAGGTCAGCAACTATATAATAATACTTTTCATCTACCTCATTTGATCACATTTCATAGACTGTCTAGGAAAACGTGGTAGTTTGAATTGGCCCTCATAGGATCATAAGAAATGGCAAGAGTAGAAGGTGTAGCCTTGTTGGAGTAGACATGACCTTGTTAGAATGAAAGTGTCACCAAGGTTGGACTTTGAGGTTTCAAGTGTTCAAACCAGACTCAGAGACTCTCTCTTTTTGCTGCCGGCTGATCCAGATGTAGTAACGTTCTGCTCCTCCTCCAGCACAGTGTCTGCCTACATGGTGCACCACTTCCATCCATGACAACAATGCACTAAACCTCTTAACTGTAAGCCAACCACAGCTAAACAGCTTTCTTTATAAGACTTGCAGTGGTCATGGTATATCTTCACACTAATGAAACCCTGACTAAGACACAGATAAGTTATAGCTTATATGGACAACTCCTAGCATGACTGTTATTTCAAAATATATGCTTCCTGAGCATTGGAGAGAATGTTTATTGGGTAAAGTATTTGGGATGCAAGTGGAAGAACCTGAGTTTAGATGCCAACACCTACAAAGTACACTGACGTGATAAGAACATGATGCATGCCTGTTACCTTAGTCTAAGGCCAGGAGACAAGAGGATCACAAGTATTCACTGGCCAGCCAGTCTAGCTATAATCAGAGAGCTCCAGGTTTAGTGAGAAACCCTGTCTCAAAAGCTAAGTGGATTTTGTGAGAAGAAGGCATCGATATAAGCCTTTGGCCTCCACACATGCATGCACAACGTATGCGACACCCCCCATACACACAAACATGCATACTTTACATATGCACTCATGCGTTAAAAATAAAAATAAGTTTTAAAAAGAAATTTATGTCCTAAAAGCAGTAATCCCACAGCCTATTTTAATTCTCTTGTTTAGTTATTATTTGTTCAGTTCTCTAGTTCTTTACATTCTTATATATTTGGTTGTGAGCCTAGCCTTTAACGGCTGAGCCATCTCTCCAGCCCAGTTCTTTACATTCTTATTACTATTATTCAGCACTTTGATTGTCTTTATTTCAAACTCTGATAACTGTCCCATAATTGCAGAAAAGTAGGCTCCCAGCATTACAACTATGAAAAACACTGGTATGGAATAATTCTTTCTAACATACTTCTTCTTATTTTGATTCAGAATATAAACATCAAATGTTGTTTTGAAGGTGGTCTATGATCACTTCTCGGCCTTTTGGCTAAGATCAAGTGTAGAAGGTGGTCTATGGTTGTGTATTCCATGGTAGAGCAAGAGAAGCCTACTGGGTGTAATCAAAATAGAAGCTTCTAGCAGGCCTATGGCCACTGGTCCCCTTGGGTTTCATGCCATGTGCTATTTAAGGCTTATGGGCTTCTTTTTGTACTCCTTCTTCCAATGTTTTTTAGCTGATGACCAAAAATTTTCAGTGTTTTGAGGAGGGGTTACTTAGAGGTTGCCCACAGGGACACAATCTTGCCATGAGTCCTTCCGTTTCAGTATGTCATCCCAAGATATCATAAAACATCATTCAAACTCAGCACATCTCATGCCAGGACATCCTTTGGCACATCTTCACAATGCCCAGACTGTATGCATTTAGCAGCCTTGCAGAAAGTATTCTGTTACTCATCCTGTCTTAGTGAGTTCAGAGTTCTGTGCCGAAATCCAGTTTCTATAGTAACCTGCATCATCAACCTGAAAACAACTTCTTTGGCATTGAGACATTTTCTTAAATCCTAAACAACTTTAGCTTAATGGGAGATTTTAATTCCCTAGTCTTTGACCCCGCAGAATAAACAAACATTATCTGAGTGTTCAGGAAGCATAGGTAAGCATCTTCCAAAACTATAGAAATGACAGAGGTGGCTCTCGCCTAGATAGTCACCCAAGGTTTCTCTGTGTAGTTGGAGCATCCATATTCAGCCTTCTGGCCCAGGATATCTGACAGACTTTCCTATGAAGTAAGAATTTTGGAGGACTTGCTGACCTTGTCCCCAGCAAGCTTGGCACATTTGAAGCAAACTCCACAAGGAGGTTCTTCAATGCTCATCTTCTTTGAGACAGAACAGGGGTTACTGCCAGAAGGAATCCTGGCTCATTGTCTGAAAAGATCTTTTATTAAGAGAACATCATCAAATACCATTTTCTGTAGATCCTTAAGGTTTCTGAAGACCATCTATCGATAGTGTTCTATCTATAGCACATCTGAATAGGCAAACATTGTTTGATTCTAGCTATTGTATAAAGCTCAGAATAATACTCCACCTTCCCAGACCTCAGGTACACCACAAGGAAATCCCCAAGCACACCAATACCTGTTTTTTGGCTGCTTTCCCCAGTAAGAAGTATCAAGGAAGGACGTGTGTTCGTAGAGTGGAAGGTGACCTCCTTCTTAAGGAGCAAGTCTCAGACACTAGACAAATGCATATGAGCATAGGTTCTTGGAAGTTCAGAGGTATCAGATAACCCAGAGCCGAGGTCACAATTGGTTGTGAGAATCTTGATGTGTTGCAAGTCATTAAACTCAGAACCTGAGCAAGAGTAGCACATGCTCATAACTGCTGAGCCATCTCTCCATCCCCATGAATCTCTTCTTTTATAATACACAGTCCCTAATTCGGTAAATCATAACAACCTTGAAGATAACTACAAAAAGCTCTTCGGTTAGGCTACTTTCTGTTTGCTGTCATTTTGGGTTTGAACCATCCCATGATAACTCCTTAGTCTTCTTCAAGGCCCCATTGAAAGTTGGTGGAAGCATTAAGAGATGGGGCATAGAGGGGGAATTTGGGTGAATGATGATAAGCCCTTGAAAGAGATACTAGGCTTCCGGCCCTTCCAATACCTCTCTCCTCACTTCTCAGGCAGTTTGAGGTCAGCAGCTTACTTCCTATGATTTTCTTCTCCAATGTGTTGCACAGACACAGGAAACCAAATGTCTTATTCCCTGAGCTTAGGAGAGACATTTCTCATTCAAACCACGACAACTTGATTTTGTTTCTAATGCTTACCTTGAATTTTATTAATCCAAAGTTTGTAGCAAACCGATCAGCCTTTAATACTTTCTAAATTTTTTATTTGTTTGTTTGTGGTAGGACATATTCACCACAGTACAGGAGTAAAGGGAGAAGATCAACTGGAAAAAGTTGGTTCTGGCCTACTATGTTGGTCCCAGAGATCAAACCCACCTTGTCAGGCTTGGTAGAAAGCACACCTCTCCACTGAGATATTTAACTGTCCCCTCCTTAAAGGTTTTACCCTAAGTTGATTTTGAAAGTTAGTAGCCATGTGCTCTGAGGACACATGAATAATATGAACACTGAACATTAGAGACCTCCTGAGGATGAGACAGTGGCCTTTGGAGAATATCTTACACTGTATCCAGCCCTGATATATTTTAGAAAAATACTCCTAAAATACCCCAAGTAGCAGCATGAAACGACACACAACTTGATGCACCTGAATGCCAGAGTGCATCTGAGAGCATCAAAGAGTTGCTCTAGTGCTTCTCGTGACGCAAAGGACATGAAGTATGCATTCTGTTCATGATCTTGCACAGGGCAGTAGAAAACTCATTACAGCCTCGTTTTCAGTTCTCCGTCATTCTCGACCTGAGGACTTCCATGCACATCTGTGCACTCACTTTTCTTCACTGTGATCTTCATCTCTGCAAGTTCAGTTTCTGAAGAGTCGATTTCCCCAGGGAACTGGAATTTCCTCATAAGTATCAGAATGAAGAGTGCAGGGAGATAGCTTGATCCTCTAAGAGCTGCAGGCAACACTAGGTAAATGCGCCTATTGAAAAGAATTAATATGTATTAGATCTTAATGTGTTCAGTGAAAGCCAACTTTATATATTCTTACAAACCCTTTATTCTCCATATAAAAATATTAGGTGATTATTTTTCCCATGTACTTTATGTAATCTACTTTGCTGAATTGTTTATTCTGTTTGTTAATATGTCAAAAAAAAGTTTCATCATGAAAGTTTAAATGCATTTTCTTAATTTTGCTGATAACAGTTTCTATTTCCATCCTGAATGGATTTGCAGCCATTATAGAAATACATCTCTAGGTGTGTCAGTGAGTATGGTTTCAGAGAGATTTAGTTGATGACTAAATTGTCACCAAGAGTGTGAGCACCACGTGCTGGGCTTTTAGCACTCAGCACTTTCTAATGGAGCATCCAATGAGACCGAAGTCCTCGTACTCCAGCGTCATTCCTCTTCTGTCATTACTTCACATTAGATCGCCATGCGTCCTCTGCCATTATCGCCATTAGGTAATTTTACTCCGAGCAGCACCATGAAACTACACACAACTTGATGCACCTGAATCTCAGAGGGCCGGCTCTCTAGTCTCTTGGTTCTTAGGGGTAAGAGCTCCAGTTACTTCTGTGTGGCAACATCCTCTGCCTTAGTGACACTCTCAGTGGGTTTGTATCAAAATCTCTTGACTGAGACAAGTTGCATTCATGAGGCCACTAGACCCTGAAAGCACAGTGGAACATGTATAGATTCCCAGAGATGAGACCAATAGTAAAATTTAGAAAGCAGGTTCCTTTTAAGAATAGCCCATGGGTTTCTCATCTATTCAAGCTGCAAGCATGAGAGGTCTCTGAACATTCGACAATCTAGAATGCTAGAATCCACGCTGCCTGGATGTGGTGGGATTCTGTCACCCTAAATGCTGCAGAAGGGCAGAGTCCCTCCTCTCTGTCCATGAATATGGAGTTGTAGGAAATGAGAGAATTTGCTCCCACATACAATGCCCTTGTTCCAGGTCTCTGTATTTTGCTGTTTTCTTTATCTCCAGTGTTTCACCATGTTAGATTGACTCAAGATGCAGCAATGCCCTCCTGTTCCAGAGCCTCTATGCAGAATACCTTCTCCTTTTATAAAGTATTGTGGAGGGTTTGGTTAGGAAACCCACTAAGGTTTAAATGTATTAATTAATTTTAAAATAATGGGAATATATTAAAATATATAAGTAGGGGATTATACCATCCATGTGCATTCTAAAAATGAAATCCTATCACTCAAGAGAATGTTAGATATGAATGGAGATATTTTATATACTACATAAGTAAGTCTCAAAAGTTACATTTACCTGAAGTTATTTATATTGTACATCCTGCATGCCCCGGGCTCACCACATTTCAGGGTTCCCCAATGTAAACAGGTTCTGTCTATCAAAGCGCCAAAGTAAATGGGTGCCGGAATGCCAGCTGCAATGAAGACAGAAAGACAAACAGCTCATTGACAGGAAGAAAGAAAAGAGAAAGATGTGCTATTTTATTTGGAAGTACTTCTGTGTGTGTGTGTGTGTGTGTGTGTGTGTGTGTGTGTGTATAATAATATAGGTATTGTAATATATAGGAATATGTATTATAATATGTTGGAATATATATTGGAATATATACATATACATATATGACTCTAAACTTACTTTTAGGAATTATAAGTTAATATAAACATTTTAGATCACAAAAATGAAAACTATGTATAAGGTGCTAAGAAATCATTCATTGAGTTCATAATCATGGACCTCATGTATTTTCTAAAATGTCTTCTACTAGTTTTCTGTATATTTAACAAACATAACCATTCCCTTCACATGTTATTTTTAATCTTCTAAAAGATAAAATGTGTAACTAAGCTCAAGTAAGCTCCTTAAAGACAAGGGAAAATATTTTTCATTTCTACAGTTACTTCGTTCTCAGACTCATTACAAGGAAGCAGTTCCAAACACAAAGGCTTGTAAACTGAAGTTTAGTGTAGAGTGGGGAAAGTTTACCTATGTTAAAGATGCTACAAGGTCATGGAACTTCCTCAATGTGAATACTTGGGATATTGCAGATCGAGAGACAACTTTTCTCTACCTCGTTTGGCAAATATACATTGCCCCATTCCTATGCCCGACCTTATTCAAATGACTATCACAGGAAGCCTTTGGAGACATCTTGACTTAAGAGGTCTCCAGCCTCCACCCACCCAAACACTAAGAAAGCCACCAGACAGCATATGAGCATACAGCACAGAACTCCCTCCGTGCTGTAAGCAACCTACCTGATTGTGCCCATAGAACTATTTAAGAAATACCTTGTTCATGGATTCCTTTGCTTTCTAGCTACAAATATCATAAAACTGCCCGCATATTGGAACCTGATGTTTTGATGACCCGAGTCCATGTACCCAAGTAATTGTCAGGTTAGATTCTAGAAGAAACCCTTATTCCCTTTAAAGTGAGAGTTGTGTTTTGCATTGACAAGATAGTTACTATCTTCTTATTCATGTAAAACTAATCAGGTTACTAAGCACTTAATATTGGTTTGATATGTTAGCAAAATTCTTCATACCGAATACTCTTGTGCAAAATGCATGTAATCCAATCCCAAGCGACTTCTCTTCAGGCTTGATACACCTGAAAAAATACATACACATATACACACATACATACACATATACATACATAAAATTACATCCTGCGAATCTCTACCTGCCCTAGCATCCTCCCAATGGCAGTGATACTTCTAATGCTAAGCTTTTTATCCTGAAGTAATGACGATACAGCCCTACCTCTGTCACTCTGAGATTTCTGAAAGCTGTCCTCGGACCTCCACAAGTCTAGAGAAGGTTGAGCCCTTTAAAAGTTAGAAATCGTCTGCTAACCTAGATGAATAGTTTCCTTGTTTCCATGGCAACCACCATGCCATACCCACCATAATGGATCCAAACCTTTAAAGCCACAAACCGAATACATCTTTCTTCAAGTTGTTCGCTAGGCATGTTGCCATGTTGTTTAAAGACCAAACACATTATATAAAAACTCAAGATATGATAAAGGTAGTCATACAGATAAACAAAAAAGGTCCATCACATAGGCTATAACATTTTTAAAAATAACTTTGTTATATGGAGTTAAACATTTAGACATTTGTCTTTCCTGTGCTGCCTAAAAAAGTAGATTCGAGGTGGTTTTGAAAATTACAAAGTGGAGCCCTATAAAGCTATAAGGATAAAAACTAAAAACTATTCATAAAAATAGGAATATGACAGCTTTTATAAAATGTGGTCTTCTCCCACCAAATACACACATTTATATAAGAAAATCATAATATATGCAATTGTTGGGATTTTGTTTTTGAAGTAATTCCATGAAAGAGTTCAAGAAAGCACAACAAACTAGAAAATTAATTTTATCATGCCAACATAATACTGTATCATCCATCATTTACATTGCAACCTTGAAATTCAGCAAGAATGAACAAAGAAGTGTGGGAAAAATAATTTGAATACACCTCAACCTCATTACATTAAAAAAATTATATGATAAGGCCTACACGATGGCTCAATGGGTAAAGTTGCTTGCCACAGAGACTGACAAACTGAGTTCAATGTGTAGAACCAACATGGTGGAGAATGAACCATTACCTGTGAAGCGTCCTCTCACTTCAACATTCATAGCATAGCATACAAACACACACACACACTCATATATGCACAAGATGTTTCAAATGATCATACATTAAAACATCAATGAGCCACGTTTTTGTTTGTTTGTTTGTTTGTTTGTTTGTTTTTCCCTCAGTGGAAGAGTCAACATCAGAAAGTAAGATAATTGGGAACTGAGTGAGGGCTGAAAGTGGGTACAGGTGCACTGTAAACATGAGAGCATCTCTTGAGAGCATGTTTGGAGGTTCTAACAGGAGAGTTCAGCTGCTAACCTGCCCTTTACCCATGACCTTCCTCCTTATGAGGAAAGTCGTCCTTTATCAACTGATCATGCAGCTTTGGAACTGACATATCTGGAGTAGTGAGGAGAAAAGAGACACCACTTAGCCCCATCAGCTGAATCTGCCAGGCACATGATGGGGTAATAGAAGTCACAGTGAAATGCCCCTGACTTGCTTGAATAAATCTTAAGAACTTGCAATATCCTTAGCTGTTATCTGTCTTTGAGCATACGAATTAGAACAAGGCATATACCAAATCTCCATTTTTGCAAATATATGAACATTAAATCTTACAATAGAAAATAAATATATAAGGACATATATGTAGCCTATTCCAGTGAGTGTGTATGAGTAAACTCAGAGGAAAGGAAGAACAAAGGGGAGGGAAGGAAAGAGAAGAGAATAGGAGGGGTAGGGGAAGGAAGGGGAAGAAAGGAAAGGAGAGGAGAGGAGAGGAGAGGAGAGGAGAGAAGAGAAGAGAAGAGAAGAGAAGAGAAGAGAAGAGAAGAGAAGAGAAGAGAAGAGAAGAGAAGAGAAGGAAAGAGAAGAAGAAGGAAGCAGAAGCTATGGAGAAGGAAAGGAGAAAGGGATTTGGAAAAGGAGGAGAGTGGGGTGCAGAGGGAATGTAGGCAAGGGATCAGAAAAGCATGGGGAAAGGGAAAAGTGATAAACTTAGTCCAGTGTATTAGGATAAAATTTGTATGTATGAGTTACACATCATGGTGAACTCAACTTGCCTCTGAATTCTAATGAGACAAGAAAAGGCAGGTTGAACTGTTTCCCCATTGTTGGTGGGTGCAGAGTTCACTAGACTAGAAGGAACACCTGTTAAGAAAATGAACTTTGAAACTTGCTCTGCAACTTCCTCAGTTTAGGTTAGAATTGGGCATCTATCGTTGCATTCAAGTACCTCCTCCTCATTAGAGATTACCTGTTACCAAATTCATGTTTTTTATAAAAGGCAGAATGAGCTCAGGTTGTCAAGGGAGCCTGGTCCTTTTACACAAAGAATTTCACACTCTGCCAGTCAGTTAGCTAAGTGGCAACTACTCTCCACCTGTCAAAAGAAGATGTCCATTCATGGGCTTAAAATAAGGGGTAAATATGGGAACAGGAAATAAGGAAAATACCAGCAAACTTGAAAGCATTGTTAAATTTAGCTGTGTATAAGAGTAAGAGTATTGACAGAGGTATGTTAGAACATTGGGGTTCTAGGAACCATGACTCCAAGGGCCTTTCTCAGAAGAAGAAATTTAATAAATGACCCAAAAAGAAATCTAAATGTAATCTGTTGGTTGCTTAAAGGGTAAACACACTTACCACAAAAGCTTAATGACCTGAGTTTAATCCATAGAATCCAGGAATATATGTTTAAAAGTTAAAAGTGAAAACATTGATTCAATGTTATGCATCTATGATCTAAGCATCCCCCCACCCCAGTGAAATAGGAGGAGAAACAGAGTTACTTGGGAACGTGAGGGCCAGGTATGTGGGAGTGCACAAGCAGCACAGAAGCAGAAATCAGAAGAGAAACCCTGCCTACAAAAGAACATGAAAAGAGAGAACTGATTCTCCAACATTCTGACCTCCCCGTGTTTGTACTATAGTGCCACATGGGACCCCTCCTCCAACACACACAGGAATTTTAACCCAGCAACATGGCTGCTCTGGCAAGAAATCATATGTGAAAACCTTCTAGGTCTGAATGATCTAGCTAGAATGATATGCCCTTAATCCCTCTGGCTGGATTACACACACACACTTAGTACACACCTTTATGGTAATGTTCGTTTGAAGAAGGAAGCAGCCATGTTGGAAAGAGACATCTACTTGAGAAGCAGAGAAAGTGACAAATCAGAGAAAGATTTAACAGAACGAGTCAGAGACAGGACACACCCAACTCTGACAAGAACAGCACAGGAGAGATGACTTAAGAGAGCAAGCAGCACAGAGAAAGAAGGCAGTTTTACAGAGATGGGTTACAGAGAGAAAAAGCTAGACACCAGTGAAGACAGAAGGAGGCAGAGAATGGGAAGGAATAAATTGTCAAGAGTTAGTTTGAGGCCAAACAGGACAATTCAATAAGAAGCTGAGAGAAGCCAGTTTGAATCAGTCAGCGGGAGAGTTTTGAGACAGGACCAGTGAACTGGACCAACTATCCAGAGTTTACGAACTAGAAAGGGTGAGCTTATTTAGCAGTAAGTCTTCAGGAAGACAATTTCATTTTGTGAATAAAAGTCACTTTTATACAAATGCACACACACACACACACACACACACACACACGCATGTACACACACACAAATCACAACATACTATCGAATATGAACACACTATAAAATAGAGAGAAGGCCATAATGAAAGAGTTACCTATTACCTCAGAAGAACCATATACCCAGGTATGGCTGTGATCGAGTAGATGAAACTGCCAATTACTGACATGATTAAAAAGTACTGTAGTTTATTAGCACACTCAGGGCCTTTTTTACATAACCCCAGGACTGCAGATGAATTTCCTGATGACCGGATGCAGCTGCAATTTTGAAACACCTGTCAAAAAAAGTGTCCCATTAAAGAAGAAGCTTATTAATAGGAACCTTCAGTATCTGCACAGCCTATTGGATAAAAATGAAGAGCGTTGGGTCAATAATATGACTCAGAGGAAGAGCACTCATCTAGTCTGAATAAGGACCTGAGTTTGAGTACAAATGCCATTAAATAAAAATACTAAGTAAGTAAAACTCAGGCTACTTGTCCTCTTTACTTACATCTCTTTTTGACAATTCAGAACTTTATCATAAAATATTAAAGAAAAAGGTAGATTTTTTAAAATTGGTAATTTTTTCTAAATACACGGAGTAAACTTGCAAAAATTCAATTATCCTGAAAGCAAATCATATTTTATTTCTTCATATGTATTTAGATGTTGGTTTTGTTTTTCTTCTATGTGTGTGTATACATATATGTGCATATGTGTGTGCCACTGCCTACATGAAGAAGTCAGAAAAAAAGTTATGGGGATTAATTCTCTCTCTCTATGGTGTGGGCATGCCAGGACAAATTTAAGGCTTTGTGGCAAATGCATTGAGCCAACATCCTAGCCTACACATAGCTTTTTAAAAAGTAAATAAACATGGCTTTGTTTTATTTTACGTAGTAGTAAGTACTAAAACAACATGTATCTCAGACAGTTGGTGGGATAGTTAGGTGCTAACTCATAAACAAAGCCATGTATCCAACAGAGGAGTTTGTCTAAGAAGTAAAGTCAATACTTATGTTCCCAGTTCTGATTAAGAGTGAAAATTCATATTTATTTTAATTATTTACAATCTCTCCATGTTATAACGTTTAGGGAAAGGAAAAAATGCTTGATTCCTTATTACACTGAACGGTCATGATGTGGCTGGGGAGTCAGCAACGTCCTGCACAAGCATGAGGACCTGAGTTCTCATCCCAGCACACATGAGAAAGGTGCATGAATGGAGGATGTGCTTGCAAAACTGGATCTGAAGGTGACCACCTGAGTTAACTTCCCAAGAAGTCTAACAGAACCAGAAAATTCTTGACCAGTGAGATCATGTCTCAGAAGCACAAAGTGCATGGACTTGAGAGTCAACAACTGAGGTTGCCTTTTGGTCTCCATATGCACAGGTACCTTCCTACCGTGCGCGCACGCGCACACACACACACACACACACACACACACACACACACACACACACACACACACTTTAGAGTATAAAGTGTGCATAGACAGAATAAACTGAGTTGTTCACAAAAAAATATTAATCTGTGTTAAGCATGACTGTTTTTTGCTTTTTGGCAGATGTAGGCTTAAATCATTAGCACATGTTAATTCAGTACACAAACATCAGCCCAGACAGGGAAAGGATGTTTACCATGTTGGTTCCTGTTCCAACAGACTTCTTACAGCCTGCGAGGCAGGCGGACATGTATGCTAGGCCATTGTCTCCACACACTGGATCCCAGGAGTTCGTTGAGCAGCTACACCCTCTGTTGCAGTCAGCAAGGACCTTGTTCTCCACATACAGAGGGTGGTGAACTCTGAAATGATTTAAAATAATGGTATGGGAACTGAGAAACCTACTCAAGAACTTTACTTTCATAGTCATCTCAACATATGCATACAAACATATACATATACACACAGAAATAAAGAGGGGAGAGAGGGGAGGGAGGGGGAGAGGGAGAAAGAGAAGGGGTAGGGGGAGAGGGAGAGTCTTTCCTTAGAGCAGAAACAGAAATATCCAAATATCAACATGTGGTCCCTATATTATGTCCTTGGCATAAGAAGTTATCTTTTCCAGTGGTCACATGATTCAAATCAGATGATAGATATACATACAACTTCCTATAACTTTATGTTTGAAATTATTTAAATCTTATAACTCTTAAGCGTTTTGAAGGAAATATTACTTTTTTTTTTTTGGTTCTTTTTTTCGGAGCTGGGGACCGAACCCAGGGCCTTGCGCTTCCTAGGCAAGCGCTCTACCACTGAGCTAAATCCCCAACCCCTACTTTTAATATCTCTCTCTATGTCTCTCTCTTCAACTCGCTCATGTGTGAACATTTGTGTTTTGTGTGTGTGTGTGTGTGTGTGTGTGTGCATGTGAGTGTGTAGGCACATGTGTACATGCACATGCATTTGGATGTCACAAGATAAACATCCACCTTGTTTGAGACAAAGTCCCCCGTCGTTCAGTGTTCCAAAGCCTAATGAGCTGGCCCGTGAACTTTCAGAGGTTGGTTTAACTATGCCGCTCAGATCACAGGAGGAGCACAGAGATTCCAGGTACCTGTGAGAAGCCATTTAGAAGAAGCTAAAGCTATCAGGCAACTTTCCTAGAGATGGCCCATTGTCTTTCCCATGGTCTGAGAAGGGTGAGCTCTGAGAGGCAAGGTCCCAAGAGACTTCATCACAGGATGGCTTCTTACCGCTGATACATCTTTCCTGCCACTATTACAAAGCCTGAGGATTCCGGGACGTTAGCCCACCCTATTGAGCAACTCTCCTGCAGGTCAACATAAGGATGAACTTTCATGAATTAGCACTATTTAGATAAATTGATGATTTTATAGAATACCTGATTTGATACAAATAACTTTAGGAATAAAGTTTTTAAGAAATTGTTTTAGTTGTTTTGCTAGAAAGATGTAATAAAACTAGAATCAAGAATAAAATGTGTCCCCCTGAAAAGGACTGAAGCCCTTGGAAGGTAAGAGGTTGGGAGGACCCTCCAGAATGTACCAGAGACTCAAAAAGAGGAACCCCGGATGAAATGCTCTACAGTGGGGAGAGGGAACTTGTAGAGCCCACCTCCAGCAGAAAGACGGCATCAAGTGAGGGACGGGGTTGCTATTGCACAGTCCAAACTCTGACCCCTAATGGTTCCTGTCGGGAAGAACTGCAGGATCATAAGTGGAGAAGAACTTGAGGAAGAGGAGGTCCAGTGACAGGCCCAAAGTGGAATTCAGCTCAAGAGGAGGCTCCAAGGCCTGACACCATTACTGAGGCTATGCAGCACTCACAAAAAGGGACTTATCATGACTGCCCTCAGGAAGACCCAACAAGCAGCTGGAAGAGTCAGATGCAGATATTTGGACCCAACCACTGAATAGAAGCTGCTGACCCCTCTGGTTGAATTAGGGAAAAGCTAGAGAAAGCTGAGGAGGAGGGTGACCCTGTAGTAGAACCAGCAGTCTCAATTAACCTGGACCCCCAAGATGTCTCACACTGGATCACCAACCAGGCAGCATACAACAGCTGAGACGAGGCCTCCAGCACATATGCAGCAGAGACTCCTGGGTCTGGGTTCAGTCAGAGAAGAGGGGCCTAACCCTCAAGAGACTGGAGGCTCCAGGGAGTTTAGAGGTCTGGTGGTGTGGGAACATCCTCGTGGAGACAGGGGGTGGGGAGGAGGTATGGGATGTGGAACAGTCGGAGGGTAGACCAGGAGGGGAATAAAATCTAGAGTGAAATAAATGAGTGAATGAAGGAAAGGAAGAAGGAAGGAAGGAAGGAAGGAAGGAAGGAAGGAAGGAAGGAAGGAAGGAAGGAAAGAAGGAAGGAAGTGCCCCCTTTTCGTAGAAGAGTAAGAATGCATAATAAGGAGAACAATGAGCTTTCACAATTACACCAAAAAGAGAAATCGACTTGGGACAAATTTATAATCAAAGGAAAACATTCATTCTCGGGTGAATGGAAGGACGAGGCACAGGTGTGCACTAGAGTAGGGAACGAGCATGAGAACCTGTCACTTTGCACCTAATGAACTTACAGAATGAAACGATGCTTTGAACTTAATATCAAAAGCCTCTTGTGACCCCCTTTTGTATAACATTGTGTCTATGAGGTAATTTTCTAAGAACCTTTGTCTATAAAAGGGTCAGAGCAAAGAAACAAAGTGCTGGCTTGGGGTGGGGTGGGGGTGTGTTCTCCACATCTGCCCATCCATCTCTCCAAATGTATGTGGGAGGTATTTGGGCATCTACCAAATGTATATATTTATATGTCTGTCTGTATATACGGGCGTCAGCTTATGTGTATGTATGTAAGCATGCATAAAAACTTGTGCGGTTGATTGAGACAGGTGGGCAGATTTGACCAAAGTGTGTGTGTGTGTGTGTGTGTGTGTGTGTGTGTGTGTGTGTGCGTGTGTGTGCGTGTGTGTGTGTGTGTGTGTGTGTGTGTGTGTGTGTGTGTGTGCCTATGCATATTTGCCTATGTAATGGATTCTAATTCTTTTCCTTTTTTTTCCTCTCAGGTTCAAGAAGAGTTAAGGAGCCCCAAACCTCTTGCTGGGCAAAGGAGAGATCCTTGAGCCAGAGAGAAAGGAAACCAGCCCTTACCAGCACAGATAGTAAGGGAGTTACAGAGTAAGAGTCTAGAGCTTATTTAAGCACAACTAATAAGATTATAAATCCTGGAATTCTCAGTCTTTGGCCTTCATCCAATGATGTGTCCCACCCAGTACCATTCCCCATAAGACCAGGGCAGGCCCCAGGCAGATAGCCTACTATGCCAAGCTTCACACGCGCTCTGGAGACCTGAACTTGAGATTCCCGGTCTGTTCGGCAAGCACTTTTTTTTTTTTTTGTTCCTTTTTTCGGAGCTGGAGACCGAACCCAGGGCCTTGCGCTTCCTAGGCAAGCGCTCTACCACTGAGCTAAATCCCCAACCCCTCGGCAAGCACTTTTAAAGTTTTCTCATTAAGGGAGTACTAAACACATGGATAATTTAGGCTAAAAGTTTCAGATTTACTTTTCTCTATTAGACTTTAAAGCAGACTAAGATATCACCATGGCTCCACCCATATGTATGTGGAATCATAAACTTACTCACTGGTAGTCCCCAAACCCTTTTTATATACTTACAATTGTATGGACTGCTATGGAATTGATGGGTGGAAGGAAAATACAAGATGACCACGGATCGCTGCCACTAAGTTATAATAAAATGATCCAATCCTATATAACCCTTGGGGAAAATGGACTACCAATTGTGAAAACATTACGATGATCATTAGGGAAAAAAAAACATACCCTTCATAAGAGGCAGTTAAGCCGGCAACTGGGAAGTTATCGCAGGTTATCATAAAGTGCAAGAAATACAGAAGGTACTCAAACAGGGAGAGGCAGAACGCCATGTATGCAGCTTTCTTGACAGTAATCTTGAACTTCTTCATAATAAAGCCAATAAGTAAATATCCAATGCATATTGGAGGTAAGTTATAAACACCTGTAAAGGCAAGTAAAATAGTATTTATCAAGCAGCAGATGTTATCAATTTATCTAATACATATTACTTAAGAAATGATTTAACTCTAATATGCGAATGATCTTACACCCCGCTCACTCACATATTATATACAAAGAGGTTTTCGAATGCTCTACAACATCATTTTAAAAACACAATCAGCAATTATAATCATTTTCTATAAACTCTTATATAAACAGGTTATAAACACTTTATGAGCAACTTACACATGAATACAAGCACATGTACACACATACATTTATGATATTAGATGTTCCCTGTATTTCCTTTGACTTTGTACACTGGGAATTTGACTCAACTCTGGGTGATTTTTGAAGGTTGCTGCTGAGCCCATGGTTCTCAAGTATGGAATATTTTGTGTGCTGTTGATGCTGTCCAGCATTCTTACTCCCTGACCCTCTTTCCTCATATAAAAATCAATGAGAAAGAAAGAAAGAAAGAAAGAAAGAAAGAAAGAAAGAAAGGAAGGAAGAAAGAAAGAAGGAGGGAGGGAGGGAGAGAGGGATGGAGGAAAGAAAAAGAAAGAAAGAAAGAAAGAGAGAGAGGGAGAGAGAGAAAGAAAGAAAGAAAGAAAGAAAGAAAGAAAGAAAGAAAGAAAGAAAGAAAGAAAGAAAGGAAGGAAGGAAGGAAGAAAGAGAGAGAAAAGAAGGAAGGAAGAAAGGAAGGAAGAGAGGGAGGGAAGGAGAGAGGAAGGGAGGGAGGCAGGAGGGAGGGATGGAGGAAAGAAAGAAAAAGAAAGAAAGGAAGGAAAGAAGGAAAGAAGGGAAGAAGGAAAGAGAAGAGAAGAGAAGAGAAGAGAAGAGAAGAGAAGAGAAGAGAAGAGAAGAGAAGAGAAGAGAAGAGAAGAGAAGATCTGCATAGGGTGGATTCACACAGCACCAGCACCAGGCTTAGAAGAACTTAACCAACCTTTGCACTTCCGCACCACTGCATTTAATTTTATACATCTAAGGGTGAGGACAGGGATTCAGACTTTCAGAGAATTCTAGATAACCTGGACAGTGCCAGCCTGTAATTCTCCATTTTCAAGAGTAAAGTAGGATCCCTGGCTTTAGTGTACTAAAGAAAATGTGACTGCACAGACTCGTCAGACCAGCAGGGATCTGAGCAACTGTATTAGAAAAAATCTGAAGAACAAGAACTGAAGACCGGATGTAAAATGTGGAAATAAGATACAGAATCCCAGTGAGTTAATTCTCTATTCCTCTGTGAATTAACATGTTGCCTGTCTGAAAATTGACTGATAAAAGCGTCCCTCAAGATTGCGATAACTATGATGATTTCCCCTTCTGCCTGGAGAGAGATCAGAGAGGGTATTTCTGGTCACCTCCTTTCCCTATCCTTTCTTGATGTCCCTGGAGACTGGAAAGAAGAAAGTTGCAAGAGTGTCCTAACAGATTTCAATCTTGTTGTCATCACCTAGTCCTGCTACCTTACTGTTTATCATGCCATTACGCAATGGGGAAATACACTAGAGAAATAACAAGTATACATACCTATGAGAAGGACCACCTCTGCAGTGGATTTCCCATATTGCTGTTCCAGGTATTTGGGCAAGAAGGTAAACATATTAATAAATGCATTTATCTGGAGCACACTTGTAAGGATGAGAAGCATGTAAATCGGATTGCAGGAGAGGCTCTTCATGAATGGCAAGAAATCTAAAACAAAAGAGCTAACTTGACATTGCATTTCATGTGCAGTGTTCTCCTAAAATCTTCTTACACATTCTGTGCTATGAGACAAACCCATTTGATAGATCTTTACCCCTTTGGGGCTAAATTTCTTTTTTTCCTTTCTTTTAATAGATATTTTCTTTATTTACTTTTCAAATGTTGTCCCCCTTCCCCAGTTTCCCCTCTGGAAACCACTTACCCTATACCCCTGCCCCCACTTCTATGAGGGTGCTACCCCTACTCACCAACCACTCCCTCCCTCCCCCCTGTCCTTTTATTCCCCTATACTGGGGCATTGAGCCTTCACAAGACCAAGGGCCTCTCCTCCCATTGATGCCCTACAAAGACATCCTCTGCTACATATGCAGCTGGAGCCATGGGTTGCTCTCTGTGTACTCTTTGGTTGGTGGTCTAGTTACTGGGAGCTCTGGGGGTCTGGTTGGTTGGTATTGTTGTTCTTCCTATGGAGTTGAAACCCCTTCAGTTCCTTCAGTTCTTTCTCTAACTCTTCCATTGGGGAACCCATTCTCAGTTCAATGGTTGACTGTGAGCATCCACCTCTGTATTTGTCAGGCTCTGACAGAGCCTCTTAGGAAACAGCTATATCAGGCTCATGTCACCATGCACTTGTTGGCATCCACAATAGTGTCTGGGTTTGGTGACTGTATATGGGATTGATCCCCCGGTGGGGCAATATATCATTGTTTTAGTCACTTTGACGTTAGTGACATAACAGGCTGTATGTGAATCAGAACACTATTGTACCAGCAAGTAAACCTATAAGGAGATAGATTCAAGTCTGTGGCCACGCTCCTTCATTTCTTTTTCTCCTTTCTTTCTATTAACGTCCTTCATACACCAGAGAGTGAGTAGTCTGTTCTCTGGAATCTGCAAGAGACTTGCTTTGATGAAGGTTGAGTATAAACACTGATGCTATCACTCTGTGGTGTAAGAATGGATATGCTAGCAGCTTAGGAAGGCTGTTGGTATCACACTGCTGCCCACACAACCGCAGCATCTTACCAGTACTAGACAACAAGCCGTGCATTAAAATCACCTAGTGATTCTCATAAACATCTCAACATGGGGGTCTCGCTGTAGGGAATGCTGACCCATTTGGTGCATACCAAGTACCTTCCTAGTGACTTAGCCGAAACTGTTCCTGGTTTAAGAAGTGAGAGCCAAGTTTGCAGCGTGTCTGAAACTCACACTTCATAGTCTCTTCCCTCCATAGGTCTTCATGTCCACTGTCTTGACTTGTGAATTTTATGCTATCCTTCATAAATTGCCTAAAATACTATTGGGAGAAAACTATCATGAAGATACCATTTAGAAGAAGAAACAGAGCAGTTTAGTGAAAAGAAATGGATCCTAATGGCAAGTTCAGTCTTTGTGAGTGAGATGTTTGCAGTCTGTATTCCTGGGAGCTTTGGAACTCACTCATGACTGTTGAAATCCCTGACCTCCTAATCGAGTCTCCACAGCTCACAAGGACTTTGTCTATGTCTTACTCTCTGCTAAGCTCTTTCCTAGTTTTGAAGTTTTGGTTGATCTGGTAGACCAAAGTCACACAGTAGTCAATATTTCCCCTTTTAGGAGAATTGGTCATATGACCATGAGTCTGAGAAATTTCAAGCCTCTGCACTGTCTTCCAGTGTGGCTTGGCTGCTCAGCCATGGTCTCTAGTGTTTAAGGCAGATAAGTGACCATTCATTGCGCAGTGGTGTCGGAGGATATGAGTGACAGAATTCGCTGTCCCCTCCCATCTTCCAACTATACACTGTCAGAATTCCAGAGCCCAAGCCACGCCTCTTAAGCACTATCTCTGATCTCTGGAGAACAGAAATCAGGTCTCAACACACACCAGTGTGAAAGCAGTGCCAAGTTTTAAGAACGCGTGCTGTTCAACACTCTACGGTCCCACCTTAGCTTCTCACAGAAGCATCTCTCCTCTGCTTTGTTGCTTAATTACATTCCTGCTCCTAGTAAAACAGTCTGTTCTAAGGGAACAATTGCCCTGTAAACTATCACACACCTTCACATACAGAGGATTATGTCACCTGTCATGTTCTTCCTTTCAGCCTTGACTTTAACAATGCTCACAACGAAACATTCTCCGTATCAAAGATATTTTTTTACCTTTTTATCTTGAATTCCTGGCTATTTATGTTGTTTAGCTTGGAGTAATACTTGATGTAAAATAAACTTTAAAAAGACAGGGAAACATATTTGCTCATTGAGTGTTCAGACTGACTTGAAATTTTCATCAAGTCTACTATAAGTCATGTAAGTCAGGTTGCCTGTCACGTCAGTTGTTTCCAAGTGGTGACTGTGGAAGACAGCTAACACAGCTGAGTAGTGATGACTAGTGACAAACTATCGCAACTCAACACGAGTGACAAGTGGCCACTGACCACGGACCCAGCTAACCCAAACAGATTTAGTTTCTATGTTTGCCTTTAGTGATTCCTCGGTTTTCCTCTTTGGCTTTTTCTCTGTGTTTCTCCTCCTTGTCATTGTTAGTTCCATCCACATCATCCTGCAACCCTTCCTTTGGGAGCGTTTTGGGAAAGAAGAAAAAAGGGATGCTAGACAGGATATTCACTCCCGCACAGATCAAAAAGCCGATCCACCAAGCACCAACCCAGCGGGTATCAGTGGGAGTTATGGTCAGGTCATCTGTGAAGAAATGCAGATACTGCGTTAGCTGGCACCATTCTTTCCTGTGTGAACTGTAAAAAAAAATTATCAAGATTTATAATTTCATCTAATCATAAACATTGTATATCATTTGTAAACTCTTCCTAATTTGTTCTTGTTCTTAGAACTTGGGCTTGTAACCCTCTATCTCTGCTTTTAAATGCTGAGATCATTGGCCTCTGCCACCCACCAGGGTCTAATTCAGACCTTTAGAAAAATTGCGTGACATTAATCAATTGGGAGAGGTTAAATTAGAAGGAAAGGGTCTGCAGTGCTACGTGGCATAAGAGTTAAAACTACGTTTCAAATGGCAGAAACAAGATTTGAGACATATGTAAGGAGATAGCTTTAACCTGATGTCTCAAAACATCACAGTGGTTGAAGGGGGCTGGAGTGACAGTTCAGTGGCTAAGAGTTATTGTTGCTCCTGCAGAGGTCTGGAGTTCTATTCCAAGCATCCACATAAAAACTCACAACATCCTGTGACTCTGTTTTAGGGAGATCTAATGCACTCTTCTGACTTCGGCATATACCCACAATCACAGTGCATACTAATACATCTAAACACAGACAAACACACACACACACAGCCATACACATATATAAAGACAACAGCATAAAATACATGTTATCTAATAATTTTTATATCTTGTGCATTCAATAAAAAATTAATTTTATCCAGCAGTATGTGGTAATACATTTTGCAGCAGTAAATGATCCATTTGTCACTTGGAACCTTTATAAATTACAGCTTATTACATAACTGAAATATCTGTTTTATTAGACATAGTGGTTGACTCATTGAAAAAAACAATGGAAGTAAATTTTAAACCAAATTGTAGCTGAAATATGGTGGGAGAATACTGGATTTCAAATCAGAATGAGGCAATTTACCCTTATCTCTGCTCCTGTTAGGTCTGCCATCTGTAAGTGGTGATAATTGCTAACTGAGGATCAAAGGAGGCAATGGTATAGCATTCCTGAGCATTCTCCCAGACTCAGGGAATGGGCTATAGAAATAAAATGCATTATTACCTGTATTCACAGACCCTGTGTCTACATAAATGCTTGCACAGAAGGATCCCAACAAAAGTCCAACTATTGGGCCAAAGACCTTTCCTGTTTCTAAAATCCCTGGAAGCAAACAAACACAGGAGTTACATAACCATATATTTTGCTTACATTAAAAAAAGCCTTGAAATTGAAGTGTTTATAATATTCATTGAGCTACATACCTTACTACCTCAGATACTTTTATATATTGAACATGTAAAGAAATTAAGCTTAATATGTATATAACATATATATGCATATACATACATATATATGTTACATGTACATGTGTGAGTTTCATATACCTACATTGTTTTTTTTTACAAATATTAAGAAGCTCCCATTATTTCAAATGGAATATTCCCAGGACCCTCCTCTATTACAGACTTGTTTGCCAGGGGGCACCACTAGAGTCTGATAGAACCCTTCCCATGCAGGGCAACATGGTTGGTCTTTAGATCATGTAGACTAGAGCCATGTTCCCTTCATTGTGCTTTACTCCCCAGTCATATGATGTATGGTTTTCCTCAACCAATCCTCCCATTAAAATGACCTGCCTTATAAAAGGCCCCAAACCAAATAGTTCGGCAAATAGACCATATACTTGAAATCTGTGAGCCAAATGAATATTTGTTCATTATAAAACACTGTCTTGGGCATTTATTAAAGGAAAAAAAGTTGACTGACTAAGGATGTTGAACATTTCTTTAGATGCATCTCGGCCATTCAATATTTCTCAGTTGAGAATTCTGTGTTTAGCTCTGTACCCCATTTTTTTAATAGGGTTATTTGTCTCCCTGCGGTCTAACTTCTTGAGTTCTTTGTATATATTGTACATTAGCCTTCTATCAGATGTAGGATTGGTAAAGATCTTTTCCCAAATATGTTGGTTGCCATTTTGTCCTAATGACAGTGTCCTTTGCCTTACAGAAGCTTTGCAGTTTTATGAGATCTCATTTGTCGATTCTCGATCTTAGAGCATAAGCCATTGGTGTTCTGTTCAGGAAAATTTCCCCAGCGACCATGTGTTGAAGGCTCTTCCCACTTTCTCTTGAATTAGTTTGAGTGTATCTGGTTTTAAGTGGAGTCTTGACCCACTTGGACTGGAGCTTTGTACAAAGTGATAAAAATAGATTGATTTTGCATTCTTCTACATGCTGACTGCCAGTTGAACCATCACCATTTTTTGAAAATGCTATCTTTTTTCCACTGGATGGTTTTAGCTCATTTGTCAAAGATCAAGTGATCATAAGTGTGTGGACTCATTTCTGGGTCTTCAATTCTATTTCATTGATCTACCTGCCTGTCTTTGTACCAATACCATACAGTTTTTATCACGATTGCTCTGTAATACAGCTTGAGGTCAGGGATGGTCATTCCCCCAGAAGTTCTTTTATTGTTAAGAATAGTTTTCACTACCCTGGTATTTTGTTATTCCAAAATAAATTTGCAAACTGCTCTTTTTAACTCTATGAAGAATTGATTAGAATTTCGATGGGGATTGCATTGAATTTGTAGATTGTTTTTGGCAAGATGGCCATTTTTACTATATTAATCCTGCCAATCCATGAGCATGGGAGATCCTTCCATCTTCTGAGATCTTCTTCAATTTCTTCCTTCAGAGACTTGAAGTTCTTGTCATATAAATCTTTCACTTGCTTGGTTAAAATCACACCAAGGTATTTTATATTATTTGTGACTATTGTGAAGGCTGTCATTTTTCTAATTTCTTTCTCAGTCTATTTATGTTTTGATTAGAAAAAGTCTACTGGTTTGAGTTAATTTTATATCCAGCTACTTTGTTGAAGTTAAGAATTCTCTGATGGAATTTTTGAGGTCACTTAAATATACTATCATATCATCTGCAAGAAATACAAATCAAAACAACCCCAAGATTCCACCTCACACCAGTGAGAATGGCTAAGCTCAAAAACTCAGGTGACAGCAGATGCTGGTGAAGATGTGGAAAAAGAGCAACACTCCTCCATTGTTGGTGGGATTGCAAGCTGGTACAACCACTCTGGAAATCAATATGGAGCTTCCTCAGAAAATTGGACATAGTACTACATAGGACCCAGTTATACCACTCCTGGGCATACATGCAAAAGATGCTCCAACATATAACAAGAGCATATGTTCCACTATGTTAATAGCAGCCTTATTTATAATAGCCAGAAGCTGGAAAGAACCCAGATGTCCTTCAACGGAAGAATGGATACAGAGAATGTGGTACATTTGCACAATAGAGTATTACTCAGCTATTAAAAAACAATAACTTCATGAAATTCTTAGGCAAATGGATGGAACTAGAAAATATCAACCTGAGTGAGGTAACCCAGTCATAAAAGAACACACATGGTAAGCACTCACTGATAAGTGGATATTAGCCCAAAAGTTCAGAATACCCAAGATACAATTTACAGACCACATGAAGCTCAAGAAGGAGAAAGACCAAAGTATGGATGCTTCAGTCCTTCTTAGAAGGGGGAACAAAATACTCACAGGAGGAAATAGACAGACAAAGTGTGGAGTAAAGACTGAAGGAAAGCCCATCCAGAGACTGCCCCACCTGAGGATCCATCACACATACAGTCACCAAACCCAGACACTATTAGGATTGCCAAGAGGTGCATGCTGCCAGGAGACTGATATAGCTGTCTCCTGAGAGGCTCTGCCAGAGCCTGACAAATACAGAGGTGGATGCTCACAGCCAACCATTGAACTGAGAAAGGATTCCCTAGTTGAGGAGTTAGAGAAAGGACTGAGAGTGCTGAGGGGCTTTGCAACCCCATAAGAACAACAATATCAGCCAACCTGATACACCAGAGCTCCCAGGGACTAAAACACTAGGCAAAGAGTACACATGGAACAACCCATGGCTCCAGCTGCATATGTAGCAGAGGATGACCTAGTTGGGCATCAATGGGAGGAGAAGCCCTTTTTCTTGTGAAGGTTTGATGCCCCAATATAGGGAAATGCCAGGGTCCAGAGGCGGGAGGGTTTAGGTGTTTCAGTGGGGAAGCACCCTCATGGAGGCAGGGAGTGGGGAATGGGATGGGAGGTGTCTGGAGGTTAAACCAGGAAGGGGGATAATATGTAAAATGTAAATAAAGAAAATACCCAATAAAAAACATTTTTTTAAAAAGTGGACTAACACAGAAGTCATTACTTAAAGCCACCTTTTGCTTTAAAATTTGCAAAAGCAAATTTTCTTTTGCTGAATCAAAGACAAGGTTGTACTGTCACAGACAGTCCCATCAAAGCCTGATGTAAGGGCCTTTGATGCTTCCATAGCCCTGTTTTCAGAGTCTCCGTGATGGTTAGCTTTCATTGTCAACTTGATAGAACACAAAATTACCTGGGAGAAGGGTCTTAACGAAGTAATGTCTACATCCGATTTACCTGTGGACATGTGGGTAGGAGATTACCTTAAGTTAATTAATGTGAGAAGAGCAATCCCACTGTGCACAGTGCTATTTCCTAGGCAGAGTTCTGAACTATGTGTGGAGTGGAGAAACACTAAAATGGAGCACAGCCATGTAAACAAAGGCATAGCATACATACATTCACTCTCTGCTCTTATGAGCGTGGCAGCTGCTTCAGTTCCTGCTACTGCTACTGTTGTGCTGGAACTATAAGCCGGTGAACCCCTTTCTCTTTGAAGTTAGAGTTCCTCACAGAAACAGAAATGAAATCAGAACAGTTTCCAAAGCAGTGTGTGTTGTGATGAATTTCTTGTACAGCATCTTCAGCATAGCTCTACTCTTGGGACTTCCTTCCTGGGAAAGAAGGTGTCCCGCTTGTCAATGACATTTTCTCACTCTTTCACTGAGCCACACATGGCTGCTGAGGGTCAAGAGCAAAAGCCTGGTGTGGGATACCCCAGGCCTGGAGGTATCAGGGAGGCTCAACTCATTCACAGCTTCTAGCTCCCTGCAGGAGCGCTGTGTATTACAACCATCTTGGATCCTGTCCACTTTTGATCTTTATGCCCTTGACTTACTGGATATTGTTGGCCAAGCCTCTTCTGTCTGCTTTCTCCTAACACTTTCTCCAAACTGTACATGCGTTGTTCAGCCTGTTCCCATGAATACTCCTTGTTGGATTTTCTTTCTCTTACTATGCACACTAAGAAAAGAATCTGCCGGTGTGTGGACCAATAGTCCTCGTTTCTTCTTGATTTAACTTAAAGTCCACAGAGATAGCTCTCAGTTTTTACATTTGGCTTCTATATCTCTACAGAACCATATATAAAACTGCATTCTAAATTTCTATTTTAGTTACTTGACATATATATTACACATATATATTTATGTAATTATGCAGCTCTTCAATTATGAAACTGTTATTTATATACTAAATAAAATATATAAAAATTATATATCTTATTATCCTAATATAGTTATAATATTTTATAGCTTTATATTTATAATTTCTCTATATATTTTTGATAAAGAAGTCCATATTTTTAAAATTTATTGCAGGAAAATGATTCTATTTTTTTCCCTAGATGTTGGTAAAGGGATCTGAACAGAATGACTAGATTAACACTACAAAAAATATTGCCAAATTAAAAAGTCTTTAAAAAGAGACAAAAGCTACTTTTAAATTTAATTCATCTTAATCAATTCTAAATCTTTTCCTGTCTTCTTTTAGCCCATTGGTTTTTTGTTTGTTTATTATTTTTAAGTAATAAGTCTAAATTAATATAACACTTCTCTATACACAAAGTTATAGTTTATAATCAGCTTATAAACTGAACAATCTCATGACCTATGGAGCCCTAGCACTCTGCCCACACCCTGGAAACCACTAAACATCCAAATTTGATGGATTTACTCAAGAACATATGCAAATTATTCATAACAAAGTAAGATAATTTAGGAGACAACATAAGAAGGTAGCCACTAACTTGGCCCTTGCCAATTGGAAATACATAGGCTGAGGGATTATAAGGAAGAAAACAGTATCATTAACCTCATAGAGCCACAGAGTACAGGTCTCCAGCAGTAAAATAGAGCAGCTGGTAAATAAGAAACCAGTTGGTATGGAGAACATGACAGACAAGACATGATTAACAATGTTTGGTAAGGCTTCCTATGCAAGAATGTTTATGAGAACATGACAAGGGAAAACACAGCAGGGATAGTCAGATGGTTCAGCAGGAAATGGCATTTGTCCACCAAACCTGAACCCAAAACAGCAGTGCAATCCCTGGGCCAACCACACTGGCATGCAAGTGTCAGCAGAACTGTCTTCTGACCACCACACTGGCATGCAAGTAAAACACACACACACACACACACACACACACACACATATGCACACATTCAGAGAGAGAGAGAGAGAGAGAGAGAGAGAGAGAGAGAGAGAGAGAGAGAGAACTGTAAAACTGTATGTTAAAATACTACAGACACGAAATGGCCAATAATCAAATTGCAGTAACTTACAGATGAACCTAAAAGCAGCAAAAATAGAAAAAAACAAATGAATTTAAGAACATTTTCCAGCAATGTTGGAGAATCTGTTAACAGTTTAGAGACAGCATGGAGGCATTAGAGGACTGTAGGGTCAGCAAATCACAGGACTCTCTAACAGTGAGAAGCAGCTGGATGAACGCCTTTTCTGGAGCTACTGGTCAACCCCACACTGAAAAATCTTATTATCTACAGAGCTGTAGGACTCTGCCCATACCCTGGAAACCACCCAAATCGATTATCAATTCCTACATGTCAAGAACTTGCTATCCTAGAAATGACACTAAGAATGATTTTCAAACTTACCAATGTATAAAGGAGAGTTTTCCGATTTGGCAAAGTCTTCAATGTAGGAAATACCCAAGGGCATGATGGGAGTTTCACCAATTCCACGTATAATGTTTCCTACCAGTACATATATCCACATTAATGATTTCATTTCTTTTATACACTCTGCATTAAAACAAGAGAAAAATACATGTGTATTTTGACAGTCAACTGTTATTGACAGTTTAAATTTTTCTGTGAATGTTTCTCAGGTACAAGCCCATGACCATAGAGTGACTTATATTACTCTGCTGGCTGTGACTCAGCCATTCACCCTAACTGTGTAATTTGAAAGAATTCTAACCAGTAGAGTGGAAGGGCTATGGTGGAGCCAATTCCCGCTCAGGTGGAAGACAGGACTTTACAGGAGATGCTGCTTCCCAGCTCAGTGTTTGGGGGCAATGCATTGCTTGGGAATATTTACACCATAGAAATAGGTCAGCAGCAAAAACAAAGACTCCCTCACATCCAGGGAGTCTGTTTTCTACCAAGCAGAGAATCGAGTGTATTAATATGTGCACTGCCCGTTTCTTCCACAACTCTGAGGAAGAAAAAAACAATAAGCAAATGTATGTATATATCTCTGACAATTCATGCTGTATTTACACAACACAGACCAAAGTTTTATGGAAGCTTGAATTCCCCAAGGCCTCAATTACACTGTAGAAACTAAAGATTTTAACTGCTTGGTAAGCATATTTTTATTCAGAGTCCATCATTTAAAATCAACCAAATACTCCCAACAATTGGAGTAGCAGGTGACCGGTGGAATAACAAAAACTAGGCCAAAAAGAATTGAAAGGCGAAAGGAGAAATCTTTGAAGGTTTGCATATGCCTCTCAAATTTGTTCAAAACTAAATGAATTGCCGCAGCTAAGTGAAGCTGTGACGTCATGACTTCAGGGAAGTAAAGGACAAGGCACCCTCTCCTGTGGACTGGTTAGCACTGCCCAGGAATGTCTTAAGTACAACTGGGCCATGAGATTATTGCTTATCCTTTCCTAGCTCAGTGAGTCAGTTTCTATCTCTAGGTATTCAGATTTTATCTTTGATAAACAAGACGGTTTCCATCTAGAGATCGCAGGGAGATGCTGAACCCTCTTCCAAGGTAAAGCAGAAAGGATCAGATACTGAAAGAATTAAGTGCAGTTCTGGGGCTCTTCGCTTGGGGAGAATCTTAATCCATGAACTGCAAAGTCAGAAGTATAAGGGGAGGCTTCTCAAAACTCAGATCAAGAGGTGAGAAAGCTAGCATGGGAGCTACTGTCTAATCAGGAGGTAAATGCTAGCATGCAGGTCACTGATTCATACTGCCATGCTTAGGAGGTCTCTGAAGCGCAGAGCTTCAGACGTGGCAGCTCTTTGACGCTCAAGTTTGATCTCCATAGATTTCCTGAGGCAGTGACCATCCGAACCGTGGAGACTGCTGCAATTTCTGTGACATGAATCCAGCATAAAATGGAGATGCTCTGGCCTGAGGTGATTCTGCTGACTCAGCTCTAGACTAAGTGTTGAGGAAATGTGCTGGGTCTTTTACCACATGTGACTTCAAAAACACTTTGTCAAATGGATAAGTAAGTGTGTGCACCTTCATGAGTATATATGAATCACATGTGTGCAGATGCCCAGAGGGTCAGAAGAGGGCACCCAGTTCCCAGGACTATATTTCCAGGTGCTTGTGAGCAACCTGATGTCAGTTCTGGAACCAAAGCAGGCCCTCTGTGTAAATACTGTGGGGGTTTGAGTGGAAATGCCCAGAGGCTCTGGTGTTAAATTCATAGTCTCTAGTTGATGGTGCTGTTAGGGGAGGTTTAGGAAGAATGCCACTGGAGACAGGCTTCAAGAGCTAACAGCCTCATTTTACTTCCAGATCGCTCTATCTGTGTCCTATGCTAACAGTAGAAATGTGAGCCCTGAGCTTCCTGTTCTTCCTACCATGCCTCCCTGCCCTGATTGCTTCGCATCCCTCTAAGTCACTTAAGTGGGTGACCTAAGACCATCAGAAATATCAGATATTCATACTAAGATCCATAATAGTAGCAAACTCCATTATGAAGTAGCAAGAAAATATTTTTATGGTTGGGGTCAACACAACATGAGGAAGTGTCTTAAAGAGTCACAGAATTAGGAAGGCTGAGAACCTCTGATATAGAACTATAGACACAACGAACTCTTACTTTATAAATTTCCTTCATCATGGTGTCTATCAGAGTAAAACAGAAGCAAGTAATGCATGCAGTACATTTACACGGCACCCCGCTGTGTCTGTGAGGGCATGTCCAGAGACAGGCCATCATGGCTCTGACATAATCAATGGACAATTTGTTGATGCAGTCATGAGACTTACATCATTGAACAGTACTGAAAGGTAAGAGGTGGGCCTATTTGGAGGAAGTTGGTCATGGGGATTGCATGATCACAGAGATTATATCCCACCACTTCCTGTATCTTGGTCTCTATTCTTACTACCCACCAAGAAATAAAGGCCAGTATCAGCCAAGACTCATGCCACCATGGTACTCTGTCCATAAACATGGGGCCAAGTGACCACAGGCTGAACCCTCTGAAACTGTGAGGGAAAACAAAGATTTCCTCCCTTGAGTCCTTTCCTTGGCTTTTAACCACAGTCATATAAAAGTAACTAACACCATATATGAGTGGACTTGAGCCTGTATCACAGGGCCTGGGCCCAGAGGAAATAAAGGAAGCATCACTGTTTGATTGAACTGCAAAGTTATGTCTCTGTCAAAGAGGGAAAAGGAGGTTCAAAGGCAAATTCCTGGGTGACAAAGGAAACTGTGACATATGTGCCCACTGTCCCATGGTACACAGCATAGATCCAGGGAAGCTTCCTTTTGTCTGTATTTCCTACTTGTATAATCACTGTGATAGATACCTTTTGTCAAGTTGACACAAATTTAGACACCCAAGAAGAAGAACTCTCAGGTGAGGAATTACCTCCATCGAACTGGCCTGTGGGCATGTCTAGGATGTGTTTTATTTCTTGGCTAAGTGATGCGAGATGACATAGACTACTGTGGGTGGCACTACCTCTGGGCAGGTGGGCCTAAGCTGTAGAATAGATGTAGCTGAGCAAGACAGAGAAGCCAGCTAGGATACAGCATTCCCCAATGGTCTCTGCTTTGGTCTGTAACTGCAGGTTCCTGCACTGGCTTCCCTCATGGTGGACTATAATTGGTAAACTAGATAAACTCTTTCCTCTCTTGAGTTGCTTTCAGTCAGTGTTTTATTACAGCAACAGGAAACCAAATAGACCAATCCATAGATCACCTCATATGTCTAAATGTATCCTTCTAAGTTATTTTTCCTTGGAATACTAACTCTCTTGTGTTGCCTAAGAAAGAAAGGATTCTTAATATGTGTATTCAAACTCAGGAGGAAGAGTATTCTAGGTTATTACACACCTCCCTTCTCTGAAGAAGGAAATAAATTGTGTTCATTTGTCTTAAGTGTCCACTAAACCCAGTGTCCTACTAAAGCCCTTCATAAAAGAGCATCCTATGGCCAAGTCTCTGAGCAGAAAGCAATGAGAAGCAGGAGTCAACCTGCTGGGTCTTGCGTTGGCTTTAAGGTCTGGGATCTGTTCTCCATACACAAGAAGCTGTTTGAGGACAAGTTGCTTGTAGGTGAAATCGTTGTTTCATATTCGTATCTGTGTGGACACAGGAAACATTCACTGTGAGGTGTTGAGTGCAAGGAAAGCATCTGCAGATTACTGGCTCCTGCTTCCCTGCAAACAGGGTCTTGAGAGCCAGCAAAAACGTTTCCACAGCGGTCTAATCATGAATTCTATGGCAGGACAACCAAGATGATACAGCAGGTAAAGCACTTACTGCACAGGACTAATGACCTGAGTTCAATCCCTGAAACGGCCATGGAAGTGGCAGGAAAGGAATGACGATATAAAGTTGTCCCCTGATAGACACGTGTACACACATGCAAATGCATAAGCACAAGCACATACATATAGGCACACAGACAGACAGCAGACAGACAGACAGCGAGACAGCGAGAGAGATAGGAGAAAGCTTTATCATTAGGCTGGACATGTAGTTCTGGGTTTAAGCTCTAGAACTACATAAACGGGGTGTGGTGGTCCATGCCTTTTATTGAAGCACTTGAGAGGTGGAGATGAGAGAATCCAAAATTCAAAGCCACCCTCAGCTACACAGCAAGTTTGGGGGCAGCCTGGGCTTCATGAAAAACTGCATCCCAACCCCCCAAAGTACCAAAAAAAAAAATCAACTAAGCAATCAGTAGTATCAAAAAAGATTGATAATCACCAAAAATGCCCGTACTTACATTTGGCTCCCAAGCCATGAAAGTAAACTAACTTTCAGATTCTCTAATGTCAACTTTCGTGATTTTTATATGACTATTTCCTAGAAATAATTGGTGTCAAGAAAGAAAAGCAAGAAAAAAGAGATACGGGGCTGGGGATTTAGCTCAGTGGTAGAGCGCTTGCCTAGGAAGCACAAGGCCCTGGGTTCGGTCCCCAGCTCCAAAAAAAAGAACCAAAAAAAAAAAAAAAGAAAAAAGAAAAGAAAAAAGAGATACAATAAAGTAGAATTAAGAAGACAAAATCTCTAGAGAGACATAAACAACACAAAACAAAACACCTACTCTGGGTTGTCTGAGCTGTGACTCTATCTTACCTTTCTGGGAATTCAAGTAATCATTCTTTCACGGTTTTCAATGACTTCAATAGAAGAAAAATACACACACATCATAATGAGAGGTGACAGAATCCATCACCTGACAACACAGTGTCATGAGACCAAAAGTGCTAATAAACTATGGTCAGTAATTTTGAGCAAATCACCAATGATCATTGTCCTAGAAAGATAATGACAGAATGCAAGTATAAAGGAAAATGTGCCCGTCTGAGTCTCTCTCCAGTAGAGAGGATGCTGGTTGATTTCTAAGTCTTTTTTAGATGAAAGACAGCAAGGGGAAGACACAGACTGCTGAATTCTGCGTGAGTGGAGAGCTATACTTGCCAACATTTTCATTTCTTTGCTTTACGATACTGCATAAAAATCAAAGTAACTTCCCCTTAGAACAATTAGTTGGAGACCCACACAGATGTGGACAGTAAACTGTAGACAAGAGCCTGTGTCTCTCTACTCATGATCCCAAGAGACTAGGACAAATTCAAAGAATTGTCACCTTCAGAAGAAGGTAGAAAAACACAATAACACAATAACAGTCAAATATTTCTTGATGCTGATTTGACTAGAACAGAAAGTTAAATATATTTTTAAAATTCCTTTCAGTTCCCTGTAAAACCACTGGAGAAAATAAACCATCCTTCATTTGGTCCAGTATCCTTGTATTGTTCATTCAAGGTCCATTTATTCCTCAAAATGACAAAAAAAATAGATAATAAAAAGATTTCAAACTGAAAGGGGACAAATCTACTTCCACAAATATAAAGGGATTCAGATATGGAGATGTAGCTCAGGTGGTCATCGGTCTCTGTCAGGCATCCTGGGTTTGATCCTGAGCCCTCTGAACACCCTGTAAACCCAGACCTGGTAGGGAGTGTCTGTAATCCCAGCACATGGGAGGCAAGAGGATCAGAAGTGAATGAATATCCTTAACTATAGTGTGAGATCAAGGCCAGCCTGAGCTACATGAAACTGTATTGAGAGAGAGAGAGAGAGAGAGAGAGAGAGAGAGAGTGTGTCTTGTGACATACCAGATGCCTCTGTGGTTAGAGATGCTTGTATGCAAGCCTGACAACTTAGATTCCACCTAAGGTACCACAGGGATGGCAGACAGAATCAACTCTTGAGAGTTGTTGTCTGACCTCATGTGATAGCACACACACACACACACAAACACACACACACACACACACACACACACACACACACATACACAAACACCAACTACTACAGCAAACACAAAAGTAATTTAAAAATGTAAATGAGAGACTAAAAGTATAGAGTATAATCAACTTAAACTCAATAAAATTTTGAGACTGGGACATGGATACGCAAATTGCCAGTGAATCAAAAGGTAACCATCACTATCATGCTATGGGAGCAACAGGACATGTTCCAGGCCTCCCGGGAAGCTGCATAAGCAGATTCCCAATGCAGGGCCCAGCTGGGCTCACAAGGCAGAGTCTAAAGCGAGCCTCAGGCTTGCCTTTCATCTCTTCAAGTAGATATGCTCGAAGGTACAAGAGGATACGAACAGGGACACTGAGGATACAGAGGCCCAAAAGGAGGGTCATTACAGGTTTTAAAATTTTGCATAATAAAGGTGATATTCCTATTCCATTTCTGGCTAGTAGCCGAGTTTCTACCCCTATAGCAAGAATGGACAATTCCTTCCTAGATATACAAGCTATTTAGGTTTCAGAGAAAGCTCAAAAATCACCCAGTCCATGTTCAATCACCTTTGAGTTCTCCTTATGAAAAAGGCAAAAGGTTGCCATTAACCAAGTCTACGTGTATATACTGAACTCCAAGTTGGCTTCCTGTTTTTATTCTCTCTTAGACACGAATAAAAAACCAAGACAATCATGAAGGAAACTCTATTCCAGTAAAGTCAAAGACAAAAGAGAGGAAAGCTACACTTGAAGGAGCCAGAGACAATGGAGACAGGAAGAAAGAGTCACACAGGAAAAGACACTGGATTCTTGAGAAAAATAACAAGATGTTCCCCTCAGAAGAGATATTTGAGGTGGAGATGTGTTCTTGACAATAAAAAGCCATAAATGTGATAATGTGAGTGACAAGCCCATTTAAGAGACTGGATGACAACGTTAAATCTCCAAGGGACTATGGAGGAGATGAGAAGACATGAGGTTAGAAAATGAAGATGGCAAGATAATGAATAGAACAGAGGAGCCATTGCCCAAATAGCAGCTGCAGGAGGAAGAGGGGAAGGAGGGAAGAACATAGTATGAAAGAGAAAAGAGTCCCAGAAACCTCGGAAAATGTCCTGAGTGCAGGCATCTAATAGAGCTGGCAAAGGACTTCTAACAAGGGTCATCAGTTTCAGACTGTGGAGCTAAGAATGAAACCTGTCAGGAGAATTAGAAACTGATCACACGCTTAGTGGTACTAATTCTAATTTCAACCCCCACGAACTCTGACTACATATTTTCTCTCTAAGGAATGAAGTGTGGGAGTGCGGACAGGAAAGCACAGAAGAGGATGCTCCTCCAGTGAGCATTGAAGAGCAAGATAGAGACAAAACAAGGTCATTGTCATGACTTGTCCTTGTAGTAGCAACACTTGGGAGACTGAAACAGGAAGATCACCATGAGTTTAAGGCCAGTCTTAGCCACATATTAAATTCTAGCTAAGCCTGTGCTACATAGCAAGACCCTGTCTCAAACAGAAAAGCAAGTGGGGTGGGGATGGGGGTGCTAGAGAGAGGGCCAGGTGGCAGAGAGCACTTGTTGCTCTTGAAGAGGACCTGGGTTCACTTTCCAGCAATCGCACAGTAGCTAACACCATCTGTAACTCCAGTCCAGAAAATCTCACACTCTTTTCTGATCTCTGTGTGCCACAAGACGCACAGGTAGAGCACAAATGCATACGGGTAAAACATCCATACATATAAAATAGGTAAAAGGTCTTTAAAACAAAAGAAAGGAAAATAAATAACAAAAAAGAGGAGGTGGAGAAGGAGGGAGAGGAAGAGGAAGGAAGGGAGAAAAACAAATTCATAAGGAAGAGAGTGATGGAGGAGGCCAAGGAAAGGGCAGTGAGCTCACAGTTCAGAGACAGGGGAGTATGGTAGACAACAGCAAAAGGACAACAGTGAAGCCTCTGACCTGTACTGGGGAATGTCACACTGCCAGGCAATGAAGAACTTGTGCCATAGTGAGAGACAAAAAGAAAGCCCATCAAATGAAAAAACAAATCACATGCTAAATATTAAATCTATGTAAAAGTTGAGTTCTATGACAAAGAACAGCATGATTTTATGAAGGTAACATTTTATAGTCATGCAAATATAGATAGTAAGTTCTGTGTATCATTTAACATTTAAGTATTAAAAGCTAACAAAACATGAAGACAAATAGAACTGAAAACTGTTCCTTGAAACCAGGAATGAGAAGAGTAAGAAGTAACTCAACATACTTCCACTTTTACAATTTTCTGTGCAAGTTACTTCAGCAAAGGTGAGAATAAAAATCAGCCTTGACGTTGATCTATCTCCTGATGACCTACAGTTATGCAAGTGTAGACCCCTGGTAACCAAAGTATCAAAACACAAGGACTCAGCACAAGGCTTAGGAGATTCAGAGAATCCAGTCGTGTGTCTAAATCCATGAAAGAGCTGGCTCAAGTCTCTACTACACAAAAGACGGGCTGGATGGGACCTTAAATGAACCCAAGGCCACAAGAGTCACACATCCTATGGGCAGACTAGATACCACTTCACCTACTTTCCAAATTATCGCCCTGTACTTTGGGGGAGTACTGATCCTCCCAGAGAGGAAATTCTAAGCTTCATTTCCTGTAGTTTAGAATTGAATCTAAAGTATCATCAAGGATTGGAGTACTCACCTGCCCATGAGGAAATGAGGTAATGACATTAAGAAACACCCCAGGCCCATAATCACACATCCAACACCAATCATGATAGGTCTGTGCAGTTTTGTTCCAAAATAACTCACGAATATAATCAACAAAAGATTTCCTGGGAAGAGGGAAGAATGAGAACACGCGTTTCAGGAAAGCATTAGCAGCTCTTAGTCAACAGCCTCTCCAGCATTTGGACTCTAGGGTTCATTGCTCAATATCTACATAAAGAAAACAGGGATGGGGGATTGGGATGTTTTGTGGTCCTGAGGGAAGAATCTCTTCCTCTCTGGAAAATACTAAAACTCTATCATCCGTCCCTTAGTATGGGCTACAAAAGCAAGTGTAGTCCTGCGTGTCACCTCTGACCACCCCGCTCATTCCTGCCCTACGCTGTCTCACATGGGTTCATCGTATTAGCTCACCATTTAAAAACACCTGTACTGCTCAGCATGGCCAAGCTGGATGCCTGCTTCTATTGTCACTTCTTTCCTTAGACGGCATAATACTGTTCAGAGTCCTAATGCTTTAAGCAGGCCTTAGGTGTTCATCACAGTAGGCAAAGGGTCAAGGCAAACATTCATCTTCAAGGTTTATAAGAAAGTTTGGTTTACAAAACTTGCTGGGAAGCCCCGTACTGACAGAGGTGCCTTTGATAAGCATGTTTGGGAGTTGAAAGAACTATGGGACTGGTAGCACAGACCAGCTATCCCCAGCTACTGAAAGGCCAGGCAAGGAGGACTGCAAGATCAAAATCAGCCTGTGCTACAGAGTGAGGTCAAGATAATCCTGGATAACTTAGGGAGAACTTTCTTTGCTGTCTTGCTTTACGTACTTAAAGACGATTTCTCTTTGAAGAAAGTAAAAACCATGATTAAGGTAGAAACAAGAGACACCAAGGACCATGTCACTTGGTTTATAGAGGAAATCTTCCTCTCTTTTGCACTTTGTACTCTCATATCCCAGTTTATCACCCAAAATCAGGGGCTGTGAAGTTCATTCACCCTTCTTTGGGATTGTGTCTGACACTACTCAAACATAGGAAAGAATCCTTCTTTTCTCTAGAGACTAGGAGTAGAGAGCCATCAATCTCACAGAGACAGTAGCGGAGGGAAATATTTGCTCTCTCTTTTGGAACATAAGTTCCCCAAGTCTCCCACAGCAATCTTTTAAATTGCCAAGGGATAAAAACTCTTAGTTTCTCTTTGAGTTACCAAATGATAGAATTAGATATTGCTGCTCCTAATCTTCTGCCACTTGTCAGAAGAGGGGACCCTCTCAGGGTATATAGCACTGATTGGTTGCCTTCATGACAGTATTTAAATAAGTGGCTTCTTCACACTTAACCGGGCTCTTCCATCAACGTCAGGAAGCATGTAACTCAAGTCAGATTAAACAGCATAATGCAGGAAATGAGGAGAAAATGTCAACACATAAAAATAAGTAAATGAATAACTCACCAATCTCAAAGCTCCCATTAATGAATCCAACTATAGATGTGGGGATATCAAATTGTCTCTCTATTTGTGTAAGCATGGTATTCATATAAATTCCTGATAGTGATTTGGATACATATGCCCATGTTAATGCCAACAGAAACATCTAGGAAGAAAAATGTTTAAGGAAAATGAGGACATTGTTTTTAATTTGTCATCTACTGGCAAAACAACCTCCCAGGAGATGGATGACCATATCCAAAATTAACACCCTTTAACATGCAAGAACCTTAAAGTGTAACCTCTCCTCTGCCATGCAATCATCACTCTAGACATGCAGTTAGAATAGTTCATTGATCATCATGTTGTTGATAGGTATGGCTTTGCACATTAATCAGTGTACCTTATTCATACAGAAAGACGTGAACTTGTTCTATGTAAGGCACAGCTAGTAATGGGTCTACAGTACTATACTGTTACCTCAGGACAAGTGTTGTCCCATTAAGGAAGGGAAGGAAGAGAACACGGACATACTAGGGCATTGTGTTTGCAGCAAGTCTACTATGTTCTCTATGCAGGAATGACAGGTCTCTGGATATTCCTGGCCAGATCAATACTTAGTCCTCTTGTTTTGTATTCTTGGGCACAAAAAAGCTACATTCTCACTGCTGGAGGCAATGACCACAGAAACTGATATCTTTTTTTCTTCTTGGTGCAATATTCTTTGTAACACCTTATCTGAGCAGTCCAAGTGGTGTTAATGGCATAGAAAACAGGGAAGAACATTTTGGGGGTCCCTTGGGTGCAGGATAAAGAGTGGCTATATACACAAATTATTCTGTGTTAGATTAGTACTTTTTGCTCATAAATTTGTTGTCACAAATAACAATTAATCAAGATAAACCTGAGCAGAAACATATGCAAAGGAAGGAATTGGAAAGTGTGGATGCCAAATTCAGTAGAGTTCAAAAGTGTAGATGTTTGCCTTCTAACTCCAAATCCCAATCACTGAGATAATCTTTCAGAAGATATGGATAATATTCCCATGGATTTCATATTTCAGAACCTGTATATAAAAGCAAGATCTACCACATTTTAAAATGACCAGAATTGGGAAGATCCTTTATTCTATTTATGTTTTGAGGGGAAAAGCTAAATAAGTAGCAGTGAGCACTATTCTTCTCCTAAAGTACTTGGTTCTGTGCAGAGGTAAAGGAAACCAGTGGCCATGCTCATTCAGGTCTCCTGCTACATAACATCTGTATTCATGACACTAATCTACCCACTTTTTACCTCAGCACTCTAGAGTCTAAAGCAAACCCCTTTGGAGCAGTCTTTCCACTCCTTGTAAGGGAGTTTTCTTTTTTTTCCTTTTTTTTCAAACTTTCTTTACGTGTATGTGTGTGTGTGTGTGTGTGTGTGTGTGTGTGTGTGTGTGTGTTTGGGATGAGTCCATTCATCAAGAATCATATGCATTAAAAAAACAGAAACAAAAACAAAAAATAAAAATAAACCAGGGACTCCCAATTGCCTGGAATTCACCCAGGAGGCAAGGCTGGCTCATTGATGAGCTACAAATAGCTGCCTGACTCCATCTCTTTATGATGAAATTATAGTCATATGTCACCATGCCTAGCTTTTAATGTAGGTTTTGGGGGCTGAACTCAGGACCTCCTATTCCAAAGCAAGTACTTTAATGATTGAGGCATCTCCCTGGGCTCCTTAAGAAAATTTCCCTTTTCTCTTTAATAGTTTTTATTGATTAAATTTGCTGCGTGTGATTTGTGGTATGTTTGTGTTATCATTTTTTCTTTTCTTCTCCTCATGTCTTCCTCATCAACACTCATACCCCTAGGAATCCTTTTCCAGGATTCATGAGTTTGGAGGATTTTTTTTTTCTTTTGGTTGGTTGGTTGGTTGGTTGGTTGGGTTTTGTGAGTGTGTGTGTGTGTGTGTGTGTGTGTGTGTGTGTGTGTGTTTGTGTACTAAACCTCTGACCATAAGACATCCTCAATTAAATATTTTTCTTTATAAGAGTTGCAGTGATCGTGGTGTCTCTTCACAGCAATGGAAACTTCAAGACAAGAACCAAGGATGACATTGAAAAGCAGTGTTTGTAAAGATACCTAATGATGTTTCTCTACAAATGCTATAAATACTAGTAGCTAATAACTACAATATTCATAGTTATCCTAACTTTGAAGCTGGAGTTACAGCCCAGCAGTTAAGAGCACTGGCTGCTCTTTCTGAGGACCTGGGTTAACTTCCCAGCACCCACATCATGGTTCAAAATCATCTCCAGTTCCAGGGGTTCTAACACCTTTTTCTGGTTTCCAAGGACAGCAGGCACACAACGGGTACACCAATGTGTATGAGAACAGAACATCAATATTCATAATATAAAACATAAATTTAGAGAAAGTAAAACGTCTTAAAAATGGAAGGGAAGGTGTAGGTTAGTGTCCTTAAACAGGTGAAAGCAGACACAAAAAAAAACGAGGCCTGTCATTGGATGAGAAGGAAGGGAGGTGGGAACCAAGGTTTTACAAGGAAAAGGAGAAGCAGAAGAGAGCAGACAGGCAACATGGAGGCAGACGTAAACCATCCTTGCCATGTATCTCTACAAATATACAGGTTGTTATGAATATTTCTTAAGGATTTCTGTAGGTCAATTTATCTTATCTAGGTGGACAGTTTATATCTTTATTAATTGGTTGTGAGTTTATTGTGTGGATGTATTAGATCGAGAATTTAACATATAAATCTGATTGATAAATTATAGTTTATTGAGTCCTGATTTCACTTGGTTGTTGGGAGTATAGGCAGAGTCCGTGTCAGGGAGCCATAATAGGCCAGCCCCATGCTGGACTTCGAGAGCCCTGATTGTACCAGGTAGCTGGAACCAGAGAGTTTGTGGCTGGCAGAGAGCCACCGAGAGAGATATCAACCAGAGATAAATTATGGTTAGTTCTGTATGGCCCTCCAGTGCCAGCACTAACTCTAGGGAGCAGTGTGGCAAGGTGCCACGGCTCATGGACCACCAGGATCTGAGAGTGCTTGGGGGCAGTGTGGAGCCACTGAGATAAAAGTACCCCGTAGTACCATGTTGTCCTATGGGTGCCGGTACTAGTGGGGATTAAAAGGTTCATGCATTTTTTAATATTTACTACAACAGGAAAGCATAGATTAGAGACAGAGGAGTTGTCTGGCATGTATAAGTACCAGAGTGCTTTTTATCTTAAAAAGTGAGACTACTAATACCTTTTCGGATGAAAACATTGAAATATAAACAAGTCGCATGGATTGGCCCAAAATGACACATGTAATAAGCATCTGGGGAAGGTTAGCAGCCAGCGCATCTAGGCTCCTCAGAAGTGAGAACTAAGGGATAACCTGAGGGGAGTTGGCTTCCAATAATTTGTACCCCATTGCAGGTAAAAGTGCTTTCCAGGAGCTGATTCTGAAGCCTCTTTTGCATCAGTATTTGGGTAAAGGTAAAACTAGCTTTTGATAGGAGACAGAACCATTCTGGAAATCAGTCTGGAGGTTCCTCAGAAAATTGGACATTGAACTGCCTGAGGATCCAGCTATACCTCTCTTGGGTATATACCCAAAAGATGCCCCAACATATAAAAAAAGACACGTGCTCCACTATGTTCATAGCAGCCTTATTTATACTAGCCAGAAGCTGGAAAGAACCCAGATGCCCTTCAACAGAGGAATGGATACAGAAAATGTGGTACATCTACACAATGGAATATTACTCAGCTATCAAAAACAATGACTTTATGAAATTCGTAGGCAAATGGTTGGAACTGGAAAATATCATCCTGAGTGAGGTAACCCAATCATAGAAAAACACACATGGTATGCACTCATTGATAAGTGGCTATTAGCCCACCCAAATGCTTGAATTACCCTAGATGCCTAGAACAAATGAAACTCAAGACGGATGATCAAAATGTGAATGCTTCACTCCTTCTTTAAAAGGGGAACAAGAATACCCTTGGCAGGGAATAGAGAGGTAAAGATTAAAACAGAGACAGAAGGAACACCCATTCAGAGCCTGCCCCACATGTGGCCCATACATATACAGCCATCCAATTAGACAAGATGGATGAAGCAAAGAAGTGCAGGCCGACAGGAGCCGGATGTAGATCGCTCCTGAGAGACACAGCCAGAATACAGCAGATACAGAGGTGAATGCCAGCAGCAAACCACTGAACTGAGAATAGGACCCCCGTTGAAGGAATCAGAGAAAGAACTGGAAGAGCTTGAAGGGGCTCGAGACCCCATATGTACAACAATGCCAAGCAACCAGAGCTTCCAGGGACTAAGCCACTACCTAAAGACTATACATGGACTGACCCTGGACTCTGACCTCATAGGTAGCAATGAATATCCTAGTAAGAGCACCAGTGGAAGGGGAAGCCTTGGGTCCTGCTAAGACTGAACTCCCAGTGAACTAGATTGTTGGGGGGAAGGCGGCAATGGGGGGAGGATGGGGAGGGGAACACCCATAAAGAAGGGGAGGGGGAGGGATTAGGGGGATGTTTGCCCGGAAAGCGGGAAAGGGAGTAACACTCGAAATATATATAAGAAATACTCAAGTTAATAAAAAAAAACTCAAAATAAAAAAAGCAGCTTAGCAAAGAAAGCTTGAGGGGCTCTACTGAAACTGGGCCAGTGCTCAAACTTCCTGAGTTAACTTAAGTGATGTAAACTTAACCCTGAGGTCACATTCTGTGATGTAAAAATGCCCTTGCAGCTTAGGAGAACAATAGTTGTCTCCAAAATACTGCAAAAGACTGAAGCAGCCAAAAAAAAAGGGGGGGGGGACTGTTTTCTTAAAAATAATGATCATTAGGTTGCCAAATCTTGAGGAAAATATTCTTCAGACTGGATCATAAGCCATGTTTACATAATAATCAACAGAGTGCTTCCTTCCTTCTATCAGGGAACCTTTCCTAGCGGTGACCTCTGACCTTCTGTCAGAAACCCCTAAAGATTGACCTCTGATCTCCAGCTAAGTTTCACCAGAAGATAATACACACCTAAAACATTTTAAACCCGCCCTCCTTTAAGGCACTCTAAATCAGTGGTCCTCAACCTTCTTAATGCTTGTGACCCTTTAATACAGATCCTCGTGTTGTATTGACCCCCAACTATAAAATTATATTTGTTGTTACTTCATAACTAATTTGCTACTGTTATTAATTGTAATGTAAACATCTGTATGACCCCTTCAAAAGAGTCATTTGACACTCCCACAGGGTATCGATCTGCTGGTTGAGAACCCCTGTTCTAAATCATTTTGATTAATTTTCTTGACTGGATAATCATGGTGAAGCATCTATAAATATAAAACCAACTTCTTTAAGACAAGGAATTAACAACACATTGGGTAAAATACCTTTCGCGTTGGAAAACTTCATGCAAACTGAATAACACTTTCAATGATTGTTTAATAAGGCTTCCACAAGTATAAACATGCATATGCAGAAAAATTCCATACCTTGATCTTGGAAAAGCATCTGACCTCATGGGTTGCAACCCTTTTCTCTGTTTCTCCCATATTGTTCTTCTGATTGTTTCCAGATGTCTACTCTTTAAACAGTCTTACTCCTATCATTCGAAGAAAGCAGACAGTTATTAATTAATTTATTTACTGAACTATAATATGTCATTCATTAAACAAAAGAAAAATGGAAAAAAAACAACAAACAACAAATACTGTCTTAGGGCTAGAATATCTTAATCAGGGTTTCTATTGCTATAATAAAATACCAGGACTAAAAGCAAATTAAAGGGGAGAAAGTTTAGTTTAGTTTACAGTTCTATGTCACAGTTAATCACTGAGGGAAGTCAGGACAGGAACTCAAGGCAGCAACCTGGATACAGGAGCCAATGTAGAGACCATGGAGGAACACTACTTCCTGCTTTGATGCTCATGAAGTGCTAGGCCTGCTTTCTTATGCAACCCAAAACTATCTACCCTGAGATTACCCTACCCACAGTGATGTGAGCCTTCCCACATCAATCATCAATCCAGAAAATGTACCACAGGCTAGATCATTGGTCGATCTCACTGGGATGTTTTTCTCAGGTGAGGTAGCCTCTTCCCAAATGACTCCAGCCAGTGTGGAGTTGGTAGAGGACAGTGTCTAGCACAGGAGGTTCGGGGGATAAAAATGTTGATCCCTAAGCTGGAGGACCTCAGTTTGAATTCTTAGCAGCCAAGTAAAAGCTGAGCTTCTCTTCATGTGCCTATAACCCCAACATTAGGAGCACCCAGACAGCACGGTCACTGCAGTGTACCGATCTGGCACGAGTACAGAATCATTCTAGAGGAAGACACATGTGGCACTGCTTTCAGGCCTCCATAATATACACACATACAAATCCATACACACAAACCAAATAGTACATTTATCTCTCTCACACACACACACACACACACACACACACACACACACACACACACACACACATGCTCCCAATCTCCTGAATAGAAACAATTTAAGCAGTATCTTCAGTCTCATAAAATTCTTTAGGAAGGTCTTTTTATTCTGACTGTTATAAATACCTGCGTGGGAGGAGATTGGGTTTGTTGGATTTCTAGTAAAAAAAAAAAAAGCCAATGCAAATAACTATGCTCATTCCTTGGTTATATTAAAGATAGCCTTGGAATTTGAACTTGCGAGGCTCTGACCGTAAGCTAATGACATCGTGGTTATTACAAAGCTTTTTGATTCTTTAGCCAAAGCAAATGAGACCATGAAAATGTGACATGCTTTGAACTCTCCTAAAGGCTTCTGCCTTTAATCATGCAAAAACATTGGTGTTTCCTTTATACTTGTAGCATGGAGACGGTGGCTTTCACGGTAACTGTCACCTAGTCATCTTAGTTCTTAGAGAGACTCAGACCTGGCCAGTGACCCTCTCACAAATTTCTCTACAGTTAAAGCAGTTAACAGGAAGAGCTCCTGTTAAGGACTGTGAATGATGAGAGGACCTATCCCACTGTCATTAATGTGATTAAATGTGATATAAAAACAACAAAAAAGAATGCAAAGACATCCATTGTGTTTGTACAAAGTCCTTGCCTCACTGAGCCAACAAATTTTGTGTGACCAGGCTTCTTTCCTGAGTTCCTTGCATTCCAAGACTTCCCTGAAGTCTCAGGAAGAAAGGCCCTCTTATACACTGTTGATTCAAAGAAACCTGAGGAGATACCGAATTTTAATTGTGAAAATAACCTAAGTAAAATCAGCAAGTCAGTCTACCACCTGTGAACAAATCCAGTGATTCTATGTTTTAAAATGTAGGGTTTAGGAAAAGACCAGACACCTAAACAGAGAAGTAGATGTGATTATTTATGACCTACATACTATGTATGGGTGAACATGTCCCTCTCTGTATAGGCAACATGTCAGCACAAGCATTTATATGCAATGCAGAAATTGAGTTGATCTCTATTCAACTGTTCCAACCTCATCAAACTTTACTTATTTTGTGTCTTGAAAGTAGGATATTTTTCATCACCACCAAAGTATTTTAATTTCATATTTAATCTACAAAATTTATTTTAGCATATCCATATGATTTCTAAGCAGAATCCACAGCACTAGTGTATGAAAATGCTCTGAACAATGGCTATTCTACAATTAATGCAGAAAGGTTCTAATTTTTTTTAAAACATCTAAAACATTTACCAGAGTTCCAAATCCCAGTCACCACTAGATGATGACTAGATGTATGATTCTAGTTCTCTTTATTGCCTTGCAGTTATGACAAATACTTTTCCAACACCTACTATGTGCCAGTCACTGCATGAAGCACCAAGATTCAACAAAGAACAAGACAAGTTTGCTGTTCTATAGAAAACTGAGGTCACTCAAGATGCCTCAGTCACCAGAGAAAGATTCTTAATCCCAGATCCCTAAGAACCTATGCTTCTCTTGGGAAGCATGTGTGTGTGTGTGTGTGTGTGTGTGTGTGTGTGTGTGTGTGTGTGTATACACATATAAATATTACTGTGCTTGATATATAGTGGTGATAGATAGATGTATACTGTGATACTTATGCTAAGGTACAACTTACTTATTGTGGACAGAGAGAAGAAAATTCACAGAATATGGATGAAAATTATAGGGACTATCTTGGCAGTTCTGAACAGACATACAAATGAAAACCTCAGTCTCCGGGCTCCCACATAAAACTTCGAGCCCATTTAACTTCCTGAAAGGGCTGAATATTAACTTTGGAAAGAATTGTAGAAGGGGGTTATTTGTAGTAAAGAGGAATCTCATGATTTAAGTCTATACCAAACGTACATTAGACATCAAACTCTCAGCTCTCCTCAACTGCCTCTTTTTCTCATCCACAGTACATCCTCTTATCAACCTTTCTTCTGTTCTTCCTTGCCCATGCTTGAGCCCAGGTTGGTCACTCTGCCTATCAGTAAGAAAGAACTTACTATTCTCCCACGTCAAAGCTATCTTTGCTTTCTTTCGTGGCCTAAAATATAACCACTCTAAATATCTATTTTTAATTTTTTCAGCCAAGAAGAACTGGATCTAGTTCCCAGAAGTCTCACTGGATATTTCTTTCCACGAGCACTAGGTAATCAACTGGGTAGTTTTTATCACCACCTTGAAGATTCCTTTGAAAACACATTTGCTGTATCAGAGAAGTTTTACAAACAGGTGTCTTACTAACAGTAAATAAACCATATAAAGCCAGGCACTTGAAAACAGATTCAGTGTTAACAAATGAACCACCACCTCCTTGTAAGGTGCCAACCTTCTCTATGAAAAATAGTCTACCTTTTCAGATACATTTTAAACATGCCTGTAGAGAAACAAAGACAAAGGAGCATCGGTTCACTGATTCAACCAAACCCGTGTAACTCAATACTGAAGCATGTCAATGTCACGTTATGCTACTGAACACGTTGAACCTAGATGAGAAACGTGCAAGAGTATGTGACAACCACGTGAGTAGTGTCCCTAGTGACCACAGCATTGTTTAAACAGTGACTCCTGCTCCCAGGATCACACAGTATCACAGATTAATCCACATCAATCATCAATGCTCAAGAAAACAGCACATTGTTCTTTTAATTAAGCAAAGAAAAAAATGTTATCTCCCCCCCTTTAGTATTCACATGAGGAGTGGGAGCACACTACATCCATTCTCAGGTAAAAGGGGCCACAACTCTGAACCATTTTCATTGTTTGTTTTAAAGATGCAGGATGGAGTGTCTGCTCTCAAACTTTTTAAGAATACGGCGGCGCAGAATTGCTAACTAGGTGGTGAGCATACTACGAAGCAGGTCTCTAGAATGCCGCACTGACACTCTATACTCATTGAGCAGAAAGGCCAGGGAGGGGGCACCGTTCGGTTGGTGCTCCTTAATAACATCTCAGTCACAGGAGAATAAAACTCTATACAAAGTGAACAGTCACTCACACTCAGTATCCACACAATTGGCAGCTATCAGAAAATGCATCCTGTTCATTCTACCCACTCTGTACTACTTTTAAGGAAAAAAAAAGACTTTGCTTTACCTTGGCCAAGTGAGAAGTACACACATGAAGATGCCTCAGAAAACGATGTTCTCCCTGGTGACTGAAAACGAAATTCACGGCAGCAAACATCTTATGAAAAGCACCTGTTTCCAGAATCCTCAAATTACTTCTATGAGAGACAGCCTATTGGGTACCTTCCAGCTGAAACACTTTCAACCAATACCCAGCCAAGGAAGGGCACAGAGAGCCTACAATGACTTGTTTGATTCTTAGCAAATTATTTTACACTGGTCAGCTCCTTCCAATCAGAAATCAAAGGAGAAAATACTGAAATCTACCTGTTAAGCCTGGCATATACAGGTTTGCTTTTATTTCCTACATTCAAGGTTTGTGAAATGTGCCCTTCGAGGAAATCTTAACCAGACATCAAGAACATTACCCATACCACGCAAAACAAGACTAGCACACAGAGAAACCATTAGCAGTCTAGCAAGTTCATAACTTTGGAAGTGTTCTAAGGCTAGATTGAGAAGCAGAACAAGAAACTTGAAACACCAGTTCTTCCTTTAACAGAACCAGCAGCGAATGATATCACATCACTCCTGCACCAAACATATTTAGAGAATGAGGAGATAGTTGCCGATGCCAGTTTTCTACACTTGAGACACATGCTTTGACCAAAGTCTTACCAGACTTTAAGCTCTTTCATGCATAGTCCTGTTGAAACCCTGCAATTTCTGGTTAAAGCAAAAGTCAGGCCAAGCCAGTTTGAAGGTATCACTCTTTTTTTTTCCTTTTCTTTTTATTTGGAGCTGGGGACCGAACCCAGGGCCTTGCACTTGCTAGGCAAGCGCTCTACCACTGAGCTAAATCCCCAACCCCGAAGGTATCACTCTTGATACCTACTTGCAGCAATGCTGGTTTGTGTCTTTATCCCCTCATGACTGCCAAGAGGTCTCAGAAGCTACTTGGAAAGACAAATCATTAAGTGGTAATGGGTAGGTATTGCATGATGCAGTCAGTTTCAGGGGGAAAATATGAATGAAAACTATTCTCATGCGTGTAACAAAATAGTGTCATTGGGAGCAGTAGAATAGTTTAACCACTCATGCTTTGAAATAAGCACAAGTTTGAAGATATGTTTGCAAACTATCTACATGCATATTGAAGGCCACTCAGACTCTGTCGATGGAAACAGCATCTTTCTTTTTCAAAATACTGGTAAGAAAGTAGAGTTCATGCTAGATGCCAGAAGAATTTAATGTAAGAAAATAGCCACAAGGGCAAAAAGAAGAGTTAGGAAGCCAAACTGGAGAGCAGGCTAAAGACAAGACTGTATCAGAAAGGGAAAGTACAAAGACGCAGAGGCTCAAGACCTCAAGGACATAAAGCCACCATTGGAGGCTAGAATTATTCTGCTATTTCTCCCATTCTCCACGATCCCTGTGTCACACAAATATTTCCCAGTAACACAGTTTAAGAGAGTTACCTGATGAACAGGGAACCTTAGTTTTCAGATGTCTGTCTCTGAGAAAAAGGACTGAAAGAGCATGGGTGAGAATGGATGTGAGGCCAGATGAACACCAACCAAGACAACCAGAATCCTCACTGCAGCATTAAATATGCTTAATGCACATTATGAAATGGGCTCAGGCAACACTGAGCCAACAGTAGCTATTTGCTGCTGCATACTGGACTTAAGTCCTCAGGGGACATCAGGAGACATCTTCTGTGTATATCTGTAGCTCTCAGTTCCTACACTTACATCCCTGAGTGACAGTAAACATAAGGGTTTGTGATCGCGTCAACTGCTCTCTTTATTGAGCGGGATGCATGAACTCATCCCTTCAATAGTGCTGTAAAAAGGACTGCAATCACCAGATCTTCACAGAGCACAGTCTGTCCACAAGGAAAAGACCAAGTGTTTAGAAGATTACCGCCAAGAAACCTACTTGCCAAAAGAGACTAGCCACCACACTCTGAAACTCCTGCTTATTTACAGCTCAGAGTGATATTACGGCCTCCACCTGTGATGTGTGCTTTTCAATTGAGTGATTAATACACAAGAAATGTCTAGAAGAGTCTTTGTTCCGGAAGGACCGCTGCTACATTGGAAAGACAGCTCTGGTCTCATATAGAGAGCACATTATGTTGATAAAGTTGGACATCATAGGAGATTATAGCTAATAAATAAGAGATATCAACCTGACATATGCTTCACAAATTTTATGCATTATTCTGGAAACTTTTGTCATATCAGTTCATTAAATTCTCCTGGAGTCCTTTGAAATGAGTACTGTCACTCAACTCTAAAGATACAGGATTTAAAGGACAGAGGGTTTCAACAACTGCCTGATGTCACGTCAGGCAGCCAATATTTAGCCCTGCAGCCAGCAGGTCATTCTTTCTATTCAGTGTTTCAGGGAACTATTTGGTCATTCAATGTTGGGATGCATGAACTCATCTCTTCAATAGCACTGTAAAAAGGCCACAGTCACCAGAATTTCATACAATACAGTCTGTCCATAAGAAAAGACCAATTGTCTTTCCTTGGTAGCAATATGACCCTTCTCAGGTGTGTGTGTGTGTGTGTGTGTGTGTGTGTGTGTGTGTGTGTGTGTACGTCCTAAGCCAGAATCTTCTAAATGCGTTTACAGTCAAATTCACTTTAAATTTCCTTCAGAAATTCCTGTTGCATACTATAAATGTCATTGGTGACCTTTTTCTGGTTAAGATTAGTAAGCTAGAGAACTTAAACGCCCTTCTCGTTGGCCAGAGGACTGTGCATGGGACTCTAGTACAGTCCTCAGATAGCCCTTGAACCCTTTAAATTCCAGCAAGGAATGCTGAAGTTCTGCTTCTGGCTGCCAAGGGCACATGGATATAAGTTCACAGACAAATAAATAAGATAAATCCTTTTAAATAAAGGATGAAGAGCACACAAGCCTATATTCCTAGCTTTAGCACTACAGAGGGAGAGACATGGAAATAGTGGTAAGTTCGGAGTAAGCCTTGTCTTCAAAGTGCACTCCATGCTAAGATACAGAAGGCGAGCCTTCCTCAAAGGAAAAAAAATACAGTTGGAAAATTAATTAGTGTTACTAGAATTGATTTGACTCTTTAGTATTAGCTAGAATACTATGTACTTCTCAGCAAGACTAATGTTGTTAATTCCTATCTTTGATTTTGCTCAGGGCATGTGTCAAGTCTCCTTATTTGCTCTGTTCTTTTGCGTTACGTAGATCTGAGTTTAATGAATCAGTCCAAGGCTGTGCTCAGTCTCCACCCTTAACCATTGAATGATCAAATGCCTCCCTGAGGCACTGAACAGACCACATACATTTGATGTTAGAGTAGTATGGTTCAGATTTCTACGTGGATGATGGAAAACAATAAGTTACACAAAGGGAATGGCGTGGGGCTCTGAATAAGTACTGGGGTTGATCAGAGGCTGGTTCCATCAGAGGTGTGTATATATATAACTTGTCATTCATCAGCATCATGCTTCGGGTCATTAGACAGCTTCCAGTGCTCATTTGTGGTTATGTGTCCTTGTGTTTGCTTGTCTCATGGACTACTGGATAAAGAGGGGAGCATGAGGAGCACTGGCGTTGAGAGAGGCCATCTGGAGCTTAAGAAAAATAGTTTGATGAATTACTTTCTCCTGATGATCAGGAGGCAGAAGAAGGGAGGGATCTGGGTGGAAGGGGGAGGGAGAAGGGGGAACACAATCAGGGAAGGGGAGAAGAGAGAATCCTGGAGGGCCAAGAGAATGAATGGAGATGAACAGCATAGGGAGTGGGAGGTGGGCGAACACTCTAGAAAGTACCAGAGACCTGGGAGGTGAGAGATTCTCAGGACTCAGTGGGGTAACCTTAGCCAAAATATCCAACATTGAGAAGAGAGAACTCGAAGAGCCCATCTCCAGTAAACAGACAGGGCCTCAAGCAGAGGGACAGGGTTACTAACTCACTGTCAAAATTTCTGACCCAGAAGTGTTCCTGTCTAAAAGAACTGCAGGGACAAAAATGGGGAAGAGACTAAGGGAAAGGCAGTCCAACGACCGGCCCAACTTGGGACCCATCTCATTGGGGGCACCAAGGCCTGACACTATTACTGATGCTATGATGTGCTTACAGACAGGAGCCTGGCATGGCTGTGCCCTGAGAGGCTCTACCAGGAGCTGACTGAGACAGAAGTAGATACTCACACCCAACCTTTGTACTGAAGTCGGAGACCCCTATGATTGAATTAGGGGATGGGGAGAGCAACTCCATAGGAAGACCAGCAGTCTCAACTTACCCAGACCCCAGGGAGCTTCCAGAGACTGAGCCACCAACCAGGAATATACATGAGCCAGTCCAATGCCCCTGGCACAGATACAGCAGAGGTCTACCTGGTCAGGTCTTAGGGAGAAGATGTTCTTAATACTCAAGAGACTTGAGGCTCTGGGGGAGGCGGAGATGTGATGGGGGGACCACCCTCTTGGAGGCAAGGGGGAGGAATGATGGGATGAGGAACTGTGTGAAGGGAGATAAAGAGGGGTGCAATGACCGGAATGTAAATAAAATAATAAAAATTAGGGGAAAAATCAGGCTGGAGAGATGGTTCAGCAGTTAATAGCACTGACTGATCTTCCAGAGGACCTGAGTTCAATTACCAGCAACCACATGGTGACTCACAACCATCTGTCTAAAGCCCTCATCTGGTGTGTCTGAGAACAGCAACAGTATATTCATATACATAAAATAAATAAATCTTTAAAAAATTGAAAAAAATCAAACTTCATTTTTTAATTAAAATTTTACTCCAGTACCTCAAGTATATTGTTTTATGGTTCAGAAATCAGTATTTGGACACCGCCTGAACCTGAAGGAAACAGACCGGATAAACAGTTCTCTGCACCCAAATCCCGTGGGAGGGAGAGCTAAACCTTCAGAGAGGCAGACAAGCCTGGGAAACCAGAAGAGACTGCTCTCTGCACACATATCTCGGACACCAGAGAAAAAACCAAAGACCATCTGGAACCCTGGTGCACTGAACCTCCCGGAAACGGCGGCACAGGTCTTCCTGGTTGCTGCCGCTGCAGAGAGCCCCTGGGCAGCACCCCACTAGCGAACTTGAGCCTCGGGACCACAGGTAAGACCAACTTTTCTGCTGCAAGAAAGCTGCCTGGTGAGCTTGGGACACACGGAAGCAGAATTCCTCTAGGACCGGGCACTTTCTGTGTTTACCCGAAGTCCCACACCCACGGATCCCGGCCCGCAGCAGCTCTCTGCTCCCAGACCCCGTGAGAGAAAGAGACCTCACCGCCTGGTCAGGTGGGCACTCCTGAGGCTGCAGAGCAGAAGAGACCACCAACACTGCTCACCCCTGCCCACATACCTGGCCCAAGAGGAAACTGTATAAGGCCTCTGGGCTCCCGTGGGGGAGGGCCCAGGAGCGGCAGGAACCCTGCCTGAGACACCCCCGGAAGCTGAAGGAAACAGACCGGATAAACAGTTCTCTGCACCCAAATCCCGTGGGAGGGAGAGCTAAACCCTCAGAGAGGCAGACACGCCTGGGAAACCAGAAGAGACTGCTCTCTGCACACACATCTCGGACGCCAGAGGAAAAAGCCAAAGACCATCTGGAACCCTGGTGCACTGAAGCTCCCGGAAGGGGCGGCACAGGTCTTCCTGGTTGCTGCCGCTGCAGAGAGCCCCTGGGCAGCACCCCACGAGCAAACTTGAGCCTCGGGACCACAGGTAAGACCAACTTTTCTGCTGCAAGAAAGCTGCCTGGTGAACTCAAGACACAGGCCCACAGGAACAGCTGAAGACCTGTAGAGAGGAAAAACTACACGCCCGAAAGAAGAACACACTGTCCCCATAACTGACTGAAAGAGAGGAAAACAGGTGTACAGCACTCCTGACACACAGGCTTATAGGACAGTCTAGCCACAGTCAGAAATAGCAGAACAAAGTAACACTAGAGATAATCTGATGGCGAGAGGCAAGCACAGGAACCCAAGCAACAGAAACCAGGACTACATGGCATCATCGGAGCCCAATTCTCCCATCAAAACAAACATGGAATATCCAAACACACCAGAAAAGCAAGATCTAGTTTCAAAATCATTTTTGATCATGATGCTGGAGGACTTCAAGAAAGACGTGAAGAACTCCCTTAGAGAACAAGTAGAAGCCTACAGAGAGGAATCGCAAAAATGCCTGAAAGAATTCCAGGAAAACATAAATAAACAAGTAGAAGCCCATAGAGAGGAGACACAAAAATCCCTGAAAGAATTCCAGGAAAACATAAATAAACAAGTAGAAGCCCATAGAGAGGAGACACAAAAATCCCTGAAAGAATTCCAGGAAAACACAATCAAACAGTTGAAGGAATTAAAAATGGAAATAGAAGCAATCAAGAAAGAACACATGGAAACAACCCTGGATATAGAAAACCAAAAGAAGAGACAAGGAGCTGTAGATACAAGCTTCACCAACAGAATACAAGAGATGGAAGAGAGAATCTCAGGAGCAGAAGATTCCATAGAAATCATTGACTCCACTGTCAAAGATAATGTAAAGCGGAAAAAGCTACTGGTCCAAAACATACAGGAAATCCAGGACTCAATGAGAAGATCAAACCTAAGGATAATAGGTATAGAAGAGAGTGAAGACTCCCAGCTCAAAGGACCAGTAAATATCTTCAACAAAATCATAGAAGAAAACTTCCCTAACCTAAAAAAAGAGATACCCATAGGCATACAAGAAGCCTACAGAACTCCAAATAGATTGGACCAGAAAAGAAACACCTCCCGTCACATAATTGTCAAAACACCAAACGCACAAAATAAAGAAAGAATATTAAAAGCAGTAAGGGAAAAAGGTCAAGTAACATATAAAGGCAGACCTATCAGAATCACACCAGACTTCTCACCAGAAACTATGAAGGCCAGAAGATCCTGGACTGATGTCATACAGACCCTAAGAGAACACAAATGCCAGCCCAGGTTACTGTATCCAGCAAAACTCTCAATTGACATTGATGGAGAAACCAAGATATTCCATGACAAAACCAAATTTACACAATATCTTTCTACAAATCCAGCACTACAAAGGATAATAAATGGTAAAGCCCAACATAAGGAGGCAAGCTATACCCTAGAAGAAGCAAGAAACTAATCGTCTTGGCAACAAAACAAAGAGAATGAAAGCACACAAACATAACCTCACATCCAAATATGAATATAAAGGGAAGCAATAATCACTATTCCTTAACATCTCTCAATATCAATGGCCTCAACTCCCCAATAAAAAGACATAGATTAACAAACTGGATACGCAACGAGGACCCTGCATTCTGCTGCCTACAGGAAACACACCTCAGAGACAAAGACAGACACTACCTCAGAGTGAAAGGCTGGAAAACAACTTTCCAAGCAAATGGTCAGAAGAAGCAAGCTGGAGTAGCCATTCTAATATCAAATAAAATCAATTTCCAACTAAAAGTCATCAAAAAAGATAAGGAAGGACACTTCATATTCATCAAAGGAAAAATCCACCAAGATGAACTCGCAATCCTAAATATCTATGCCCCAAATGCAAGGGCACCTACATACGTAAAAGAAACCTTACTAAAGCTCAAAACACACATTGCACCTCACACAGTAATAGTGGGAGATTTCAACACCCCACTCTCATCAATGGACAGATCATGGAAACAGAAATTAAACAGTGATGTCGACAGACTAAGAGAAGTCATGAGCCAAATGGACTTAACGGATATTTATAGAACATTCTATCCTAAAGCAAAAGGATATACCTTCTTCTCAGCTCCTCATGGTACTTTCTCCAAAATTGACCATATAATTGGTCAAAAAACGGGCCTCAACAGGTACAGAAAGATAGAAATAATCCCATGCGTGCTATCGGACCACCACGGCCTAAAACTGGTCTTCAATAACAATAAGGGAAGAATGCCCACATATACGTGGAAATTGAACAATGCTCTACTCAATGATAACCTGGTCAAGGAAGAAATAAAGAAAGAAATTAAAAACTTTTTAGAATCTAATGAAAATGAAGGTACAACATACCCAAACTTATGGGACACAATGAAAGCTGTGCTAAGAGGAAAACTCATAGCGCTGAGTGCCTGCAAAAAGAAACAGGAAAGAGCATATGTCAGCAGCTTGACAGCACACCTAAAAGCTCTAGAACAAAAAGAAGCAAATACACCCAGGAGGAGTAGAAGGCAGGAAATAATCAAATTCAGAGCTGAAATCAACCAAGTAGAAACAAAAATAACCATAGAAAGAATCAACAGAACCAAAAGTTGGTTCTTTGAGAAAATCAACAAGATAGATAAACCCTTAGCCAGACTAACGAGAGGACCCAGAGAGTGTGTCCAAATTAACAAAATCAGAAATGAAAAGGGAGACATAACTACAGATTCAGAGGAAATTCAAAAAATCATCAGATCTTACTATAAAAACCTATATTCAACAAAACTTGAAAATCTTCAGGAAATGGACAATTTCCTAGACAGATACCAGGTATCGAAGTTAAATCAGGAACAGATAAACCAGTTAAACAACCCCATAACTCCTAAGGAAATAGAAGCAGTCATTAAAGGTCTCCCAACTAAAAAGAGCCCACGTCCAGACGGGTTTAGTGCAGAATTCTATCAAACCTTCATAGAAGACCTCATACCAATATTATCCAAACTATTCCACAAAATTGAAACAGATGGAGCACTACCGAATTCCTTCTACGAAGCCACAATTACTCTTATACCTAAACCACACAAAGACACAACAAAGAAAGAGAACTTCAGACCAATTTCCCTTATGAATATCGACGCAAAAATACTCAACAAAATTCTGGCAAACCGAATTCAAGAGCACATCAAAACAATCATCCACCATGATCAAGTAGGCTTCATCCCAGGCATGCAGGGATGGTTTAATATACGGAAAACCATCAACGTGATCCATTATATAAACAAACTGAAAGAACAGAACCACATGATCATTTCCTTAGATGCTGAGAAAGCATTTGACAAAATTCAACACCCCTTCATGATAAAAGTCCTGGAAAGAATAGGAATTCAAGGCCCATACCTAAACATAGTAAAAGCCATATACAGCAAACCAGTTGCTAACATTAAACTAAATGGAGAGAAACTTGAAGCAATCCCACTAAAATCAGGGACTAGACAAGGCTGCCCACTCTCTCCCTACTTATTCAATATAGTTCTTGAAGTTCTAGCCAGAGCAATCAGACAACAAAAGGAGATCAAGGGGATACAGATTGGAAAAGAAGAGGTCAAAATATCACTATTTGCAGATGACATGATAGTATATTTAAGTGATCCCAAAAGTTCCACCAGAGAACTACTAAAGCTGATAAACAACTTCAGCAAAGTGGCTGGGTATAAAATTAACTCAAATAAATCAGTTGCCTTCCTCTATACAAAAGAGAAACAAGCCGAGAAAGAAATTAGGGAAACGACACCCTTCATAATAGACCCAAATAATATAAAGTACCTCGGTTTGACTTTAACCAAGCAAGTAAAAGATCTGTACAATAAGAACTTCAAGACACTGAGGAAAGAAATTGAAGAAGACCTCAGAAGATGGAAAGATCTCCCATGCTCATGGATTGGCAGGATTAATATAGTAAAAATGGCCATTTTACCAAAAGCAATCTACAGATTCAATGCAATCCCCATCAAAATACCAATCCAATTCTTCAAAGAGTTAGACAGAACAATTTGCAAATTCATCTGGAATAACAAAAAACCCAGGATAGCTAAAGCTATCCTCAACAATAAAAGGACTTCAGGGGGAATCACTATCCCTGAACTCAAGCAGTATTACAGAGCAATAGTGATAAAAACTGCATGGTATTGGTACAGAGACAGACAGATAGACCAATGGAATAGAATTGAAGACCCAGAAATGAACCCACACACCTATGGTCACTTGATTTTTGACAAAGGAGCCAAAACCATCCAATGGAAAAAAGATAGCATTTTCAGCAAATGGTGCTGGTTCAACTGGAGGGCAACATGTAGAAGAATGCAGATCGATCCATCCTTATCACCCTGTACAAAGCTTAAGTCCAAGTGGATCAAGGACCTCCACATCAAACCAGACACACTCAAACTAATAGAAGAAAAACTAGGGAAGCATCTGGAACACATGGGCACTGGAAAAAATTTCCTGAACAAAACACCAATGGCTTATGCTCTAAGATCAAGAATCGACAAATGGGATCTCATAAAACTGCAAAGCTTCTATAAGGCAAAGGACACTGTGGTTAGGACAAAACGGCAACCAACAGATTGGGAAAAGATCTTTACCAATCCTACAACAGATAGAGGCCTTATATCCAAAATATACAAAGAACTCAAGAAGTTAGACCGCAGGGAAACAAATAACCCTATTAAAAATGGGGTTCAGAGCTAAACAAAGAATTCACAGCTGAGGAATGCCGAATGGCTGAGAAATACCTAAAGAAATGTTCAACATCTTTAGTCATAAGGGAAATGAAAATCAAAACAACCCTGAGATTTCACCTCACACCAGTGAGAATGGCTAAGATCAAAAACTCAGGTGACAGCAGATGCTGGCGAGGATGTGGAGAAAGAGGAACACTCCTCCATTGTTGGTGGGATTGCAGACTGGTAAAACCATTCTGGAAATCAGTCTGGAAATCAGTTCCTCAGAAAATTGGACATTGAACTGCCTGAGGATCCAGCTATACCTCTCTTGGGCATATACCCAAAAGATGCCTCAACATATAAAAGAGACACGTGCTCCAGTATGTTCATCGCAGCCTTATTTATAATAGCCAGAAACTGGAAAGAACCCAGATACCCTTCAACAGAGGAATGGATACAGAAAATGTGGTACATCTACACAATGGAATATTACTCAGCTATCAAAAACAACGAGTTTATGAAATTCGTAGGCAAATGGTTGGAACTGGAAAATATCATCCTGAGTGAGCTAACCCAATCACAGAAAGACATACATGGTATGCACTCATTGATAAGTGGCTATAGCCCAAATGCTTGAATTACCCTAGATCCCTAGAACAAACGAAACTCAAGACAGATGATCAAAATGTGAATGCTTCACTCCTTCTTTAAATGAGGAAAAAGAATACCCTTGGCAGGGAAGGGAGAGGCAAAGATTAAAACAGAGACTGAAGGAACACCCATTCAGAGCCTGCCCCACATGTGGCCCATACATATAGAGCCACCCAATTAGGCAAGATGGATGAAGCAAAGAAGTGCAGACCGACAGGAGCCGGATGTAGATTGCTCCTGAGAGACACAGCCAGAATACAGCAAATACAGAGGCGAATGCCAGCAGCAAACCACTGAACTGAGAATAGGACCCCCGTTGAAGGAATCAAAGAAAGAACAGGAAGAGCTTGAAGGGGCTCGAGACCCCATATGTACAACAATGCCAAGCAACCAGAGCTTCCAGGGACTAAGCCACTACCTAAAGACTATACATGGACTGACCCTGGACTCTGACCTCATAGATAGCAATGAATATCCTAGTAAGAGCACCAGTGGAAGGGGAAGCCCTTGGTCCTGCTAAGACTGAACCCCCAGTGAACTAGACTATGGGGGGAGGGCGGCAATGGGGGGAGGGTTGGGAGGTGAACACCCATAAGGAAGGGGAGGGGGGAGGGGGATGTTTGCCCGGAAACCGGGAAAGGGAATAACACTTGAAATGTATATAAGAAATACTCAAGTTAATAAAAAAAAAAAGAAATCAGTATTTGGGAAAAATTACAAAGGAAAGTATATATATTTCTGGGCATTTCAGACTTAGATAAATATCTGCAAATAAAGTTTAAAAACCGCTCTTGTTATCTCTTCAATTTTAAAGAAAATGAACATTATAAAAGTTGATTGATCATTTATAAAAAGTCTTTGAAATATTATGAAACCAGTGTCTTCTGAATTTAACAATCTAACATATACAGTGAATGCCAACCTTCAACTTGCTACCTTTGAATTTATTTAACAAGTCATTTTCACACACAATATTAGTTGACCACAAAAGTGCATATCTCTCATTAAATAACATCATATTTAAGAAAGAAGACATTTGTTTGTAGTAATTATTGCCAGGTATCACCATCTCCCCATTATCCTAAGCAAAGCATATTAGGTGGGGTCATCTATTTAAAAACAATCATTTTAGAAGTTAGTAGAAAAAAAATATCAGTAACAGCAAACTTTGGGGGTCAAGCTATGTAAGGAGAAAGAGCAAAGGTCTTAAAAAAAAAAAAAGAACCCACAGGCTGCTGCCTCACGGGCTCTAATAAGCGACATATGGAATAAAATAGTGAGAGGGGAGAGAGGAGGGCGGTCAGATTCTGACATAAGTGTTCCACAGTCAGGTGTATCCAGTGTGTGGCGGGACATCGCACAGCTGATCATCAACACAGAAGGTGACCTTGGCACGCCAGTGCAGGAAGGCAGGCCACTGGATCAGAAGAGGAGAACTTTAGTTGTCCTGCTGCAGCTCAGTTCTGTAGGCTCAATCGTTTTGATTATTAAAAATCAAGTTACTGTTGGTGTGGGCACATACATGGTTCCTGTGCGTGGGTGCAAGCAATGGTGTGCTACGGCACATTTGTGGGGGTCACAAGTCTGATCTCTCTTTCCACTGGGTGAGGTTTGGAAGCAGGATTCGGGTCGTCAGGTTTAGTGACAAGTGCCTTTACCAACTGAATCATCTTACTAACTACAAACCTTTTCATCCCATACCATCCTTACATCCCTGGCTCACATGATTGACAGCTCCTCTCATGTCTCCTTAAAATGTCTGCAAAACTAATTATTCCCAGTCCTGTGATGATTTCTTCCTGCTCTGAGAACTAACCACAAATAGCACTTATGATTTCCTATCCACAGCAGCCATGACAAGGTCCTGTATACAGCAGGTGATTGCTAAATGTTCATCTCTTTTGTCTGAAGTCATATACACAACCGAACAACTATACTCCATTTTTTTTTTGGTTAAGAAACTTCTGCTTCTCAATTTTGACATCTTACAAACTTCGAACTACTTCAGGAGCAGCTTGGAAATAAAAGTGGACAGCCCTCAAGCAGGGACTGCCTCCCACTGGAAACGCCAGTGCACACCACTGCCTCCCACTCACTGCAGAAAACAGAGAAGTACCTATTTATTTCTCATTTCAGGGAGGAACAAGAGGTTCACGGAGGTGAGATTCCACAGAGAATTAAGGTGACAGTAAGCCAGCGTGACGGAACTAATTCCAGTTAGTGTTGGAGGTTGAATTTCATATCTTGTATTACTTTTATAAATACGTCTAAGAGAGTGACTAAGAATAAAAAACAACCAGACTCTTACTGTTGGGTATCTTGGCAATTTTCCGTAACAATGACCCATACAGCATGAGGGGTTTGAGTTCAAATGTGCTTAGAATGAATGAAGGACATTCCTTTTAGTATCATTGAACTTCTCGGATCTCTCTGTGATGACCACAGTTGTAGAGTGCAGGGTGCGTCAAAGGTGAGCACACTCGCAGACACAGAAGGTGCAGAGAATGTTCCCTCAGGTTCTACAAGGGCAGCTGAATTCTCTTTGCTGGATCTGAGCAATTCCATTGAATAATGGATTTTTATTATCATAATAGAAGGCCATGAACCTTATTATTAGATGCACCTGTTTATCTACACCTCTAATGAAGCCTCATTACCATTCCAGAAGCTTCTACTTCTGTTATGTTTGAAGCATAACACCAGAAATGTGATTTCCAAACACTGGGGTCAAATGCAGCTGCCGTATACTGTTCCACTCTGTGTGAATACCAAGTACTTGACAGTGAGTGACTTCGTCCTCCGAACTCAGGATGTCCATGTGGTGTTTGTATTAATGTCTTTTCTTCATTTTTTAATTTCTGTGCCTGGGTGCATGTGCGCGCGCGCGTGTGTGTGTGTGTGTGTGTGTGTGTGTGTGTGTGTGTGTGTGTTTGTGTGTTTGTGTGTAACTGAGTGCATCTGTGTATATGAGTATGTATGTACGTATGAAGGCCGTGTGTATACTCTACGCACTAAGATATTGCCCCAGTCTCCCATCTTAGAGCTCCCTACAGAAGGGGTTCATGTGCTATATTGAAAAACACATCATCAGAGCTGCCTACCCTCTGGAAAATAATGTCTCTGTTTGCTAGAAGACCATTTCCAAAGGGTAGCCAGCCTGCAGAGCTACACTGTGGATAATGGAGGAACGAATGCCTCTGACACCATCCAGTTTGTAACTACCACACCTTTACGATTCTTTAATACATTTGTAACTTTGAGGCATTTCTACTCAGGTGACCTGAGTGATGATTTTCTCTACTGTTAACATGATGAACAGGTATTTGGTAGATTTGAACCCCTCTGAGATCATCTGTTTTGAGCATGTCCTATCATGAAAGCATGATGTGATTGTGAGTACTGTTGATTACTTTCGTGATTTTAAGCTTTTCCTCGTGTTTGATTACAACACATTCAATCATCCGAAGCAACAGCCTCAAAACCAGACCCACATGCCCCTGCCTTGAATGACCTCAGAGGCTCAACGTTGAGAGTACAATGTTAAACAGCAGACTCAGAGCACCCACCTCTTTGGACAGGCAAGCTTTCTGCAGGGCTCACATAGGTCAAAGGGGATTGACAGCATTGGTCCAATCACATCCTCCTTTAGTAACCATGGAAACACAATACTGTAGTAGTCCATGCACACACAGACCTGCTACAGCGCCTCAACACAGACCTTGAAAGCTGAAATTCCCATTGTTTTCAGCAGGTGCATACGGTCACTAACTGCTTGATCACTTCTCTGCCTGTTTACAGAGGACACCCCACCACAAATGACTTCATCAACACAGACTTTTAATAAAGAGATCTATTTAAGCCATTTCTTGAGGCATCAGTGTTGGTTTGTAAATTTTTATGTTGATATAACCAAAACACTTGCCATTAAAGTTTTAGATTTAACACTGATCAATACGAAGTACATGATATACTATTTATATTCCAGTTATTGCCCTTTGTACTAATAATTCTCTTAATTTTTGGAAAACAATTAATTACACTTATTTATTGGGAGGTTTGTGTGTGCATGCATGTGTGTGTGTGCATGTGTGTGTGTGTGTGTGTGTGTGTGTTTTCTCAGGATTTGATTCGGGTCCTCATGGCTGGTAGCAAGTGACGATTGCCCAGCAAGCCCAGCCTCTTTATAGGTTTGTTAATATTTTCCCAAGACCCAATCCACTCTCCACGTCCTGTCTATGTGAGTATCCGTCCTTTCTTTGGATAAGAAGCAATGACTCAACCTTTTCTAGGGAAGAGGGAGATTCCTGACCATTTATAGAGAGTATCATGGGGCTGAAGGGATGTTTCATTGGTTAAGAGCACTTGTTGCTCTTCCCAGAACACATCGGGTGGTTCTGTACCACCTCTAGCTCAAGCTACAGGAGAGCCAACACCTTCTTCCAGCCTCCACAGTCATGAGCACACTTGTAACAGACACAAAGACATACATCCTTAGATTTTTAATTAAAATATTTTAAGAATGTCAGCTTTTCAAAATTCCTGTCTCTATAGATAGATAGATAGATAGATAGATAGATAGATAGATAGATAGATGATAGATAGATAGATAGATAGATAGATAGATAGATAGATAGATAGATAGATAGATGTATATATATTCCCATGAAAAGGGGGAAATATCACACAGTTTGAGTGGAAATACTATACTATTTGAATGATTCTATGTCTTCCCAAAGTGCGAAGACACCCTTTTGTTTCAGAATTAGAAAGGTGAGCTTTGACTATGTAGTCCATGTGGACCTTCCAATTCCATCAGTATCAATATACTAATTCCCCATTTGTTTCTTAGGATGTTTGTATGGAGTTCTATCAATCATACCGTCTCTTATCTATCCTTAATTACTTTTAGCTTCCAGTGAAAATTTAAAACTCACTTCGTTGTATTAAATGCACTAGAGGGATTCTGCTCTAGAATAGGGCTTCCCTTCTCTCCCAATATAGACTAATTTAATACAGCATGGACTTACATATTTTATCCTACTCAGTGGGTTACAGTCTACTTCCCTGATCATTGCAGTAGTTATTTTTCCCATTTCTGAGACAAAATATCTGACAGAAGCAATATGAGGCAGAAATTACTTGGGTCACACCTTGAGGGTGTAATCCACCATGGCGGGGAGGTGGTAGGAAGACTGAGAGGTGGCTGTCTCAATGCACCCACTGTCAAGAAGCAAAGAAATGGATGTTCATTCTCAGCTCCCTTTCTTCTTTTCACTCAGTCTGGAAAACCCTAGTCCCTAGGATGGTGCCACCCATGCCCTTCCCACGTCTGTTAAACTTTCAGGACTTGTCCCATAGATACCTGGGACATGGCATGAATTCATGTTGAGAATTTCCCTTGATTATTCTCCACCTTGTTAATTGAGGCAGATTCTCGCATGTGAACCCGACCACTAGTCTAGCTAGCCAGCTCACCAAGGGAATCCTCTATCTCCAGGGATTATCTGACACCATACCTGTCCTATTTTTACACGGTTCTGAAAATTCACACTCCAGTCTGCATGGTTGCTTTGCAAGCACTTTATCTACTGAGTTGTGTCCTCAGCTCACAGGTAGTAATTATTTAAAATGACAAGGCCAGTGGAAATCCAAACATCGTGGGACTCTTAATTAAAGGGTCAGAGAGAACTCACTGAAGTAGAAAACCCCGGCCGTGCCGGTGACTCAGTGGTGCTTTCACAAGGTGTGAGGGCTTTTCAGGCAAAACAAAGGTTTTCCAAACAGGCCTTCTGGAAAATTTGGAAACATTTTATAGTTAGCATTTGGCAAGCGTGTGTCCTCACATGACACCCTAAGTTAGGAACAGGAAGAGAATAAGATTGGTACTTACCTGACTTGCTCTTGCTCTATTCTGTTCTGTGGTACGGTCAGTAGAATGAAGCTGCCCACATTCGGGATGTGTCTTCACTCATTTGTCGGCTGCAGAAACTCACCTAGGTAGAGCCACACTTGACTGTCTTACAGGTAAACAAACATTCGTTATAATCTGAACACCATGAGGCCATGCTCTAGTTTCATATTCTGGGTTTCATGAGTCAATAGTTTCTGTAAACCTACCAGGAAGTAGGCTTGCGGCCTCTCACTTGGGACATTAGTTAGAGTTGGTGAAACCACAAATACTTCCTTTCTGCAAGTCTATTGAGGATACATTATCATATATAAAGAAATTAGTCAACAAAGATCAACGAATACCCAAAAATAAGGCAGATGGATCCACACCGATGGAAGTGAGGAGGATGAACGCAAATGAAAATAACAACAGAATTCCTTGGAATCATTAAAACCAGTTGTTTCTGGCAAGGGAGCTATCACCATTCTGCAATTATGAGACTGCACAGAATTAACGTCAGGACACTGAACAGTTAAAGCGTCATCTCCAGTTCATCAAGAAATTGTAAAGCAACTCCCTAAAGGGCATTATTTTTTAAGACTTTCTTTTTACTGTTTTTAATTATGCGTAAATGTGTGTATTTGCACGAGGGTGTATGCATGTTAGTACAAGTGCCCACAGATGCTAGACATGTCAAATCGGCTGGAGCTGGAGTTACACGAAGTCGTGAGCCTCCCAATATGGGTGCTGGGTACTGAATCCTCTGGGAGATTAAGTGTGCTTAATCACTGGAGCATTTTCTCCCGCCTGAAAGACGTTGTTGTGTAACACACATAGACACGTGTTGAAATATAAACTATGACCTTTCTGAGTTCATCCAGTCTTCAGGTTGTCATCACCTTGGCTGTGTCTTAGGCAGACATGGCAATAATTGACTATGGCCAAGGGCTTCATTTCCTCCTGAGTCTTTTTTGCAAAAGACTTAATTGTGACTCATCAGTATGGGTTAATTAAATGACACTTTACATTTATTAATAACCAGGCCATAATTATGGATTCATGGAAATTCATCTGCTTTCAATTTCATCTCCACAAGAGCTGAAAGGGTTCGACGTCATAGGAAATAGATGACGTTTACTCAGATTCCTTTTCGACAACCCCATTGGACTTTCCAGCATGCTGCTTTCTTTCCTCTGGGTGACAATGTCCATCTACCTGATGCAATTTTAAGGAAAACAACTCCAAAACACCAATTTTGGGTGGTTCTTTTTCTGTGCTTTTCTGTAAGGAAGCACTGAGCGCTTCCTATCAAACATGTACTTTAGGATGTGAAGAAGATCTGGCAATGAAATCTGTCGATCATCAATCATCAGTATTAAACCAGCAAATCTGGCTGGGCGGGTAGGTGTCTTTCAATTAATTCAGTGCAGGAACCCCTGCCTGGGAATAGTGATCTGTACAGTGAATGGGGTCTTAACAATATCAATTAACAACAACAACAGAATCCACATAGACATACACAACCCCACATACAAGCCAGCCCAATGGAAACTATTTCTCTTCCCTCAGCTGATTCTATATTGTGTCAGGTCGACAACTAAAGCTTAACTATGACACTAGCATAAGCTATATAGGTGAGTTACAGGTCATTCTCTATACATAGGAAGACCCTGTCACAGAGAGAGGGGGGGGAGAAGAGAAGAGAAGAGAAGAGAAGAGAAGAGAGGAGAGGAGAGGAGAAGAGAAGAGAAGAGAAGAGAAGAGAAGAGAAGAGAAGAGAAGAGAAGAGAAGAGAAGAGAAAGGTCAAATGCAAAGGAGTAACATCCTTGGATTCTGATAAAATTAATGCTGAAGAGTTAGAATTGGTTCCTCCATGAATGACCCATGTATTTTCAAACTTTAGGTAAGTTTCACTCACCAAATGACTGATGGACTGAATATTATATGCATTGACTTTGAGTAACATCTGTAAAACTGAAAGAAATACACACAGCTCACCACCCCCCATAAATCCCTAATGGATCAGAGAATCTTGGACGCCTGAGACAAAGTGCCCCTCCACTTGAACCATTTGCCTGAAGCCTTCTGCACAATCTGTACCCTACCCGCCAGCAAGATCGCCTCATTAGTAACTCCTTACTAATGCACTGCTACCACAACCTTGTTAGTTTTCTGTTTCTTCCAAGCAGATACATATCTTAATAGTGGTTCTATTTCAGTATTTCTCTCTCTTTTTTTTAATTAAAAGTACCTGTTCATATCTGTTTAGAATTTTGGCACACTCAATGCCAAAGAGGTAAGTATATTAAGTCTAAAGAACCTTTTGGAACAGTTCATGAAATGTTATAATGTCATACTGAGATGAGTACCACAGAAAACAATTTAAATAAGAGAAATAAAATGAACAAGTTAATCACAGACTCATTCCATGCAAGATTTAGCCCCTGTACGCAGGACAATCTCCCTACTCCATACCCATATAAAGCTAACAATACTGTTTATTTCTGGAATGTTCACAGGGGAAAGTACTCCCCACAGTTCCCCAAGCTCTGACCAGTAGAGAGCTTCTCCTTCGGGCTGATGGGCTGCACTGGCTTCCCAAGTTGTCTGACTCCAGCTGGAATGGTCACTTGAGCATCCCTGTCTGCATGAGATCCTAGGCTGAAATGCCTTCAGGATGATTTCATCAGCACTCCCTCCACTGCTGCCTGCTGACGCCTCTACACTGGCTAGACCTAAAGCTCCATCAAGCAGGAACTGAGTTCTCCTCACCTCCAAGTCACCTCCCTAACTCTTATTCAGTTCAGTGTCAGGAACAAAAGAGATGCTGAGGGCTTGGGCTATCCCTCAGTGGTGGAGGGAGCCTAGTGTGCAGGGAGCCTGGGGTTCAAGCCCAGAATGGGAAGGCTCAAGTCTATGTATTTAAAATGTGGGTTTTCCAACTCTGATGAAATTTATAGCCCAAAACACATCAGATGAAATTTCACAGACCAAAAGTAAAGATCAAAAGGGCTTTATAAAATTCACACAGTACAATCTGGAACTGCGTCTGTCTACAGGCAAGTCAGTTTTCTGTCTATACCAATGGTTAAGCTGGTACAGCTGGTTAAGTGGTTAGAGCTGACATACAATGCCTACAACAGTCTACATAGAAATTACATGCTACCTATCATGCATAAAGAGCCACTTTTAGGAGAGTGAACATGGACTAAAGGCCAGGAGTGGGTCCTGCAATACAAGCTCTTCAGAGATGAGGCAAGATTAGGAGTTCAAGGTCATCCTCCACTACATACGGAGTTCAATACCAGGTTGGACAATGTGGGGCTGCATGTCAAAACAATGTGGAATTTGGAAAGCTGTTGTAGGACAAACTCCATTTGAGTAAGGAATCAGGAGCTAAGGAGGCAACTCGGTCAGTGAAGTGCTTGCCTCACATGAGGATCTGCCGTATGATTGTAGGTGCATCTAGCCCCCGAACGGGAGAAGCTGAAACAAGGGGTCTTTGGGGATCCCCTTGTAGCCACTCTAACCAAACGGCTGAGTTCCAGGACAATGATAGAGTATGTCTCAAGGGAGACAAGTCAGCCCTTCTAAGGATGACTCCAGTCCTTGTCTTCAGGTCTCTACATGTAGGCACTTAAAAACATACTTAAACATGCACATGCACACACACACACACACACACACACACACACACAATCAATCAATCAATTAGTCATGAGCAAACCATGTGTGCCTATGTATAATGAGGTGTCTAATTCCTGAGAAATAAATCTTTAGACATAAAGAGTTGGTGTTCTGTACTTCGTTATGAGTGGCTTTTGTTTTCCTTTTCCAACACACGTTGTTTCTTTCCCCCCTGAGATTGCCATACGATCATACAAATATGCTTTGAACACATTCAGCCCCCATTCTTCCCTCCGACCCCTCCCAGAATGCTCCCCACTTCATATTCTCCACCTGAATTCCCTGTAGTCTTTTTTTATAATCTGAGTCCAGTTATTTTTCCCTCTTATGGACTTTTTTTAAAAATAGATCTTACTGTGGTATTATAAAATATTTCTGAGTGTCCGTGACACTGAGAAACAGATCATTTGTTCTCGGCTATAATGTCTCCATTTCCCTAGCATTCTCTTTGCATACAAACACACTTTATTATTATTCCTAACTACTATCTTTTTCAAAGTCACTTCCTTACTGTCAGACTTAATTGTTCAAAAATTCACTTGTCTTTTGCACAAAATGGAAACTCCAAACTCCTACAGGCCCTGATGCACCATCAACCACACAAAGGCACTCAGTATGTGGTCTGCTAATATTTACCTAAGTGTTAATGTGTTGATGGCCCACCTGCTCCAGCTGCCAATGAAACACTTTCCGTCCGCAGGATGGACACTAATGACACAGTCTCTCTGGTAACAGAGCTAAGCAAGTTGAGGGATATATAAGAGTCAGCTCGCCGATTACCAAGCCGTGCGTGCACGCTTGGGCTGTAGTTCCTGAAGCTTCAGGCTGCCAGCACACTATCTGTTATTGCTGCCACTGCCCACTGAAAGGTAAAGGATCCCCCGTGCTTTGGAAGATATTACTTAGTAAAAGAAAACCGTCTTTGTGTTACCCGTAGGACACATTTCAGGAAAAAGAGTAAATGAATAGTGTGTTATAGTAAAAATTCTCAGGCTGTTTTTAAAAGAAAATTGAACATTTGGAACTATTTCAAAGATGATAAGCATCAGAGATCTCTTTGTAAAATAAACTTTAAATTTCCTTTGATGGTTCCAATTTACACTTGTGTCAACCAGAACTGAAGGAGGTGGTTTGACTTCGGTGTTCTTTCTTTTCAGGGATCTTGAGACATGAGGTGCATCTCCAGGCTGCCAGCTGTTCTCCTCATCCTCTCGGTGGCACTCGGCCACTTGAGAGCTACACCTGTCGGAAGGTTGGTGACCTGAACATTCCTACCTCCTTTGAAAAGTGTGGGGAAATCAGGATTCCACAGTGCTATGTAATGAATACCCTCTGTGTTGTTTAATTTCTACGTAAATACTGGCAACGAGAAGTACTTGGGGCTGAATGGTTTCATAACCCTGTGTTCTTTAAGGACAAGGTCAGCAGCTGAGGATTGGCTCGTAGGACGTTTAGTAGAAGGCATCATTAGAGACGTTTGCCTGAAAATGGTTTAGAACCTACAGGGGTAAAGCTAGGGTAGACTAACAGGGCAACTGAGACACAGACATTCACCCTGTTGAATGCAGTACTGAAAGAAACTGAAGGAATGCCAACCAAAAATAAAATGTTTTCATGTCAATTGGAATCTTGATGAATACTTATAGGTTCTTTTCCCTGCTCAGGGGGATCTGTAAGTATCCAAACTTCTACATCTTCTTCTGAAAACCGACGTCATAAAAATAGGAAGTGGGGTTGGGGATTTAGCTCAGTGGTAGAGCACTTGCCCAGCAAGTGCAAAGCCCTGGGTTCGGTCCCCAGCTCCGGAAAAAAAAATAGGAAGCAAATGCATGGCTTTAAGGAGTTAAATTTAGGATTAGTTTTAAAGTCATCTGAAAGTCATTCCATACATGACATTACAGAGATATAAGAAGTTATTCTGCATCAGAAGGTGACTTCTGGGCCTCTGTGAATGTGAACTAGTGGTACCTGAAATGTTTTTAATGAGTTGACTGTACATATATATAATCATGGTTTCTGAGGAAGGCTTGTTGGGAATATTAAAAGTGAACAAAGACAACTAAATGATAGTTTGAAGAAATCGAAGGTAATTTAAGACAGCTAGCAGAATCGTAGTAATTATAACCTTCAGATGGAAACCAGTTAAAACTATAACTCTCCATCCATTTAAAAGATTCCTGAGACCAGTTCTATCAATCTCATTTAAATAATGTAATGAGAATTTGTGCCCAAATCAATCTTGCGCCATAGATTTCTAAAAGACCAAACTTAGCCATTCATGGCTAGCTCAAAGAATTAAATTTACTTTTGAAAAAGGATGCAATTTACGTCTCTCATTAGAATCAGCATCATCGTCTCTTTATTTTCTCTGGTGTGTTTGTTCTTGGGTGGAGGGCTGTGTCAATGTGCAGACATTTCTACAGCACCCACTATGACTAATACCAGGAATTATCAGAAAATGGCTTTTGTCTTCTCAAAACTTTCCTGGCTGGCTTCACTGGGTGTTCTCAGAACTGACTGTGATTTTCAATGGGCTTTTTTTATGATTAAAAATAACTGTAAAACCAATATGAAATCCCTAGTAAGCAGAACAATTGAGTGATTATGGGAATTCAATAGTATAACTAATATATCTGCTAGTAATTTGCATTATTCTCCTAGAACATACAGAGATCTGCTCAGCACCTCTAGCAAGTGTGTCTGTGGGTGCTATTATACAGTGAACTTAGCCCCAAAATAGAATAATTCACTGCATTACTGTCTGTCAGATTATTTTTCTGTTTTCTTATAATCAGTTTTCTTGTGCACACTAACAAGATCTCCCTAATGTGTCTCAAGCATGTCTTTATATCAGTACCTTTTTGGGGATGGGGGATGTACACATGCACACACTCATATGTACTTGGATCACTGGGAGCTCCCAGGAGTGTCTGCACACCTCTACATATGAATGTTAATATAGGCAAGTTATTAGGAAAAAATGCCTAAAGTGGAGATATCATTTCTTGCACTAGCCAGTTCCCTCTTCCCCAGCATCCTAATGATTACTTTGAACAGTCTTGTGCATGCTCTCATCCTCTTTAGGTGGAAGCTCCCCTGGGGGCAGCAGTTTTGCATCTATGAAACTGAGCTTAAGAGTTCTTGATGAGCGTTTCCTGAGAGTGGTGGTCCTTTCGTTAACTCAATAAGATAATGCTTTATTTAGAATTATTTTAGATGCTGTTATTTCCCGATAGTCAGCTGTCAAAGTCCAGACCCACAACTTGCCTGTAAAGATCTCTATACTCTGCCCCCATCACTGCTAAGAGCATCCTCAAACAGATATTACACTGCATTAGTAGTCCATGATGTCTACTCTCTTATATATATCATCTATGCTCTATCTATCTATCTATCTATCTATCTATCTATCTATCTATCAATCTATCATCTATCTATCAGTTTTCTGGTTCACAGAGCAACTTCTAATCCTAGCTTTATTTTAGAAAATGTCATCTTTATTTAAAATTTAATACCCAATGTTTGGAAACATTACCAAAACTCTTGAAAGCACTAAGCCATTTCTGTGAATATACTGTTCTTGTATACTATGGTTTCAAAGAAGAGACAATACTATTGAGATGGATACAGACCAAACATATAGATCCTACTGAGTATGGTGGCACACACTTGTAATCCCTCAACTATGGAGGAAAGGCAGGAAGATGGTGCTGGCCTGAGATTTAGAAGTGGGAACCTGCTTCAAAAATGAACAAATTAAAACAAGCCTTCGTGTCCCACGGTGGGCTTCCTCTGGCTACTGCCTGCTTCTTTACTATGTATTTACACCAAACAAAGAACCAGGTCACTTGATGCTGCGTGATGAGCTTTCTGCAACTGGGAAAAGTAGGGAGTAAGAAAGAAAGATAATTTAAATCTTTCATATAAAACATTTAGGCTTAGGATACCTCCACATAGAAGCAATAGTGAGTCAAGACTTCCTCCAGAAAGTTCTCACAAGGAGATAGCTATTGCACTTACTCCCCACTGGTGTGATATCTACTTGGTCTTGGGCAAGTAGTAGTTAACCCCATAACTATTACTTCCCACTGTACATGGATCCAAACCTCAGCAGTATTCAACCATTGTGGATCTGAAAATGAAAACACTTCCTAATCAACACCGTAGGGAGTGTCACTGCTTTATATCCACTTACAATTCCATCTTGAAAGTTCTTATTACTGAAATAGCTTTCAAAGCCCCCAAGTCTTAAAAGTTTGGTCCTGAACCCATGGAACTTGTAGAAGGCAGTAGACACTCCGAGAGAGAGAGAGAGAGAGAGAGAGAGAGAGAGAGAGCGAGCAGAGTGAGGGTTTTGAGTCACTGGCCTTGTGCCTTCGAGGGAGTTTGGGGAACACAATTTCTTCCACCTCTTGTATTTTGTTTGCTCACTGGTTACCCCGAAATCACCAGCCTGTTTCATCTCCCAACTGCCTACTGAGATCTGCATCCAGAGTACCCAAAAAAAAAATGGCCAAATGGCCCTCAGCTGAACACTCCAGAAACGTAAGCCCAAATGTCTTTCCTGTCTTCAATTTGATTTCTTTCAGGTGTTCTTATACAAGCAGAAAGCTGAGCAACAGAGACATGAGCTATTCCAGGAATGTAGAGTGGAAATAAGTAAATGCTCAAACAGAGGCACAAATCTGGGTGCAGTGGTTCATATGTGTAAACCCAGTCTTTAGGAGAAGTGGGGTAATGACAAGTTGGAAGCTACCCTGGGTTTCATGGAAAACTCAAGGCCAGCCTGGGATATGTAGCTAGACTCAAACATAAGTAAATGCATAAATAAATAAGCTGAAATTCAAATGAATTTTAAGTCATGGTTATAATTTATGAGTTATTGCTACTATTAGTATTTAGTTGTTTGGGGGCTAAAAATGTAATGACCTTCAACAGCCTTGACATAGAAAGATTCTGGTTGTCACAGCTTGCCTAGCCCTACAATAAAGTTTTGGGGAAGCAGAAGTCTACATATTCACGTCAAGGACTCTCACGAAGAGGAGTGCCGAAACAGTGATCAATTCATGCTTCCTGTAACTCTATACCACAGAGCCTATAGTAACTTTTAGATGACCTGACATTGCCTGTCTTTTGTAATGTCTTTTCTATGCTGTTTATTGTAATAAGAACACTCAACGTGAGATCGGCTCTCACAACAAAGGTTTTAGCGTGCAAATCTTTTTTACTGTGTGCCAACTGCTGACCAGCCACCTTGAGACATCTTCACCTTGAAGATTGGTTAATAACCAGCTATAGACCCATGAAGAACATGTACTGGGAGAATGCCACTTCCTTGTTTATTCACAAATGTGACTGGGTGAGATGCCTCAAGGGTTGGGTGACTCCGTACGTATCTTCCTGTACCTGAGCTATCTCACTTTGTCTTCAATGTTGCACACTGCGGAGTTCCCTTTATGGCATCTTTGCACTGTAAGCTCAAGAAACATACTAAAAATACACTTTACTTTTTATCAAAAGGAGGAAAGGAGTAGAATTTGTGAATCTCCACATTTCCAAGCAAGCTATAAATCATACATTCCTGTCCCTTTTATGTAACAGAAAATAAGTCCACCAGCACTTAGAAGAATATAAGATAAAGACTTTATTATTATAAGAATGAATGCCAAGTACCCAAAGAGATACTCCTTGTACTACAAACCAGAATGCTGATCCCAGTGATAGGTGTTATGTGCTTTTTGTGGTCAACAATTGATTCTTCTGCATGTTCTAAATGTCTGTGATACAGATGTTTGCAAACCAAAGCACTGAGTGACTGCTATAAAAAACAATGGTGAGGGTGACATGGCTGCCTCTCAAGCTGGTTCTTCTTTCTTATTTGTTCAGTGGTACCAACCCTCAGGTGGACAAACGGAAGTGCAACACAGCCACATGTGCCACACAACGTCTGGCAAACTTCTTGGTTCGCTCCAGCAACAACCTTGGTCCAGTCCTCCCACCAACCAATGTGGGATCCAATACATATGGGAAGAGGAATGTGGCAGAGGATCCAAATAGGGAATCCCTGGATTTCTTACTCCTGTAAAGTCAATGTACTCCCGTATCTCTTATTACTTCCTGTGTAAATGCTCTGATGATTTCCTGAATAATGTAACAGTGCCTTTGCCATTCCCGCCCAAGTGAGAATGTACAACAACGTGCCTGTGCTTGCTGTGTTTGTAAATTCTTATTCTAAGACGTGCTTTAAACTGAGTGTTGATAAAGGTCAGGGTGAATACCTCTCTAATCACAACATGTTCTTGGCTGTACATCGATATCGTAGGAACACTTAAAATTTCTGTTTTTACCTTGTAACTCTATGACTCAAGTTTAACAATAAAGGAGGGCGTGGGATGGTGGACTTGAAAAGTCATTAACAGCTCATAGTAAATTTCTGATTCTAGACATTGGAAAGCAAGCATTCTAAATACCTGCTAAGATGACATTTCAAAATAAATTAGCAAAATCTTGTACTTATTTAATTAAACTTTTTAATTCTATTTCTTGTTGTCCTTGTTGGTAGTAAGAGGCTGTTTTAAAGGATAAAGGTTGTTTGTATCCACGAGGAGTTTATTGTTTCTTTTTCTCTGTAGAGAGCTTTAATGACATGTTTATTCTGCTAAGGAATCTTTCAGCAAAACTCAAACATAATTGTATCCAGCAGAAGGATCCTGTCTTCTATTCTGAATGCCTTAAAGATTTGTGGAAACTAGAAACCAAACCTGTATGCCAACTTATTCTCTTGGCTCAGTCGTGGACAAATAGAAGAATGGCATGACTGTCGTCTGCACACGTGCGTGATATGTTTGATGGACATGTGGGGGCACATATGTGCTGAAGTATGTATGTGGGGGTCAGAGTACAATACTCAGTGTCAGTCTTCGCCATCTACCTGTGTGACTGGTTCTTTGTTTGTTGGTCCCCTAGCCAGAAATGCCAGGCTTCCAGGGATTCTCCTACTCCTCCACCCATCTCACCATAGGAGTTCTGGGATTATAGAAGCCACTGTCCGTTTCCACATGGGTCCTGAGGACTCACGCTCAGGCCTTCGCGCTGTGCACCACGCGCTGTACACGCTGACTTCCAACGACTTTCCCATGGGATCTCAGGTCACAGGTTCATCACAGCTACACGCTGACTTCCAACGACTTTCCCATAGGATCTCAGGTCACAGGTTCATCACAGCTACACGCTGACTTCCAACGACTTTCCCATGGGATCTCAGGTCACAGGTTCATCACAGCTACACGCTGACTTCCAACGACTTTCCCATGGGATCTCAGGTCACAGGTTCATCACAGCTACACGCTGACTTCCAACGACTTTCCCATGGGATCTCAGGTCACAGGTTCATCACAGCTACTCATGGGCGTTGGGCATCTGACTTCTGTCCACTGCACACTTCACACTTAGCATACCTCCACGCCTGGCTATGTACTCTGGTCACTCCCAACAGCTACCGTCACCTCTGGGATGTGCTCAGTTCTGTGCAAATGGTGCATACTCTGTGTGCAGAGCCTCTCCCAGTCCTCTCCGATTCCTCTGAATTCTGAGATATCCACATTACTCTTCCGACACCCGTTGGCTCAAACACTCCCTCGGTTACTGACAACTGTGTGTGTGTAACTTTTGTATCTGATACCATCATGGTGATTATGACCTCAAAACTACCTTGGAGAAGCTCAACATACAGTTTTCTAACATACAGTTTTGTCACCATGCTCATTTGTCTGCCTGTCTGTCCGGTAAGCTCCCTGAGGTCAGAGTTGTATGGTCGCTATCTATGCTCCTCGCACTACTTCAGATGATTGTTTTAACAAAACAGGTGTTCGGTGCATACATTTGGAATCACTGTCATCTGCGGACGAGCAAATGCAATGGGCTTTGGGATAACAATAATTCTGTAGAGTGCAATGAGGTTTTAAAAGAGTGTAGCTTTTTACATTCTCTTTATAAAACAAAGATAGCGATGCCTTCCTTGAATAGTTTTATTAAAGGGTAGAACTAACCTAAAGTGCCTGACACGCCTTTTATGTCCAATTAGCCATGGCTAACTTAGCCAGGATGACTGTACCTAAGCCAGGGGTAAGGTGACTGATATCACAGAGTGTACTTCTGTTGTTAAAAGACAGAACTTGAAAAGTGGGAAAGAGAAATATAGTAAAGGTCAGCAGCCTAATTGGACATAAAAATAAGTTAGACAAAGCCTCAGAGGCAAACAGAGAGAGAAATAGCTCAGCAATCATCCACCCACATGCTGATAGGGTATATGCCACCGGATCTCTTCCTGCTCTGAGAGCCAAGGAACACAAAAACGTCTGTACTGCACAATCACATCTAGAATTACAAAACTTTTGACACAGCCATGCAAGATTCAGGCTCTGCGAGTCCACTGTCTTCCCTGTGAGAACGTCCTGCTGTTTTCTAGAACAAAGGCTAGGGTCCCCAAGGACTGCTATGAAAATCCTCTTATAAACAGATTAGAAGAGGAGGAGGAGGAAGAATCCAAAATCCTCCACGGGTAGAACTTAAGTTGGTGGAAATTTTACCCCGGGCCTTGGTTACTTCTTACTGTGGTAAAATACCCCGACATATGACACTGGGGGAGAACGTGCTTATTTTGGTTTATGCTTCCAGAGTCCAGTCAGTGCATCACGGTGGGGACACCAAGCTGCACAGCTGAAAGCGGCCAGAAGGAAGTGCCCACAGGAGGAGGCAGAGAGCAATGAAGCTATGCTGGTTCCCTTTCGCCTGTCTCTGCAGTCCGGGATCCCATCTTAGTCAAGTTTCTACTGCTGTGGTGAAATCGTGACCAAAAGCAACTTGGGAAAGAGAGAGTTTGTTTCAGTTACTCCTCCACAGCACTGCCCATCACCTCACCGAGGGAAATCAGGGAAGAAACTCACACAGGGCAGGAACCTGGAAGCAGGAGCTGATGCAGAGGCCATGGAGGCTGCAGCAGAGTGACTTGCTTATCATGGCTTGCTCAGCCTGCTTTCCTATGGAACACAGGACCACCTGTCCAGGGATGGTGCCACCTAAGTGGGCTGAGCCCTCTGCCATCTACCACTAATTAAGAAAATGCCCTATAGCTGCATCTTAGGAAGGCATTTTTTCAATTAAGGTTTTGTCCTTTCAGATGACTCTAGTTTGTGTCAAGTTGATATAAAACCAGAACCAGCACACCATCAAGGAATTTGGGTGGGTCTTCCCACTTCAATTAATTTAATCAAGATAATCTCCCACAATATTCAGAAGTTTTATCTCCCAGGTCATTCTAGATCTCATTAAGTTGATGATTGAGACAGTCGCACCACATATTTAACAAACTTTTAACAAATTATATCAAATTAACTCCATAAGCAAAAGTTATAAAAAGGGAAATTAAGTCTAGTGTATGTCTTTGTGTGTGTGTCTTTCTATACAGAGATATGTAGATAGATAGATAGATAGATAGATAGATAGATAGATAGATAGATAGATAGACAGATAGACAGACAGATAGACAGAAAGACCAATAGACAGATAGATGGATAGAGAGATAGGATGAACAGACAGACAGACAGACAAACAGACAGATAAATCTGGTTTCTACATATCACAGAAATGATGATTCCTATAACTGGGCAGTTTTTGAAATTCATTCTGTGCTAGACATGATGGTTCACACCTGTTATCACAGCGTTTGGGAGGCTGAGGCAGGGGCATTGTTCAAATCTGGCCTTAGTTCTCCAGAAAGAGCTCTCTCAAAACAAAATGAAACTGAGGGATTTGCTTGGACCTCTGAGGATTAATTTCTGTACATAGAAGGGATGCAAAATTCAGGAGTCTCTAATTCAACAACAACAACAAATATATATATAGAGAGAGAGGATTAATTTCTGTACATAGAAGGGATGCAAAATTCAGGAGTCTCTAATTCAACAACAACAACAAATATATATATATATATATATATATATATATATATATATATATATATATATTCCAGAGGAAATTCTTACAGAGTAGTAACTAAGGTTAGTTAGCAACTAGTTAAGAGCAAAGCCCTAAGGGAATGGATAGGCATAACATAGAGGATAAATGGCAGGGGAAGGGCCCAGGGGAGCTGAAAGGCCAGAGACATGCATCAAGGAGTCCTAGCCACTTGGCTTCCCAATGCCTCTGAACAGGCTCTGGGCTCTGCACACAATCACAGCCATTTTCTGTCATGTAAAAAGACATGACTGAGATCCAAATCCTCTCTTCCACTTTGAATTTGAAGATCTGAAATGCTAAATAGGAAAAAGACAGGGTTGGAGTAGTCAGCTGTGACTAGGAATCCCCCAGACCTTTCCAGAATAGTTTCTAAAGAATTACCACTAAACAGCAAATCAGAGCCAGTCCTTTAAGCATGAAGACATCCAAAGTCTGAGTCTACAGTTATATTTGATATTGAGTTTATTATTTACGCACAAGATTCTACCAAAGTATATTCAGATTCCTGAGTCTTAAAGTGAAAGTCGGGTTTTGTATTAAGATGCTAAAGAGTCAAATACTAATTAAACTTTGGAAATGGCTCAGAGATTAAGAGCACCAACTTACTCTTCCAGAGGTCCTGAGTTCAATTCCCAGCAATCACATGGTGGCTCACAATCTCTGTAATGATGCCCTCTTCTAGCCTGCAGGTACACATGCAGGCAGAAAGCTGTATGATGTTAATTAATTAATTAATATTTTTAAAAGAAAATAATAATAGGCCACCGTCATGCTGAGCAGCTGGCAGGCTGACCAGTGCAGGCTTTGGGAACTAGGCAAGGCTCTCTGAGCACCCCAGATGTGTTTTCAAACCTTTGTATATATTCTGAACAATTTTAGTTTCAATTTCCTGCTCTGTGCATGAAGTAGAGATGTGCACACATACACATGAGAAGACGGGGACAGAACACAGCAGAGGACTTCAGTAAAAAACACTTGGCAGGACAACAAAGTTTTGCCTTCTAGATTATTATGACACCATCCAAAGCATGGAATGTTGAAATAAATCAATCAACAGATTTCACACCTGGGCCCACCTTAATCCCAAGCCTTTTGAGCAGACAGTAATAAGGGGAGAAAACTCATGGGTTCTAAATGTTTGGGAGACCCTAGTAGCTACATCTGGTAAAACACTGCAGGCCTAAGGTTCTGGAATATATCTGGGTGCAGAGGCAGCCCTGTGTACCTCACCACTGTGAGCACAGACTGCAGTCCAGCAACTGCCCAGGGTGGCTGCTTTGAGAAATGTGTGACGCTCCCTTAATGCCTGAGGTGGCCCTAGTCTCTAGTACAGATTTCCCTTTTGATACAGTAAGCTGCAGGGGCTGGATCATCCAAGATGGATAATACAGTTACCTCCAACAAAGAGCTTGCTCACTGTGACCACTAACCTGAGGCAAATCATCTTTCTAGCTGTAAGACATGGAGAACAAAGTTGACTTATTTAAAAATGCATCCTCATCACTGTGGTTCCCCTGGGCTTTTCTTGTGTGGATGGAGGACAGCTTCAGAGAAGCTTTGGGGCTTTTTCCTCTGTTTTTATAACCACCCATACACTTTCATTCCCGTGGCTTCGAGGAACACATTAGTAACCACCCATCACTAAAAACAAGCAAACGGACAAATACCTAGAAGACAAGGGTGTCTCATTGGCCTGAGCTCACAAGTAGTCAAAGATCCACACACAAAGATCGCAAAGACACAGCCCCAGTCTCCCACCACTGATGTGACAAAGCCGTGCCATCACACTTATCTCCTTTTACATGGACTCTGAGGAACAAGCGCAGGGCCTCCTGTTTGCCCGAGGAGTACACTGCCACCTGAGCTGCCTCCACAGACTCAGAGAGGTCTTAGTGACCTCAGTGGACAGTGTTCTGATTAGGAAATGGTCTAATATTTGAACCCTTCTTTAAATGCACATACGTTTCTCTCTTGTGGAAATATAGGGAAAAGGTCACGATAATAGAGTCAAAGCTATATTCATGAAAGTGTATATTTCTGATGCTACAGTATGCTACAGAACTCAAATATTATGTAGCCATACCAACTGGCTTCATTTAGCACCAAAATTTATAGACTAGCAACCAGGGTCATACCAATAGAAATGCCATGTCACTGGGACATTCTAACAAGACACTTACACTGATATCAAAGACTTCCTCTGGGCTTTTCATAGTATTATCCCAAATGTTGTTTAAGAATTTTATAGAAGTTTTCAATCACATAGAGAAACCTTCCAGGTCAAGGAGTGTACAATAACCACACATACACACACACACACACACACACACACACACACACACACACACACCCCACACATTATATATATAAAATAAAAATATATAAATAATATATATGTCCAGTTTCTAAGATATCGTCATTTTGTTTTATTGTATACATATAAATATGCAAGCTTTAAAGTCATTCTAATACTATCTTTAAGAAGGGAGGAAGAATGCAAATTTGTATAAAAGACATTTATCAAGACAAGATCTCAGGTCTGTAACCGACACTGACTTGGATCGCATAGCCATACTCTTGCCTTGACCTTCCAAGTGCTGGGTTTACAGGAACAAGTTTCCATGCCTGTCCTATCTACAGTTTAGATCGTTGTAAACTGGCAAAGGTCCAGGAAGAATGTGAGAGAAGGAAGATGTTTCTTGCCTTCGAATTTCCGTGCCCCGCCCAACCATTCCTGCTACCGTCTCACACTCTTTTCCGCTCTACAGGCGTTCATATCAAATATGAGTTTGCCCACACAGGCTGCTGCAGGGGTATGTCTGCCCTTGCCCTAAGCAACATTTACAGAAATGGATAACAAGCATGGCTACCTTGAACAAGTCGATTCCTGTAGTGACATCAAAGGGGACTTTAGCCTTCTCTCTCCCACACATTATAGGGCCATTTCTAGTCCTGATTCTAAATCTAATCTCATACTAGTCTTACTATGTGGGGCCAGGATACTGTGGAAACTGGAGAAACTGGTCTGAAACAGGAGTGGTGTCAAGTCCTATCCAATCCTGGAAATCTCATCTCAAGAGCGTTAGGAGTAAGGACCACTCCCTGCCCTGCCTTGGACCAGGATGTCCAAGAGCATGTAGTCCTGTGCCCACCACCTTTGTCCCCACCAAAGGAGATCATGTAGTGGTAGCCAAAGTTAAACTTTCTCTCTTCCTCTTCAGTCAAATAAAGCACACCCAGGACTTTAGCCCTAGCCAATGACATAGACTCACTCTGAAAGCCTCCTTCTACCTCCACAAAGGTTTAAATACCCTTCCCCACCCCCAATTAAATGAGCTGGTAAATAAAACCCGCTTTGGAGAGAGAAGACTGGTCCTCACTGGTTGCATGAGGTCTCTATCAGCACCACCACCACCTGCCTCCTGCTTTCTCCCCTCAGAATCTTCTGATGGGGGTGGGAATGGGGAAGAGCAGAGCCCCAATAGCATCACTATTTTCCGTTGACCACCAACAGATAAGGAGGAACAAAGTGGAGACATAAGACTTGGTGGTTAAGAGCACTGGCTGCTCTTACAGAGGACCCAGATTTGATTCCCGGTACCCACATACAACTCACCCCTGTCTGTAACTCCGGTCCTAGAGGATCTTCTGGCTTCTGCACATGCTGCACATGTGGTGCACAGACATGAATGAGGGCAAAACACCCCTTCACATAAAAGAAGTAAACAAGCAAATACATCTTAAAAGTAAACATAGTTCCTTTGCATTTCATGTGACAGCTGCACGTGGGTTCTTTGTATCTCAGGATGGCCTCAAATTCACCAGACTTTGAACTTCTTTTACTAATATTTTTTTATTATCTTGATGTTATGTCTATGTGAGTTTTTCCTGCATGCATGTCTCTGTATCAAGTGCATGCAGTGTCCATGAAGACCAGAAGAGAGCATTACTCCCCTGGGATGGAAGTTACAGATAATAGTAAGCCACTGTGTAGTTCTGGAGCCCAAACCCTGTCCTCTAAGAAGGTGGCCATGGAAGAATAAATTCCATAAAGTCGTGAGTACTGGGCTTGAGTTCAAGAGCAGGAAAGCTGCCGCTGCCTCAAGGAGCTGGAAGCCAGCACACAGCCCAACTGTCTCACTAAACGATTCCCATCTCTTCAAACACAGGGGACTACTTTCATATCTCATTCATTCATTCATTCGTTTGTTCATTCATTCATTCATTAGTAAATGTTGCTAAGTAGAGGAAATCTCACATGAAACTCACACAGCCCAACTCTCTCACTAAAAAGAAATCCTAGCTCTTTAAACACAGGGGACTTTCATACCTCATTCATTCACTCATTCACTAGTAAATGTTGCTAAGTAGAGGTCCAAAGACAAGTCACAGGAATCAGTTCTTTTCTTACACCATGTAGGTGCCAGGGATTGAACTCAGATCCTCAAGATTGGCAGCAAAATGCCTTTTCCAGTGAGCCATCTTGTGAGCCCCATAAAACACATTCTAGTCTACTTTCTTTGTAAGCCCATTGATAGTCTAGAACCCTATGGTCTGATTAACATATGTGTATATTTAGAACTCACGATGTTTTTAGCACAGGCATTAATAAGTTTAAGGAAATTTATTGTCAGTTTCCTTTAAACAAAAACACAAAAGAAACCTAAAATGTACCCACAGTTTAGACATCTTGTTTGTCTGTCTTTCCAATCTCCTCTTGCATGGTTTCTTCTCACTTCCACTAAATGTTCATGCTTTCCTTCCCCTTCATCTAAGCATTCACTTCCCTCTTCCTCAGGGAGCTTCCCACGAGGCCAGGCTTCCTGTAAGCGTCCTATGTAGTAGGAGCCAAGTACTTGAGCTTTATAGGTTTTCAACAGAAGATTCCATTGCACTCTTAAAATCCTAAGAGCGGTGTTTGCAGAATGAAGGCAAATGTTCTCAAAAGCCACTGAAGTGTCCACACCCTAAACCTCAGGAAAACTGTTTCCTTTGTTAAGATTGATTGCTCTCCATTCTCCTACAGTCTCTCCTCACCTCCATCAGACTCCCGAACCACACAGACAGGAGCATTGTCCTATGAGAGTCTCCACCCAGCAGCTGACTCAGACAGATACAGACAAACAGTGGATGGAGCTTTGGGACTCTTATGGAAGAATAGGAGGAAGGATTGCAGGCCCCAAAGGGGATAAGAACACCACAGAAGACCAACAGAGCCAACTAACCCAGATCCTGGGGATCTCAGAGCCTGAAACACCAACCAAAGAACATACTCGGGCTGGACCTAGGCCTCCCCACTCATATGTAGTAGATGGACAGCTTGACCTTCATGTGGGTCCTGAACAACTGGAGCAGGGGCTGTCCCAAGAGCTGTTGCCTGTATATAGGATGTGTTCTACTAGCTGGGCTGCCTTTTCTGGCCTCAGTGGGAGAGGAAGCAGAGAGGAAGAACCTAGCCTTGGAGAGACTTGAAATGCCAGGGTAGGGGGGATATTGAGGAGGGCGCCCACGTGCTCTGAGGAGGAGAGGGGAAATGGGGAAGGACTGTAAGAAGGGTTGACTAGGAGTGGGGCAGTGAGTGGGATGTAAAGTGAATAAGTAAAACAAAAAAGTTAAATTAGATAAAAATAAATAAATAAATGCTGGTTTTATAAAGCTCCCAAAATATGGATTTGGGGAATGTGAGTTGGTTTTCCAATGTGCAAAATTGGAAACACATTATTAGTGCAAAACAATGAAAAATAAATAAATAAAAGGGTGATTACTCCTGCTCAGAGAATGATAATCTCTCTAATTTTATTAAGCACGTTGAATCATTAAGGACATTTTTAATCAACCTATGTACAAAATTCTCCAAAAGTTATTTTTCAATCTGTTTTAAATCTGTAGTGAAGCATCCCAGAGAGTTCCAGATTTAGGGGAAAAAATTAAATGGTACCAAAGGTAAATAAACCTTTCCTTGACCTACTAGGCAGTGAGGAAGTCCCACATTAGACAGCAAGCAACTCATCGTTTGGTTAGAGTTAGTATTATCTAATTCATGGGTAATTCTTACATAAATCTCAGTAATATAGTTCAAATATTTCTCAGAAATCGACAAAGGAATGAATCTCATGACCAAATACCAAATTCCTCTGTGGATTTTTGATTGCTTTTAATAAACCTGAAGAAAATAAGCACTTGCCAAAAATCATTGGTATATTAGTTCCTTTTTTAAATATGTAACTATGAAGAATTCAAGTAGCCAGGACTGTTGGAACAGGCCTGCAATTTCAGCACCCAGGAGGCAGAGACCGGAGGATTTCTGCAAATTCGAGCCTGGCTTAGTGTACACAGTGAATTCAGGCTTACCTTGAGCTAGAAGGACTCTGGTTTTTGTTTTCTTTTGAAGAGGGGGAGTCATATAATCAAATGGTAATGATAAAACTAAATCTTCATACAAAATAAGAATAATTAAAAATGAGCCCTCTGTCTTTCATAAACAACAGAAACTTCTGCAAAATTAATTAGCTGATTGGAAAGTCAGTCAGTGATGGCGGTGGGGCTGCTGGTCCGTATTATCTTGTACCATTTCTATTTCTCTTAATAACCACTTAATGCCTTCCGTGCCTGGACTGACAGCTTTGTGTCCATTGGATAAACCACTTGAAATGTAGAGAACCCTCTTTACAGCCAACCAAAAGGCTAGAAATACTGCCAGGAAAACCTCCTGACCAGCAGCAGAGGTGAATCCCCTTTGTTTTAATCCCCTTACCTAATCTTCCCACTGATGGATTTGATAATTCCCAGGCTTAAAAAGACCACAAGTTGTATAAAAGTGATGGTGTCGGGAAATGTGGGAAACACACAGGAAAGGCAGTTTGGGACTCTAATGTGAGGGAAAATTCAACTCCTAAAAAAGGGAAATAACCAACGTGGGGTTTTACAGGAGCCGTTAGGCGCTGAGAAAATACACCCCAAACAATATACACCCTGGCTTTAGGCAGTAAATGAAGGAAATGAAGAACTGCCCAATACCCAGTGGCAGGGTGTGGAGTGGCGGGGTAGTGGGTCTGTGAACACCAGGATACCAAGCCTGTGTGATTTCACTTTGAGGGACCCACCTGCTGTCACCTATAGAACAACCATGCTTTATATATGCGTGCTGACGCAGAAAGTAGTCTGTAATGTGCCTTGACATGAAGATAGCAGCAAAGTCTGAATATCAGATGGTCTTAAAGTAAGGAATGACCGGGGTCCACGTCTATGACTACATGCCGTGACATTTGTTTTCACACGTTCTTTGTGAATAAAGAAAAGAATTTGAAGATAAGAAACAAATGACTGTTACTGTTTGTTTGTTGTTTGTTTTTGAGCAATGTTTTTCTTTTTTTAATTATTTTAGCATGAATGCCCATGAGGAGTGTGATGTGTGTGCGTGTGTGTGTGTGTGCGTGTGTGTGTGTGTGTGTGTGTATGAGAGAGAGAGAGACTGTGTGTGAGAGTGTGTGTCTGTGTGTCTGTGTGACTGTGTGTGTGTGTGACTCTCTGTGTGTGTGTGTGTGTGTGTGTGTGTGTGTGTGTGTGTGTGTGAGACTCTCAGCACTGTGTGGTCAGGATGGATGGAGATGGCTCTCCATTGAGACTTGAAGGGTGGGAGATAAGAACCTATGGAGAAAGCAAGCTTATGGGAACTGGAAAGGTTGACACAGAAGAACTAAACAAAGGAAGAGAGTCCTTCTAGGCCATTGACAAAGCAGAAAGCAAACAACACTCCTGAGACCCGGTTGGACTCTTCTAATCCACCAAACCCCTTGTAGCTACACACTTAAGAACCCCAGGCACACCAGACTTTGTGTCGGAATAAGCAGTCATGTGGCCATTGCACAGAATCAATCCTGTATTAAATCTAGTTGCTGTGGCTACCAAGAATTTAAAGAGCCAATATGAGAAAACTCGGAGAACCTTAAATTTATAATTTACAATTAAATCTACCTCTTGTTTTCCCAAGCAAAAGTTGCTGGATTGCACCCACAACAACCAGAGGAAATGAGCAAATTTTACCTGAGCATTCCTCTCCAATTCCATTGACAGTTGCTTCTGGTCTATAAGTTCATTGATGCTGTCAAAAGTAACTACCCAGAGACTGGCAGGAAGACACACTGCAGAGTGTAGGCTCCTGTGCCTTGGGAAAACAGGCAGGCGAATAAAGAGATCTTTGTTTATGTAACTTCTAATCCTTACTTAAAGTTTATTTGGTTCTGAGGGTTGCATAAAACAGGTTATAATCTTGAAAACAGATTCCAAGATTAGCCACTTGGAGCCTGGGACTCCTCCTCCTGATTTATTTGGTTCCAAGAAGTTAACTCCTCAGTGGCCTTGGCTCCATTTGAAACATCTTGTCAAAAGACCACAGAAAACTCCCTCAATGTTACTTCATGTTACTGTCCCTCAGATTTTTTCTTCTCCTCATTAACAAGCCTTACGTACATTTATAATTGCTCACTTCATAAATTTAGATGTGCACAGAGGGTCTGGGGAGGTTAACCCATCAACAAAGTAGAGGCATGATATCCCTGCCAGGTGGATTCTGTGTTTCCATCACTTAAAGAATTAAAGACAGAGTCACTGAGTTTCTAGGTAAGCCTTGCAGGCTACTCATATAGAAAAGGAGGCCCCAGTGTGTGTGATGGGGATGTGGCAGCAACTTTAAAAGTGTTTGGTGTTTTGGGTGTTTTGGATGTCCTACTCTTGTCCATTGCTGTAAAGGTGTCTACTACATTTCTACTAGAGATGTTTCTGTCTCTGGAATCATTGATCTTCTGGGGTAAAAGTGGGTCTCCCAATCTTCTTTGTCCTCTGGCCAGTAAAGAGAGACTCACTGAATATGAAGGAAACAGAGTATGTTTTAGAGAAATAGAAATGTACACTGGTGACACACACACACAAACACACACGCACATGTGCACATACACACACAAAAAGGAAGGAAGGAGGATAAGAAGAGAAAAGGAGAGAGAAGACTTACAAGCATAAAATAGAGTTATGCCCCCCTCCTTGCTTCTCAGTGCCCACAGTCTGAGATCTGGCTTTAATCTCCAGAACCCTATTTTTAAAAGCTTATGTTCTGGCATAAATACACAGTTTCAACACTTGAGAAGTGGAGTCAGGCAGATCCCTGGTACTTCCTGTCTACTCATTCAAGCCTACTTGACCATCTTCAGGCCAGTAAGTAGCCTGTCTCAAAAACCCAAGGTGGATGGTGCCTCTGTGACACTTAAAACTGACCTGTGACCTCTGCAAGAACACATACCCAGACTCACATGGACAGGGTTTTGCACACACAAAAGAACAACGAACGCATAAAAAGAAGAAATGAAGAGACCAGAGAGATGCTGTTACTTAGTGTCATGTCAAATAAAGCCAGGACAAAGTCTCTCTGAGTACCTAGGGCTCCTCCCAGCACTTCTCACCCTGTCCCTACCTTAAATGTCTCCAGCCCAGGCTCTGCTTTCCTCATGCTAGCTTCTCTGATCCCTGTACAAGTTGGCCATCTTCACTAGGCACCCTCTTGGCCCTTTAGCCCACAGCTCCTCTTCTGGGCTTCTCCTGGTTCTCCCTACTTCCTTCTCCTCTTGCCCCCACCCTTCATGGCCCTGTTCAATCTGGAGCCTTCCAGATGCTTCTGACTACTCTCTTCTTTATATATACAATCCAACCTTCTCCTCAGCCATGTCCCCCGTTCTCACTCACTTAGCAGTTAAGTGTATTTGGTGCTCATTCGGAGGAACCAAGTTTGGCTCTCAGCATCTGCATTGAGAAGCTCATAACCTCGTGTGACTGCAGCTCTGGGATCTGATGTCCTCTTCCCTGAAAGCCACCCACACAACATACATTGACGTGAACCAAGAAAATATGTCTAATAAAATGAATGCCCATATTTCGGTGTGTCTGGAGTGGCTACAGAAACCTTGACAGGAATAAATGGGGTCATGGCTGCAAGCAGACCTTTGTTTCCCAGGATGCTGCTGGTCCTCATGAACACCAGATTGCCCTGAGAGAACTAGAGCTCACCAGTTAGCAGATCGGAGATTTTTCTTTTTTCTAGCCGGATTGGACTAGAGCCATGTTGAGCCATGAGATAGTCCCTAGGGAATTTAGGATGAAATTAAAGTAATATAGTAGATTGTTATCTTGAATAATAAAGTGGTTGTTCACTTATTGGTGAAATGTGACATGCTATTCATGTCATTTAAAGCCTTGCCTTATCCCAGCTCCAACATCCAACAGCCACTACCTGTCATTTTGGGTAAGCTAATTAGCCTGTACTTTAATTTTTTAAAAAAGATTTGTGTGTTTTGTGTGCATGCACATGCTGTGTGCATGTGCACGCATGTGTGTGTGTGTGTGTGTGTGTGTGTGTGTGTGTGTGTGTGTGTGTGTGTGTGTGCGCGCGCATGCTGGTGAGGAGGGATGCACAGTTATACGTGGGCACAATGGCCAGAAGAGGGCACCAGTGTCCTTCTCTGTCACTCTCCACTATCCCTTTGAAGCCCTGTCTCTCTCTCTGAACCCGAAGTTTACATTTCTAGGCCAAATTTGGAAACCTTCAAGCCCCAGTGAGAGCCTCTGTCTCTTCCTGCATCAGAGCTAAAATTATAGAAGTCTGTGGGACAATGGCTTGTTAGTGGGGACAGATTCTAAATTCTGATCCTCAAGACTGTACCACAAGTTTTCTTGACTTCTGAGCCCTTTATCCAGTCACTACTTTTATTTTCATTTTTACTTTTATTTTTGAGACAAGTTCTGGCTTTGAGGCCACTGTGTAGCCAAGGCTGGCACTGAATTCCTGCTCTTCCTACCTCCCCCTCACCATGTGCTGCTTACCATGTGCAGGATCTTGGGATCATCAGAGTCTGTCTATACTACTCAGTTTCTTCCTCTGCAAAGATGTTATCATGACAGTAGCCATTTTCTGAGTTAGCAAGAGGATTAAAATAGGCAGTTAGTACACATAGGTTCCTAGGCTGGCCCGTGCACAGAAACACTCAGGAACTTCTAAGTCACCCTCTGGGTGAGGTGACCAGAGAGATCAACCAGCCTCCCACTCTGGAAGAGTGCCCAGTTTTACCCATGGAGCGTGATGCTGTGCAGGCATTTGTAGGTCTGTTTTTCTGGAAATAATGGAAGAACTGAAATAATGAGAAATCTCACCCACAGCAGCTGATGCGTGAAGCTGGTGACATCTGAGACCGAAGGAGACTGGAAACATGTTCCAGTTGTCTTGGTTAACTGTCCTTGCGCCCACAAGCACTCATACATCCACTCCTCGCAGCCTTTAAGTATATTCACTAAATAGATGTAGCAAAAGATTTCTCCCTAATTTCTCACTTTTCTTTCTCCAGAAGAAGTTATGGCACATCGTGCATTCATATATGCCATCTCTCTTCAAAAGAAATAATCAAATTCCCTGTGTCTGGACTGGGCAGTGGTGACATGTGTGCCTTTAATCCCAGCACCTGGGATTCAGAAGCAAGCAGATCCCTGTGAACTCAAGGCCAGCCTGTTCTATAAGCAAGTTCCGACCTACCTCAAAAAAAAAAAATTACGTCTGTCAAAAAGGGTAGGTCTGTCCCTATCTGATCCCTTCCTCCTGCTGTGCTCCTGCCCTTCTTCAACTTCTGTCAATGTTCCCCAAAGATTTGATGAAAGGATTTAAGAAAACAGCCTGTGGTAGGCACCAGAACTACAAAACCAACCAAAGTGACAGACACAAGCAAAAGACGCAAAGAGGCTGCAGGCTGTGGTGGTCTGGGAAGATCTGTGAGGAGACAGTGCCTCTACTACAGTGAGCATTAAGACAGTATTTTTATTTTATTAGCTGTGGAGTTTTGGTCTCTTTTGTTAAAGTAAACTTTATTGCTTAAAAATACAAACTTGCAAATAAACAAAACCATCGCACATCAAAATTAACTAGACCCAAAGTCTACACAACTTAATAAACTTACATAAATTAGAATTGTCATTCGAGGGGTTGGGGATTTAGCTCAGTGGTAGAGCGCTTGCCTAGCAAGCGCAAGGCCCTGGGTTCAGTCCCCAGCTACGGAAAAAAAAAAAAAAAAAAAAAGAATTGTCATTCAAAATGGAAGCTGTGAGGCTTCACATTAAATTTTACAAATTCTTTGTATGCTTCCATGCCGATCCCAAAAACTCCATTACAGAATTAAAACTAGAGTAGCACATAGCTTTAACTGGTCTTGAAAGAAAAAAAAAAACAGAAACAAATTGTGTGGGTTGGGGAGGAGAGATGAATCTGGGAAGAGTTAGGAAAGACTATGAATATGATCAAAACATGAAACTCTCAAAGAATGAATTGAAATATTATCTATATATATGGAATTTAAAAAAATAAAAGTGACTCTCAGGCTGGAGAGATGGCTCAATGGTTAAGAGCACTGACTGCTCTTCCAGAGGTCCTGAGTTCAAATCTCAGCAACCACATGGTGGCTCACAACCATCTCTAATGAGATCTGATGCCCTCTTCTGGTGTGTCTGAAGACAGCTACAATGTACTTATATATAATAAATAAATAATCTTTTAAAAAAAAAAAGAAAAGAAAGAAAGAAAGAAAAGTGACTCTCCCTGGGCCAGAGCCACCAGCTACCAATAGTCTTCATGTAGTCTGGGAGCCTGGGAACCTCTCCTCAATCCATGCTAGGATTTTTCATTGACACAATTTTGTGCGGGTCTTGAGAAAGTAACCAAAGTTACTTTTGAGTTTTGAGTTTGTGTGTGCAATGACCATGTCATGCACAGATGACAGCATGCTGTGATGTTCCTCTCCATCCTGACTCTTAGATTCTTCCTGCCCCATCTTACCAGATATCTCCTGTGCACATTCAGAGTGCTTTGGGCAGATACACCAAGGACTTACTGACCAATGCTTTTTATAAGGAAAAGTCTAGAAAACTCCGTGGTAACTCATTGGATAGGGTCTCTAGGTCATGGACTCCATATTATTATGTCTACTATTCATCATTCTGATAAGTTTTTTTAATATATAAACTCCATTATTCTCTGACAAAACTGACTTGCCCAAAAAGCAGAGCCATGTCTGACTGAATGTCAAAAGAATGATATCGCCATCTAGAAACTTTGTTTGCTGATAAGTGCCACTTGGTTACAAACAACATGTTCTTCCCATTTCTTTGTTTCAGCCAGCAGCTCTCATTTTTTTAGTCACAAATAATGCCTCCTCTTTGAATAGACATGTATTCAAGGCCGCTTGTCTTCTGTCAGAACAGGAAATGAAATGGGTTGAAAGATGACGTGGTTGCCTCTTGCTTTGAGTCACTTCACAAATGAGGGAGGAAGCCAACAAAGAGAATGTCTGGGGATTTGGGGAAAGGAGGAACACATGAGAACACTGAATTCTGGTCCTACAATTATAATTGCATTGAATGTATCAAAAAGTAGTTTTGTAATCCAGTGAAAGCTCTTGACTGTAATGTCAAAACTTGGGAGGTAGAAGCAGGAGGGACACCACAAATTCTAGGCTAGACAGATCTGCACAAGTTCTCAGGCCAGGCAGAGCTATGCAGCAAGTTGGTAGGAAAACTGAGACTCCATAGCAAGGTCCTCTCTCAAATAAAGGAATATTGCATTGTATATACGTTGGTATACGTGAAAACATGTTGTGTACACTGGATGACTTACAGTCTTCTGAAGAAGTAAACACATCTTTAAAAAGGACAGATTTTAGCTTTTTAAATAGAAAAAATAGAGTAACAACATGAAGGCATGAAAACAGCTGTGTCTAAAGGCATTTGGTGCTGTTGTCTTTAAGTCTTGTAAAATAATTTCATTTGTTCAATATTCCTAAAAGGTTAATTTAAAACAAGATAAAATAAATACAAACCCTAAACACACAAAACAAAAATATGTAGAAGAAGATAGGATGCAACCAATATCATAAAGAAATTAAAGTTTAAGAAATGAACTCAGCACTCTACTCCCCAGGCCACAGCTCATCATGCATCCCAGGGGACTTGCTGCCACCTGGGACAGTCACCTGTAATAACCACACCCCAATGCCCTGCCTGCTGGACCAACCCTGCCCCACATACACACACACAAACCCAACAGCCAGGAGGTCTACCCCATCCCCTCTAAGTTCTATATTGTAATCAACACCTCTACCTGCAATCCCAGATCTGCACTCCAGTCCACAGGTAACAGGTCAGCCTGGCTTCATGGGTGCCTGCTGCCATTCAGAACAACCAGCACAGCCTGCCTCCCTGGAGGTTTGCTGCCACCCAGGACAACCAGGACTACCAGCTCAACCTGTTTTCCTAGAGGCCTGCTGCCACCCAAAACAACCAGGGGCCTGCCACCATTAGGGATTCCCAGGCCACTCAACATCAGAGACCACCAGACGGCTGAAGACCAACACACACACAAACACACACACACACACACACACACACACACACACACACACACACACAAACAAAAACAATTGACAAAAGCCAAGGCAATGTGGCACCATCAGACCCCAGCTCTCCCTACAACACTGAGCCCTGGATATCCCAACACACGTGAAAAACAAGACAATGAGCTTAAATCTCATCTCATGAAGATGATAGGAGGCCTTAAAAGAGGAAAGAAATAAACCCTTTAACAAAATACAGGAAAGAACAATCAAACAGGTGAAGGAAATGAATAAAACTATTTATGACATTAAAATGAAAATAAAAGCAATTAAAAAAAACACACAAACAGAGGCAACCCTGAAAATGGAAAACCTAGGAAAGAGAAAAGGAACTACAGATGAAGGCATCACAAACAGAATATAAGAGACACAAGATAGAATTTCAGGCGGAGTAGATATGAATGAAAAAATTGATGCCTTGTCAAAGAATATGGCAAATCTAAAAGTTTCAAGCACAAACCATCCAGTAAATTTGGGACATCATGAAAAGGCCAAACCTAAAAAATAAGAGGAATAGAAGAGGGAGATTTCCAGATTAAAAGCCCAGAAAATATCAATAAAATCATGGAAGAAAATGTCCCTAACCTAAAGAAAGTGATGGCTATAAATATACAAGAAGTTTAGAGAACTTCAAAGATATTGGAGCCAAAAAGAAATATATATATATATTAAAAGCTGCAAAACAGTTACGTGCACCCAAATCCCGTGGGGAAGAGAGCAGACCACCCAGGAGTGCAGACATCCTGAGGCCGCAGGACAGACTGCCACCTCTGCACACCATGGCCCACATCCCTGGTTCAAAGGGAAACTGCACAGTGCCTCTGGATACAGGGATATAGGAACAGACAACCGCTGCTTCCCACAGTTCTGGTCTGCGCCCAGAACCGAACTGAACCAGCCAAACAGCTCCCTGCACCCAAATCCCATGGGGGAAAGAGCTGGACCCTCAGAAGTGTGGATACTCCTGAGAAGTCAGAGGATAATACCCTCTGCCCACAGTCCAAACCCAAGAGAGAATCAAATAATGCTAACTGTGCCCACAAGGTTCAAGGACCTACAGGAGCAATCAGGGGCTCCTTTGATTCCTGCGCATGCCTAGAGCTGGAAGACAGTCTGCAAGAGTGCTGACACACATGAAATCAGGGCACCTGTTCTAAGGAAACGCTGAAAGAAAATAGGAAAACAGTTCTACAGGAGTGCTGACACAGAGGCCTATAGCAGGGTCAAGTCACTCTCAGAAACAGCAAGACAAGCAAACACCAGAGACAAGCCAATGGCTAGAGGCAAGCGCAGGAACCTAAGCAGCAGAAGCCAAGACTACTTGGCATTATCAGAGCCCAGTTCTCCCACCAAAGAAAATACTGGATATCCAAACACATCAGAAAAGGAAGATCTAGATTTAAAATCACATTTTTTGATAATGATGGAGGACTTTAAGAAAGACATAAGGAACTCCCTTAGAGAAATACAGGAAGACACAAGTAAACAAGTAGAAGCTGTTAGAGAGGAAACACAAAAATCCCTGAAAGAATTACAGAAAAACAGAACCAAACAGGTGGAGGAATTGAAAAATGGAAATAGAAAGAATAAAGAAAGCACAAAGGGAGACAACCCTGGATATAGAAAACCTAAGGAAGAGACAAGGAGCAGTAGATACAAGCACCACAAACAGAATACAAGAGATAGAAAAGAGAATCTCAGGGGCAGAAGATACCATAGGAAACATTGACAAAACTGTCAAAGATAATGTAAAATGCAAAAAGCTCCTAGCCCAAAATATATAGGAAATCCAGGACACAATGATCAAACCTAAGGATAATAGGTATAGAAGAAAGTGAAGACTCCCAACTTAAAGGGCCAGTAAATATATTCAACAAAATTATAGAAGAAAACTTCCCTAACCTAAAGAAAGACATGCCCATAAACATACAAGAAGCCTACAGAACTCCAAATAGATTGGACCATAAGAGAAATTCCTCCTGTCACATAATAGTTAAAACCAAATGCACAAAACAAAGAAAGAATATTAAAAGCAGTAAGGGAAAATGTCAAGTTACATATAAAGGCAGACCTACAAGAATTACACCAGACTTCTTATCAGAGACTATGAAAGCCAGAAGATCCTGGACAGAGGTCATACAGACCCTAAGAGAACACAAATGCCAGCCCAGGTTACTGTATCCAGCAAAACTCTCAATTAACATAGATGGAGAAACCAAGATATTCCATGATGAAACAAAATTTACACATTATCTTTCTACAAATCCAGCCCAACAAAGGATAATAGATGGAAAACTCCAATACAAGGAGAGAAAATACACTGTACAGAAAGCAAAAATATAATTTGCTTGCAATGAAACCAAAAAAGAGACAAACAAACATAATTCCACCTCTAACAACGAAAATAACAGGAAACTACAATCACTATCCCTTAATATATCTCTACAGCAACGGACTCAATTCCCCAATAAAAAGACATAGACTAACAGAATGGATACATAAAGAGGACCCAGCATTTTGCTGCATGCAGGAAACACACCTCAGGGACAAAGACAGACACTACCTCAGAGTGAATGGCTGGAAAACAACTTTCCAAGCAAATGGCCCGAAGAAACAAGCTGGAGTTGCCATTCTAATATCAAATAAAATTGACTTTCAACCAAAAACCATTAAAATATCTATGCTCCATATGCAAGGACATCTACATTGATAGAAGAAACCTTATTAAAGCTAAAAGCACACATTGCACCTCACACAATAATAGTAGGAGATTTCAACACCCCATTCTCATCAATGGACAGATCATGGAAACAGAAATTAAACAGAGATGTAGAGAAACTAACAGAAGTTAGGAACCAAATACATTTAACAAATATTCATAGAACATTCCATCCTAAAACAAAAGGATATACATTGATCTCAGCACCTCATGGAACCTTCTCCAAAACTGACCATATAATCGGTCACGAAATAGACCTCAACAGATACAGGAAGATAGAAATGATCCGATGCATCCTATTAGATCACCACACATTAAAACTGGTCTTCAATAACAACAATAATGACAGAAAGCCCACATATACATGGAAGTTGAACAATGCTCTACTCAATGACAACTTGATCAAGGATGAAATAAAGAAAGAAATTAAAGACTTCTTAGAATTTAATGAAAATGAAGATACAACATTCCCAAACTTATGGGACACAAGGAAAGTGGTACTGATAGGAAAACTCATAGCTCTGAGTGCCTGCAAAAAGAAACAGGAAAGAGCATATGTCAGCAGCTTGACAGCACACCTAAAAGCTTAGAACAAAAAGAAATAAATAAACCCAAGAGGAGTAGAATGCAGGAAATAATCAAACCCAGAGCTGCAATCAACCAAGTAGAAAGAAAGGTACTATACAAAGAATCAACAAAACCAGGAGCTGGTTCTTTGAGAAAATCAAAAAGATAGATAAACACTTAGCCAGACTAACCAGAGGGCACAGAGAGTGTATCCAAATTAACAAAATCAGAAATGAAAAGGGAGACATAACAACAGAATCTGAAGAAATTAAAATAATCATCAGATCCTACTACAAAAGAATGTATTCAACAAAACTGGAAAATCTGGAGGAAATGTACAATTTTCTAGACAGATAGCAGGTACCAAAGTTAAATAAGGAACAAATAAACCATCTAAACAACCCCATAACTTCTAAAGAAATAGAAACAGTTATTAAAAATCTCCCAACCAAAAAGAGCCCAGGTCCAGATGGGTTCAGTACAGAATTCTATCAGACCTTCATAGAAGACCTCATACCAATACTATCCAAACTATTCCACAAAATTGAAACAGATGGACCACTACCAAATTCCATCTGTGAAGCCACAATTACTGAAACCACACAAAGACCCAACAAAGAAAGAGAACTTCAGACCAATTTCCCTTAAAAATATTGATGCAAAAATACTCAATAAAATTCTTGCAAACTGAATCCAAGAACACATCAAAGCAATCATCCATCATGATCAAGTAGGCTTCATCCCAGGGATGCAGGGATGGTTTAATATACAAAAATCCATCAATGTAATCCACTATATCAACAAACTCAAAGATAAGAACCACATGGACATTTCATTGGATGCTGAGAAAACATTTGACAAAATTCAATACCCCTTCATGATAAAAATCCTGGAAAGATCAGGAATTCAGGGCCCATATCTAAACATAGTGAAAGCCATATACAGTAAACCCGTAGCTAACATCAAACTAAATGGAGAGAAACTTGAAGCAACCCCACTAAAATCAGGGACTAGACAAGGCTGCCCACTCTCTCCTTACTTATACAATATAGTACTGGAAGCCCTAGCCAGAACAATCAGACAGCAAAGGAGGTCAAAGGGATATAAACTGGAAGGGAAGAAATCAAATTATCACTATTTGCAGATGACATGATAGTGTACTTAAGTGACCCCAAAAGTTCCACCAGAGAACTACTTAACCTGATAAACAACTTCAGCAAAGTGTTGGGGTATAAAATTAACTCAAACAAATCAGTAGCCTTCCTCTACTCGAAGGATAAACAGGCTGAAAAAGAAATTAAGGAAATGACACCTTTCACAAAAGTCCCAAATAATATAAAATATCTTGGTGTGACTTTAACCAAGCAAGCGAAAGATCTTTATGACAAGAACTTCAAGTTTCTGAAGAAAGAAATTGAGCAAGATCACAGAAGATGGAAAGATCTTCCATGCTCATGGATTGGCAGGATTAATACAGCAAAGATGGCCATTTTGCCAAAAATAATCTATACATTCAATGCAATCCCCATCAAAATTCCTACTCAATTCTTTAAAGAGTTAGAAAGAGTAATTTGAAATTCATTTGGAATAACAAAAAGCCCAGGATAGTATAAACTATACTCAACAATAAAAGAACTTCTTGGTGAACCACCATCCCTGACTTCAAGCAGTATTACAGAGCAATAGTCATAAAAAAATTATATGGTATTCATACAGAGACAGGCAGATAGATCAGTGGAACAGAATTGAAGACCCAGAAATGAACCCACACACCTATGGTCACTTGATCTTTGACAAAGGAGCTAAAACCATCCAATAGCAAAAAGATAGCATTTTCAACAAATGGTGCTGGTTCAACTGGAGGTAAGCATGTAGAAGAATGCAAATCAATCTGTTCTTATCACCATGTACAAAGCTTAAGTCCAAGTGGATCAAGGACCTCCACATCAAACCAGATACACTCAAAATAATAGAAGAAAAAGTGGGGAAGTTTCTCGAACACATGGGCACTGGGGAAAATTTCCTGAACCAAACACCAAAGGCTAATGCTGTAAGATCAAGAATTGACAAATGGGACCTCATAAAACTGCAAAGCTTTTGTAAAGCAAAAGAGACTGTCATTAGGAGAAAATGGCAACCAACAGATTGGGAAATATCTTTACCAATACTACATCTGATAGAGGGCTAATATCCAAAATATACAAAGAACTCAAGAATTTAGACTCCAGAGAACCAAATTGCCCTGTTAAAAATTGGGGTACAGAGCTAAACAAAACATTCTCAGCTGAGGATTATCGAATGGCCAAAAAGCACCTAAAGAAATGTTCAACATCCTTAGTCATCAAGGAAATGCAAATCAAAACAACTGTAAGATTCCACCTCACACCTGTCAGTATGGCTAAGATAAAAAAAAACCCAGGAGACAGCAAATGTTGGCAAGGATGTGGAGAAAGAAGAACACTCCTCCATTGTTGGTGGGACAACCACTCTGGAAATCAGTCTGGAAGTTCCTCAGAAAATTGGGCATTGCACTACCTGAAGACCCAGCTATACCTCTCTTGGGCATATACCCAAATGATGCTCCAACATATAACAAAGACACATGTTCCACTATGTTCATAGCAGCCTTATTTATAACAGCCAGAAGCTGGAAAGAACCCATTCAACAGAAGAATGGATTGAAAAAATGTGGTACATCTACACAATGGAGTATCAGCTATCAAAAACAATGACTTCATGAAATTTATAGGCAAATGGAATGAATTAGAAGATATCATCCTGAGTGAGGTTACTCAATCACAGAAAAACATACTTGGTATGCAATCATTGATAACTGGATATTAGCCAAAAAGCTCGAATTACCCAAGATGCAATCCACAGACCACAAAATGTGGATGCTCCCACTCCTTAAAAGTGGAAAAAAATATCCATAGGAATGGATATGGAAGCAAAGTTTAGAGCAGCGACTCAAGGAATGGCCATTCAGAGCCTGACCCACATATGGCCCATATATATATACAGCTACCAAAACTAGATAAGATTGATGAAGCTAGAAAATGCATGTTGAAAGGGACCGGATATAGTTCTTTACTGAGAGACACATCCAGAGCATGTCTAATACAGAGGTCAATGCTAGCAGCAAACCACCCAACTGAGAATAGGACCCCCTTGCCGGGAAATAGAGGAAGGATTGAAAGAGTTGAAAGAGCTTGCAACCCCACAGAAACAACAATGCCAACCAACCAGAGCTTCCAGGTACTAAACCACTACCAAAAGACTATACATGGACTGACCCAGGGCTCTAACTGCATATGTAGCAGAGAATAGCCTTGTTGGGGCTCCAGGGGAAGGGGAATCCCTTGGTCCTGCCAAGGTTGGACCCCCAGTGCAGGGGAATATGGGGCAGGCAATAAGGGTGATGTATACGGGGGAATCCCTGTATGGGGGAGGGGGATGTATGGGGGAATACCCGTATGTTGGAGGGGTAGGGGAGGGAATGAGGGCTTATGGACAGGAAACCAGGAAGGGGAATAACATTTGAAATGTAAGTAAAGAAATAAATATATCTAATAAAATGTTTTTAAGCCACACAAAAAAAATGGACAAGTAATATATAAAGGCAGACCTATCAGAATTACCCCTGACTTTTCAACAGAAACTGTAAAACACAGAATGGTCTGAACAGATGTTTTGTAGACCCTACAAAAGCACAGATGTTAGCCCAGATTAGTATACCCAGCAAAACTTTCAGTCACCGAAAACAGAGAAATCAAGATATTTCATGACAAAACTAAATTTAAGCCATAATTTTCTACTAATCCTGGCCTACAGGGGATACTAGAAGAAAAATTCCAACACAAGGAATGTAACTACACCCACCAAACACAAAAAAAATTAGTAATTTCACAGCAAAACCAAAAGAAGACACACACACACACACACACACACACACACACACACACACACTGCAACTACCACCACCACCACCACCAAACAACAACAACAACATCAAAATAACAGGAAATAACAATCATTGGTCATTGATATCTCTCAACATCAATTGACTCAATTCCCCAATAAAAAGACACAGACTACAAGACTTGATTCATAAATAGGATCCATCATTCTGCTACCTGCAAGAAACACACCTATAAGATAAAGATAGACACTCCCACAGAGTAATGGGGTAGGGAAAGGTTTTCCAAGCAAATGTACCCAAGAAACAACTGAAACAACCATTCTAGATCTAATAAAATAGCCTTTGAACCAAAAGTAATCAAAAGAGATGGGGAAGGACGCTTCATACTCATCAAAAGAACAGTCCATCAAGATTTTTGAATAACTATGCCCCAATGCAAGGGCACCCACATTTTTAAGAGAAACATTACTAAAGATTAAGTAATACATCAAAACCCACAGAGTAATAGCGGAAGATTTCAACATCCAACTCTTACTGATGAAAAGGTAATCTAAATAGAAACTAAGCAAAAAAAAAAATAATGAAATTAATGGAAGTTATGAATCAAATGGACTTAACAGATACCTTCAGAACATTGCACCCAAACTCAAAACAATACACTTTCTTCCCAGCACCTCATTGAACATTTTCCATGTACTTGAACACAAAGCAACTGTCAACAGATACAAGAAGATTGAAATAACCTCTTGCATATTATCAGATCACTATGGATTAAAACCAGATTTCAACAACAGAAAGCCTACAAGCTCATGGAAACTGAACACCTCCCATTCAGTGAACACTGGGTGAAAAAAAAATGAAGAAAGAAATTAAATACTTTCTAGAATTCGATGAAAATGAAGATATAACACACCCAAACTTATGGGACACTACAAAAGCAGTACTAAGAGGAAAGTTTATACCACTAAGTGCCTTCACGAAGAAATTGGAGTGTTCTTATACTAACGATTCTGAAAGCTCTAGAAAGAGAGAGAAGGAAGGAAGAAAAGAAAGAAAGAGAGAGAGAGGGAGAGAGAGAAAGAAAGAAAGAAAGAAAGAAAGAAAGCAAGAAAGAAAGAAAGAAAGAAAAAAGAAAGAAGAAAAGAAGAAAGGAATACAGGAGGAGTAGATAGCAAGATATAATCAAACCCAGGGCCAAAATCAATCAGTAAGAAAAAAAGGGAACTATACAAAGAATCAACAAAATCAAGAGCTGGTTCTTTGAAAAAATAAACAAGATAGACAAATCCTTAGCTAAACTAACTAAATGGCAGAGAGGCAGTATCCAAATTAGCAAAATCAGAAATGAAAAGAGAGACATAACAACGGACAATGATGAAAGTCAAATAAATCATTATGTCTTACTTCAAAAACCTGTACTCCACAAAATTGGAAAATAAAAATAAAATGCATAATTTTCTAGAAAGATAGCATTTACCAAAGTTAAATCAAAATCAGGTAAACTGTTTAAATAGTCCTTTAACCACTAAGAAATAAAGGCAGTCATTAAATTCTCCAGAGAGAGAGAGAGAGAGAGAGAGAGAGAGAGAGAGAGAGAGAAGTTTAGCACAGAATTCCTCCAGATTTTCAAAGAAGAGCTAATATCAATACTCGTCAAACCATTCCACAAACTAGAAACAGAAGGAAGGAACATTGCCAAACAGTCACCCTGATACCTAAACCACACACAAAGATTCAACAAAGAAAGAGAATCACAGGAACAATCTTCCTTACAAACTCTGATGCTAAAACACTTGCAAAATAAATCCAAGAATACATCAGAAACATCATTCACCATGATCAAGTAGGCTTCTTCCCGGGGATGCAGGGGTGGTTCAGTACATGAAAGTCCACCAATGTAACCCACCATATAAACAAACAGAAAGAGAAAAACCCACACGATCATCTCATTAGATGCTGAAAAAGCCTTTGACCAAATCAAACACTACTCCGTGTTAAACATCTTGGAGAGATAAGAAATATAGGGCACATACCTAAACACAATAAAGGTAATATGCACCAAACCAACAGTCAACATAAATTTTTATCATTAATTTTATTGTTTTTATTTATTCACTTTATATCCTGCTCACTGCCCCACTCCCAGTCACCCTTCTCCTCTGAGCAGGTGGAGGCTCCCCTGGTTATTCCCCCTACCCTGGCACTTCAAGTCTCTGTGAGGCTAGGTACTTCCTCTCTGCCTTCTCTCCCGCAGAGGCCCAGCAAGGCAGCCCAGCTTATAGAACACACCCTAGGTATGGCAACAGCTTTTGGAATAAACTCTGTTCCAGTTGTTCAGGACCCACATGAAGGTCAAGCTGCACATCTGCAGCACATGATCAGGAGACATACAACCGTTAGCCCATATATGTTCTTTGGTTGGCTCTGAGATTCTGTTGGTCTTCCTGTGGAGTTTGTGTCCCATTCCTAGCCTGCAACGTTATCCACTGAGGTTCCTCTCTGGTTACAGGAGGTGATGCCAACATCAAATTAAATGTAGAGAAACTTAAAGTAATTCCACAAAAATCAGGGACAAGCTAAGGCTGTCCACCCTCTCCCTATCTCTTCAGTATAATACTTGACATTCTAGCTAGAGCAATAAGACAACTAAAAGAGATCAAGGGATTATAAATTGGAAAAGAAAGCAAAATATCACTGTTCCCAGATGATGTAATAGTATATATAAGTGACTCCAAAAACTCTACCAGAAAACTCCTACAACAGATAAACACTGTCAGCAAAGTGGCTGGATACAAAATTCATGCAAAAGAAAAAACATCAAAAAACAAAAACAAAAAACAGTAGCTTTCTTTATACAAATAATAAGTGGACCAAGAATGAAATCAGGAGGAAAATACTCTTCACAATAGCCACAAATAATATAAAATATCTTTGCTTACTGCTATTCAAGCAAGTGAAAAACCTGTATGGCTAGAACATCAAGTCTCTGAAGAAAGAAACTGAAGAAGATATCAGAAGGAGGAAAGATCTCCCATACTTGTGGATCAGTAGAATTAACACAGAACTCCATATTACCAAAAGCATTCTACAGATGCAATGCAATTCCCATCAAAATTCCTACACAATTTTTTACAGAGCTTGAAAATACAACTCTCAACTTCATATGGAAAAAGAAAAACCTCGGGATAGCTATGATCCCTGAACAATAAAAGTACTTCTTGGAGGTATCAACATTCCTGATTCCTAGCTGTTGTACAGAGAAATAGTAATAAAAACAGCATGGTATTGATATAGAGACAGGTATATTTATCAATGCAAACAAATTGAAAACCTGGAAATAAACCCACACACCTATAGACATTTGATTTTTGACAAAGAAGCCAAAACCATACAATGGAAAACAGAAAGCATCTTCAACAAATGGTGCTTATCTAACTGGATGTCTGCATGCAAATAGATCCATATTTATCACCCTGCACAAAATGCAAATACTACTGGATTAACAAGCTCAACATGAAATTGGATATACTAAATTTCATAGACGAGAAAGTAGGAAACAGCCTTCAATGCGTTGGTACAGGAGACAACTTCCTAAACAGAACACCAATGGTTCAGGCTCTAAGTTCAACAATTAATAAATGGGACCTTATGAAATTGAAAAGCTTCTTTAAGGCAAAGGACACTGTCAATAGGATACAATGGCAGCCTACAGATTGGGAAAATTCACCAACCTTACATCTGACAGAGGGCTAATATCAAGACCATGTAAAGAACTCAAAAAGTTAGATACCAACAAAAAAAATAACCCAATTTTAAGAATGGAGTGCAGAGCTAAACAGAATTATCAGCATAAGAATAACAAACAGCCAAGAAACATTTAAAGAAATGTTCAACATCCTTAGTGATCAGGGAAGAATCAAAGTGACCCTAAAATTCTATCTACACCCATCAGAATGGCTAAGATCAAAAACTCAATTGACAGTATATACTGGAGAGAATCTAGAGAAAGAGGGACACTTGCTCCATTACTGGTAGGAGTGTAAACTTGTTCAACCACTCTGGAAATCAATCTGATGGTTCTTCAGAAAATTAGAAATAGTTCTACCTGAAGACCCAGCTATATCACTCCTGGGTATATACCCAAAAGATGCTCCACCATAAAACAAGGATACATGATCCACTATATTCATAGCAGCTTTGTTGATAATATCCCAAAGAAGGAAACAACACAAATGAAGAATGGATACATAAAGTAACAAAATGGAATACTATTCAGCTATTAAAAATGAGAACATCATGAATTTTGCAGGCAAATGGATAGACCTAGAAAATACCATCCTGAGTGAGGTAACCCAAACTCAAAAGGACATGCATGGTATGTACTAACCCATAAATAGATATTAGCCCAAAAGTACAGAATACCCATGATGTAAACCATAGACCATAAGAAGTTTAACAAGGTGGTTTCTGCCTGTTCCCAGAACTGAACTGAACTAGTCCCACAGTTCCCTACACCCAAGTCCTATGTGGGAGAAATCTGAACTCCCAGAAGTGTGAACAATTCTTTTTTTTTTTCAGGGATGGGGACCGAACCCAGGGCCTTGCGCTTGCTAGGCAAGCGCTCTACCACTGAGCTAAATCCCCAACCCCAGTGTGAACAATTCTTAGACCTCAGGAGACACCACCACTTCTGCCCAATTCTGCTCACATTCCTGGCTCAAGAGGAACTTGCATAGTGGCCTCTGGATACAGGAATATAGGAGCAGTCAGCAGCAGTAACCTGCTGGCTTCTACCTGTACCCCGAACTGAACTGAACCAGTCCCACAGCTCCCTGCACCCAAACACTATGAGGGAGAGAGCTGAACTCCCAGAAGTTCAGACACTCCTGAGAACTCAGAGGAGACAACTACTTTCTGCCCACATTCCTGACTGAAGAGGAAATTGCCTAGTGTCATCAGTGCCCCCTGGGCACAGGGACCTAGGATTGGTCAGGGGCAGGACCTTTCAGGTTTCTGCCTGAGCTGAGAGCAGAAAGTCAGGAGCACCTACACACCTGAGAGCAGAGATAAGATCAACTCTTGTCAGCCAAGCAATCCCCCTGGAGGCTTCAGGTCACACAACCTCAGAAGCAGCTCTCTGTTCCCAGATCCAGCTGAAAGAAAGCAAGTCTACAGGAGTTCTCTCACACAGGCCTACAGGAGGATAAAGCCACTGTCAGAGACAGCAAGACATCGCTTCTCAGTCTTTTGGCTAAGATCAAGTGCAGAGACAGCAAGACATGCTAACACCAGAGACAACCTGATGGTGAGAGGAACCTAAGCAACAGAAACCATGACTACTTGGCATCATCAGAGCCCAGTTCTCCCACCAAAGCAAATACTGGATTCCAAACACACTGGAAAAGCAAGATTTGGATTTAAAATCACACTTCATGATGATGATAAAGGACTTTAAGAAGGAAATAAATAACCCACTTAAAGAAATACAGGGCAACACAGGTAAACAAATAGAAGTCCTTAAAAAGGAAACACAAAAATCCCTTAAGGAATTATAAGAAAACACAACCAAACAGGTGAAGGAATTGAACAAAATCATCCAGGATTTAAAAATAGAAAGAGAAACAAAAAAGAAAGCAAAAAGGGAGATAACTATGGCGATAGAAAACCCATAAACATACAAGAAGCCTACAGAACTCCAAATAGATTGGACCATAAAAGAAATTCCTCCCATCACATAATAATCAAAACACCAAATGCACAAAACTAAGAAAAAATATTAAATGAAGGAAGGGAAAAGTTCAAATAACAAATAAAGGCAGATCTATCAGAATTGCACAGACTTCTCACCAGAGACTTTGAAAGCCAGAAGATCCTGGGCAGATGTCACACAGACCCTGAGACAACACAAATACCAGCCCAGGCTACTATATCCAGCAAAACTCTCATTTAACATAGATGGAGAAACCAAGATATTCCGTGACAAAACCAAATTTACACAATATCTTTCTACAAATCCAGCACTACAAAGGAAAGCAGATGGAAAACTCCAACACAAGGAGGAATACTATACCCCAGAAAAAGCAAGAAACTAATCTCCTTGCAAAGAAACAAAATAAGAGAGGCACACAAACATAATTCCACCTCTAATAACAAAAATCACAGAAAACAACAATCACTATTCCTTAATATCTCTTAACATCAATGGACGCAATTCCCCCAATAGAAAGACATAGACTAACAGACTGGATACAAAAGAGAATCCAGCATTTTGCTGCATATAGGAAACACATCTCAGTGACAAAGACAGATATTGCCTCAGAATAAAAGCCTGCAAAATAATTTTCCAAACAAATAGTCCCAAGAAACAAGCTGGAGTAGACATCCGAATATTCAATAAAATCAACTTTCAACCACAAGTTATCAAAAAAGATAAGGAAGGATACTTCATATTCATCAAAGGAAAAATGCAAGAAGATGAATTCTCAATCCTAAATACTTATGCTCCAAATGCAAGGGCACCTACATTCATAAAAGAAACGTTACTAAAGCTCAAAACACACATGTCACCTCATACAATGATAGTAGGATATTTCACCACCCAACTCTCATCAACGGACAGATCATGGAAACAAAAACTAAACAGAGACATAGAAAAAGTAACAGAAGTTATGAACCAAATGGAATTAACGGATATTTACAGAACATTTCTCCTAAAACAAAAGAATATACCTTTTTCTCAGCACCTCATGGTCCCCAAAACTGACCATATAACCGGTCACAAAACGGGCCTCAACAGATACAAGATTGAAATAATCCCATACACCCTATCAAATTACCAAGAACTAATTCTGGTCTTTAATAACAACAAAAACAACAGAAAGCCCACATATACATGGAAGTTGAACAATGCTCTACTCAATGATAACTTGGTCAAGGAAGAAATAAAGAA